>NC_136428.1:57441265-58041265 GCF_052849685.1 Lactuca virosa | reverse complement strand
CTCCTAGACGAAGATTACAGACCGCACCTCACTTATGCTGAACCCCCTGCTGATGGATACTGGGATATACCAATTTCTCCAAATGCCAAGTACTTCACTGTATTTGAGCAGTTTGACCAAAGCCTTCCAGATCACAAGAGACTGCCAATGGAGTTTGAGAGACTTAGTCTTTTTCATGCTAAACATGCCTCCTCCATTGAAAACATATGGTCTAATGACAGACCATCCGCAGTAAAGAACTACAAAGTCAGGAAATTTATGAAGGCTGACTACATCCAGTATACCCTCACCAGAAGGGAGCATGACTACATCCGCACCCAGGCAGACTTTCCTTGTATGAATCCTGAAGAAATCTTCCTTATTGCCAGGGTGTTCCAAAACAAGTCAGAAAAGCACCCTAAAATGCAGATAACGCTTGAAAAAGCCAACTCTTTTCTCAGGGATACGGTCTGTGACTTTGCGAAGATAGATGCGGATATCTACCCCACCATCCTCAAGAAGTTTGATCTCCCACCTTTTGAACCTGTGCCAATGCCTACCGAAGGCTTCCAATAAAGATCTCTAGGCGCAACAAACTACCCTGAACTTGGAGTCATATTCAAAAGGAAGACTGACAACGTCAAATATTTCATTCCTGTGACTGCCATGCACCGCCTGACCAAGAAACAACTTGACATCTGCCGGACTGCAATTGAAAGATCGAAGCATACTACCGCAGAAGTCAAGTTCGAGATCACAAGAAGAATCACATGGTTGGAAAACGTCAGGAAGTTCTGGTGGATTTTGATCAAGTTCCTCAAACTTGATAGCTGAACCGGAGTTAAAGAGGTCACTTAGGGGGAAATTGTTGAATCATAAAAGTGACCCTCTTGAACTCAGCTACCGCAACCATCTTTCTACCGCAACGGTTCAGCACCCGGAGTCAATCTTGTTCATCAGCAACCGCATCAGCAACCGGAGTCAGCTACCGCAATCAACTTAGCTAGATTACGTTATTTGTCTTTTATGTAATACACTCTATTATCCAGTATGCCTTGCACGGCTGCTTATAGAGTTGTAATCTAGTGTAGTTTCTAAGTCTATAAATAGAGACTTACTCTCTTTGTATTCAAAAAAAAAGATAGGAAGAACCGATAACTTATGAATTCTATCTAAATACACATTCTGAAGTTATCTCTCTATCTTTCTTCAACTCATCTCTTCTTACTTAAATCTTATCATAATTCTGCTGATCATAATCTCTCTTCGGAGCAAGTCTTTAAGACTTAATCACTAAGCTTGATCTTCCTTATTAACTTGGAGTGAATGCATTCCTTGTTATGAATCAGCTTAAGTGTCTTCTTGATATAACAATTGCTTTCATTTCCACTCCTTTACATTTCCGCAACTAACTCTTTAACTATCTAACTATATTATTGTTGCGCTTTTAGATCCTTTGAGATTAACTATTCCGCATTATACTTGTTCTAACTTTTGTTCAAGTGTGTCCAAGTTTTTCTCTCAACAGAGAATAATATATTAAAGGAATAATCATATTATTTAATTAATATTAGTCATAAATTAATTGAGAATTAATTTGGTGACTAAAAGAGATTAATTGAATAAAGGGGCTTAAACTGTCAAATGTGTGATAGTTGCATTTTGGGCTGGGAAGCCTTTATGGTTAAGGGGTGGACGAAATTGTGGGTAGGAATCCATCTAGATTTCGTCCAAGGCCTTACTCCAGAAGGTTCCATGGGCTGCTTGGTGATTAAGTTGTCCACTAGGGTTTGACTGAAACCCTAACTGCTCACAGTATAAATAGGACCCTTGGGATATGATTTTCAGCCACTTGTTCTCCTGGAAACCCTAGAGCCGAAAATCATAAGTCCTTACCCTCTCTCATATTTCCCTCTTGCCAATTGGTGTTTGTAAGCCATTAGAGGAGTGACACTTGTGACTCTAAGCTTCAAGACAAGAAGAATCAATCAAGCTACAAGAGGTAATCATCTAGATCTGAGTTTCTTATGTCATATACGAATTGTATACACTAGATCTAGGGTTTGCAAGACTTGGATAAATTGCATGTACAATAGAGAAACCTAGATCCAAGCATTAGGGTTTGCATGTGCACATAGGAAAGTTCTTATGGCTAAAACCCATCATAAAGTTGGCACCTTTATGCCGTGAAAACCCCTCCAGACCCTAGATTTGAAGTATTATCCATTTGGGATGTCCAAATCCCAAGAATCATATCATTAGGACCAAACACAAGAAAAGAACTCAAAAATGGAGATCTAAATGACCACAAGACAAGGTTCAAGCTTTATACCAAAAAAGTGTTGTGGATGAGGCAAGGATTCTGGATCTAGTAGCTCCTTCTTGTCTCTTCAAGCTTTTCCTTCTTCCAATAGCAGGAACCAGGCGTTACAGCCTGGCTGCCAGGAAGATGGCAAGGAGTGATTTCGAGGACGAATTATAATTCAAGTGGGGGCGAGTTGTATGATTATTTGTTTTCTGCATTGGCAATTAATAATATTACTCTAATGTTGAAATAATATATTCACTTTGATCGATTTTGGAACAACTCGTTGTATGATTATTTGTTTATAAAAATGATGAAAATTTTACCTTGGATTTCGGGACATTAAATTAGTACTACGGATGACGCCACTTGATGTAACCCGAAAAATCGCCACGGGGCTGATTGAGTCGAGATCTCGGATATGTGATTCAATGTCGCTAACGATCCCCAATGTGATTCTTGTTACACTCATAAACGAAAATCGTTAGAGTTGCCCCATGACTTACGCCCTGGAGCGGCCTCCGGCGATCAAGTTAGTATCGTACGAAATGTTGTAACATCCCCAATTTCACGGCCAGAAAGACCAATTTATTTATGCTTATTAAAAACCAGAGTATTCTTTGTAAATAGTTATAATGCAGAATTTGTTCCCAAAAACATGATAATAATATTATCAAAGTATTTGCGTAGAAATGTACTATATTTATATTAAAAACCTTGGGATGTCATCGCAATACAATACATAAGCATGAACGAAAGATTACAGGCCTTCCAATAGTACATTAACCTATTGGCCTACATTCCAATATACTCTCATTAGAACCATCTGAACACACATGTGCTCTCATATCGCTACGTGTGATCCAAGGAAACTTAGTAGGCCAGACTTGGGAAATTCTGGTGAGCACATAGGGTTTCAACGCACAATAATTAAATTATTTAATTATATTCTTTTCATCAAACAATTCAACCCGATTACCCATTCCTGTTATCCTCACATTATAACCCAAAATACTTGTCTCATGGGACCTACCCTAAGGATCATTGTAAGCATCGAGGTAGACAACACTTCTTAGGGGATTCCTTAGTAAATGCATGTCAGTAAGGCAAATATATGGGGGGGGGGGGGTGGAGTACAGCTTTTGTGAACACATAGTTTAAAAACACCTATAGGTTGCGAGCCTACCAACATTCCACTGGACTGTCTAGAATAATCTGTGGTCGTCATCTATACTCTATTAGACGACTAGATCATCTATAAAGCCAAGGCCTCTCATCTTATCATCATCTCATTTCATTTATTCCATCATTATCATCCCCTTTCTACCCATTATATATATATATATATATATATATATATATATATATATATATATATATATATATATAGATATGTTTAAATCAAATAAAATCATGTTATAATATTTCATCTAGCATAGATATCAGGAAGTACATATAATAGGCACATTTAGCATTTAACATCTAGATACTTCATATATACGTGTAAGTCGAAGTTACTACGTACTCACTGGTTAAAGTGATGTTTTGAAACTCAGGCAATACTCCGATTCTAGCACTTGATCTTTCCTTTGACTTGACAAAGGTTCCTGTCAACCAAAGTCCATAAATCACATTCGTAGGGCTCCTACTTGATGGCTACTACTTGGTTGAATACCTCAGGGGTTGCAAGGCTTCGCCAAAACACATAAACTAAGGGAAAATGGTCTGAAAGTGAAGATTGCTCGAGAGGGAAAGTGTGTAGGGGTGTGGGGGTGAATACTTATACGAAGCATGCAGTGCATGTATTGGAGCGCGTCGCGTCCTATGGCCCTGCTAGCTCCTTTGGGCTTATGCCACGTGTCGTCGCCTCATTTGTCCGTGTATGCCTTTTCTAGAAGGTGCAACATTTCACCTTCCAATGGTGCCACTTGTCAAAATCTCCTGGGTCCACGTCAGCATGTCTCAAAAGAAAGGGGCTGCCTCGACATGGTCATGCGGCACTCTCTTGTAGTGCCACGTCATCGTGCACGTCGCGCACTTCAAGCGTGCAATTTTCTAGATTTTCAAAATGTCATAACTTCTTCATATGAGCTCGGTTTTTGACGTTTTTTATGTCCCCGGAAAGCTCTCGACGAGATCGATAACTTTCCCTTTAGACCCCAACAACTAATTCTCACTATATATCAAAATTTTATATTTTTGATAGGCTTAGGTTGTTATAAATCGTTGCAGAAAGTATAACTCCTACATACAGACTCCGTTCTCGATGTTCTCTATATCGACAAACTCCTATTGACAAGATCTTCAATTCTCATTTAGATTATTTTGTCTAATAACCTACCGTTCAAAAATAAAATTTTGTTCCCGTACTGCTGCGCTGAAACTTCGAAAAATCATAACTTCCTCTTACGAAGTCATATTTGGACGTTCTCTATATGCAGACTCTCGTTTTAATGATGACTACTACTCTCATTAGATCACTAAGACTAAAAACTAATTTATCAAAATTTAAGTTTTTACGATACGCAAAGCCGTGCCGGTTTAATTGCGAAACTTCGAAGAAGCATAACTTCTTCATACGAAGTTGGATTTCAGCGTTCTTTATATCTCCGAAATCTTCATCTCGACTAGTTCATCTTTCATCAAGGATATTCGTCCTATTTATTGTTCTATTTTGACACATATTTTATTCTTGTTTTTATTATATTACTATAAGTACGTATACTACATATAACTACACATAGAACATGTAATACTCAAATAATTCTCCTTATTTACTTCAAAACCATACTCTTTTCAAAACCCTAGCCTCATCCCCTTTGTTCTTTCCTCACCTGCAACCTCACCTAACGTCGTTGTTATTCCCTTACCATCACACCGCCACTTATCTTCTATAAACACACGCACCACCACGAAACCATGAGATGGGTATGTGTCTTTATCTTCCCCCCATCTCTTCCGATCCAGAAACCCTGATATGAAAAAATGGAAGAAAAGCAACTATTATATGATTTTTGATCATTATTACTATAAGAGAACATGTCTAATGAATTTGGAGGCAATAATTTGTCAAATGTTTTTCCGATTTATCTTAAGAGTGATTGTGTGGTGTTTGCTGATCTTGTTTTTAATACCAATTGATTGAGTTTTAGCTTTATTTTTATAAAAACCCAAGTGCCAAAAATCGATTGAGTCAATTGGTTTCTATATCTTACTCTGTTTGCTTTTATTCAAATGTTTGAGACACTATAAAAACTGAAATTTAAACATTGTTCAGTAATTATGTGTCACTAATGGTGAAACCTAGTTTCATAACGTCGTGAAGGCTCTTGGTACATTGCTTTCCAAAAATAGAATGTTTAATATAATGGAATCACATGATGAAATTGGTGATAAAGAAAGATGTTGAATATGGCGAGAACGTGAATGTTTTTTAAGGAAAAACAAAGAGGCAAAAATATGAAATTGGCAAGCAGTTACACAGAAAGCAGACAAGTTTTACAGAGGATCATGAATTTGGAAATAAGAAACTTCAAAATAAGAAGAATTTGGTTGATGCTTTGGTGGCAATGTATGATCGACCAAAGGAGGAAAGTGTGATTCATATTGAATATCTAATGATACTGCAAATAAGCAGTTTGACATAGGCTATGATTGGCCAGTTTGATTTCATGAATTAGATATATGACTAATAATCAAATACACAAGCTTCATATATTATGGTACTTTGTTTTTCATATAATACCACAGAGCAAAAAAAAGATCTAGACACTGAAGAAAATGCTTAGATGTCAAAAAATGCAAACTTTCTATCATATCATTTGTGTAAGAAAATGTAAACTTTTAGTGGTTAAATGTTCGTTATGTTTAAGTTGGATTTATATTTATTATTCTTGGTTGTTAATGGTTGCAGTTATTGGGTTGTATGCATTAGTTTTAGTTTTGATTTATCATGGTAAAAAGGTGATGCTTAATTAATGTTAAAACTTTATTTTTGATTTCTCAATGTTTTGAAATTGCTTGAGATTCTGAAGATGCAATTAGGGATCTGATGCATATAGTTATGATGGTTGTTGCTTGGGGGTAAGCCATTTATTTATATGGCTGGTAACTATGAAGTTTCGTTTTGGTTATTTATATAAAGAGTGTAGATTTGATCAAATTTTAATAATGTTTTCAATTCATTTTTCATGTACTTATAATTTTGGTAGTAGTAAATAACATATTTTAGTCATTTCAATTGTCACATCCAAATTCCAAAACTGTTTTTTACAATCCAGTTTCTTTTTGGATGACATTTACCCTTTTTACTTTCCTTTTTTCTTTAAAAGTAATAACCTTGTAGCATCCAATAGACCAGCTTACCATAATTGTTCTTCACATATGGGTTTAGGTTCATAAGACACCTCTTCTAGAACATATACAAATTTGAAGGACCATGTGCATTAAAATAGACACCAAGGGAATTAAAAACCTTTCAAAAATTTGTCTATTAAATTTCATTTAAAAATCTTAAAGGTCTGAATGCAAGAAATAGGAATGTACTTTTGATTCTTTCTTTATTAAATGCAACAAATACAAATTTCTATTTTCTACTACAGCAATGTACTTTCAGTAACTATCCATTTATACCCTATACATTCATTATCCCTATGTGCTCCTTTTGCATACATTTTTGAATTTTATAGAAAAATTTGACACATAACATAACTTCAACTGTAATAACCCCAAAAAAAGTAATGATAGAATTTATTTTTAAAAAAACCATTGATTTCATACATCGGGTATCACAAAGTCAACCACAAAATAAAATGTCAACAAAACATCAGAATACAGATGAAAACAAGTGCATAATCATGAGGGGGATGTTGCCATCACGCCAGGCCCTTCCCATTCGAACAAGAAGTACCTGAAACCATGAACATAAACTGTAAGCACAAGACTTAGTGAGTTCCCCAAAGTACCATATATCAAACATACAACTAGGCCTAGCCCTGAGGTATAATCCAACCCAATATACAACTATGGGGCCATCCCTGGGGTTTCTTTCAACCCAATCATACAATAATGGTCCCAACCCTGGGGTATCTTTCAACCCAGTCATAAAAACATGCAAGAGTCACAATTACAGCTAGCATCCTACATACACAATTTAGTGGGCCGACATTAGTGCCTTCGACCCACAAGTACAGTGAGAAGACTCACCTCTAACAAAAGATAACCAAATCACACACTCGAGTTGCTGCTACCACGTCTCCTCACACTGATCATAACCCAAAGTCAACCCTAATTAATGTAACATCTGGAAACCTAAGGTGCTAATTTATTCTTTTATTTTTGCATATTGAGGGTCTTCACGACGTGAAGTCTTAGGGATCACGTCGTGATTGACTGTTGACTTGTTGACCCGCGTTTCCAGAAGTTCACGATGTGAGGCATATGTCTCATGACGTGGGATCGGCTTAATGACCTAAAACCCTAATTTCTGGGTATTTAAGTGAATGAGAGGCTAGGGTTATCCATCCTCAGCCTCTGGAAAACCCTAATCTCGACTCTTTTGAAGTTTATAAGCATTTTGTGAGCCTTGAAGCATTATTTGGTGGTTTTTGGTTACTTGAAGTGGAATAAGATCTTGATTGGGCAACCTCTTGACGTTTTGGTTATCATCCTGCAATCTCTTGGAGCTTTTGGGACCATTGTAAGTCATAAAGCTTGGACCTTTCCATCTATTTCTTTCTAGATCTAAGTTATGAGCTCTTTTTTGCATGATCAGGTGAGATTGCTTGCATGGAGTCCATAAAGTTGGCAACTTTATGGATCAAGGGCCTATTCTCTTCATTATAGTCTTTGGATCTGAGATTTGGTGAAGTTTGGGACTCCAAGTTTGAGTCTAGATCTCATTTTTCCCATTTTTGGTCTAATAAGAGTTTGGGTCATGCATTGGACATGTATGACTGAAAAGCTTAAATTTTTATCATCTTCTGGGTAAAGGAAGACCCACTGGTCCGTTCCAAGTCATAGCTGAATGGATTAAGAGCATAGTGTCTTAAGTTGATTTGTTCAGATCTCACGACGTGGATTTTAGGACCTTCACGTCGTGAAGAAGTTGTCTACCCCGACTGATTTGTCCGGACTAGGTCACGGTGTGACTCAAGGCTGGGTTACAATGTGAAGGAATTTGGAATATTCTCGAGGGATTGAGTTGACTCACCGAGTCGGGACTGGGTCGATTTGGCCCACACGACGTGACTAGGGCCTGGCCACGACATGAGAAGCCGTTGTTTGAGTTCAGACCTTAGATTATCGATGATGTTGGGCTATATTTGAGCTTGGTAATCATTGAGGAATTTGGGCCTCGGATGGGCCACTTCTTTGGACTTTGTTGCTTTGGGCCTTAATGGGCCATCTGAAATCAGGCTTTTGGACTAAGGAAAATAATTGGGCTTTAGGGTATGGCCCATATAGGGGGTTTGGGCCCAATTTTCCATAAGTGGGCCTTGGAGGAGTTTCATCCCGATTCCCATGTATGAGAATTTTAATAAAATGCAATTTTTCCCTTGGAACTCGTCGAGTTGATGGCCTCAACTCGACGTGTTGAAAGTTTTGGGTCGCGGATCCTTTTGGACCAACTCAACGAGTTGGTGAGGGAAACTCGACGAGTTGGTGGCTGATTAAGAAACCCTAACTTTTAGTGTGTTGCACCCTATTTAAAGGCCTTATACCATTTTGGGTAGCCTCCTTACCCATCTTCCCTGTCCAGAAACCATAGTCTCGTGATTTATCTTCCATATTTATGTGTGTGTGAGCTTGAAGAGTGTTTTCTTGGTGTTCTTTTGAAGAAGCTTGAAGGTTGAAGTGGTTTGTGTGGAAAGGAGGCTATAGATCCAGGATCTTTTCTCTTGTTGCAGTCATTTGGAGGTACAAAGTTGGCACCTTGCTTATCTATAACTTAGATCTCATTCCTTGAAAGTTTATTGCTATATTGGCTCATTTTTGGGTTTGTTCTTGGTTTGAGCATGTCATGAAGTTATACCTTCAGATCTGGACGTTTTGTGCCCTCCTTAGGCTTAAAGTTTCAAGCTTTATCTAGATCTAGGCTTCCTTCATGTTCTAAGTCCCTTAATAAGCCTTCTTTGAGTGTTTTAGCCTCTTTGTGTTATGCATGGACGTAAAGTTAGCAACTTTACATGGTTTTTCAGCTCTTGGTTTCCAGATCTACATTCTTGAGCGTTAGAAGGGATGAAAAAGGACTGAGTGAGTTAAGATGGGAAAACTCGACGAGTTGTCCTGACAAGTCGAGGAGTTGGCTCGAGTTTTCCCGCTTTTATAGATACTGTAGGAACTCAATGAGTTGTCCTGATAACATGGCTTGGCTCGGGTTTTCCCTATTTCTCTAAGTACTGAAGGAACTCGACGAGTTGGTAGGTGCACTCGACGAGTTGGGTCAACATGGACTGTTGACCTTGACTGTTAACTTTGACCTTGACCATGGATGACCAAGTTTGACTTTTGAGGGCATTTTGGGTATTTTGAGGTTTTGATGGGTTGGTCATGATGGTTGTAGGCTTTGAGTCGGGAGCCAAGATTCAGAGTTAGATCTTATCAGTTCAGCTGCTTGTGAGGTGAGTGTTCCTCACTATACTTGTTGGGTCGAAGGCACCAAGGTTGGCCCTTTTGGATTGTTATCCCGATTATTGCATGTTGAGTATTGTAGTGATCTGTTAGATCTGTATCCTGATAATAGGATGATGCTATACTTAGTGATCTGTAAGATCTGTCTTTTTGCCTGATTGACTGAATATATGTTTAATTGTTATGTATATGTTGACATGTTATGTGTGGGTGGGTTGAGGCGGATCTGCTTTGTGCTGAAGGCCAATAGACCCAGGGCGTCCCGGATAGACTGAAGGCCAGTGGGGCGTAGCAGTCAGGCCGAAGGCCCAAAGAACATTCCAGATAAGCTGAAGGCCCAAGGTGGCATACCAGTCATGTTGTAGGTTCTGTGAGCGTACCAGATAGACTGTAGGCCGGTGGGGCGTTCCAGTCCGACTGAAGGCTCTGAATGCATGCTGTTTGTGATATTACTCTTGTTTTTGTATTGTGATTGCTATTTTGGGGGAAACTCACTAAGCTTTGGGCTTACAGTTGTTGGATTATGTTTCAGGTACATCTGAGGATCACGGGTAGGTGTTGGGTCTAAAATATGGTTTATACTTTGCTTTTCTAGGCAATTGGGTTTTCGGTCCATGTAGTTTGTGCGATTAAATGTATTCACGACCCGATGGGTGTTTACGACCATGAACTGGTTCGCGGCCGTGAACCTGTTCACGGCCCGTGTGCCTTACATATATAGGTGTTAGATGGTAGGATGTGAGAGAGTGTACAGCTAGAGGAGCTTAAGTGTGTGAAACTCAAGGTGTCCTAGAGAGAGAAACTAGAGAGAAGAATAAAGTGTGTGTGAATCTTGTGTTGGATCATAACTCTTATCATCAATACATTGAAGATTCATCTTATTCTTCTTCCCCTTCTCTTATTTTGATCTTGCATCATCCAATTGATTGGGATTCCGCACCATCAATTGGATCTGATTGATACGTCAAGCAAATTTGGGACTTACAGAAGACGAAGGCATGATCGTGCACCTCCTCATGTTTTTATTTCACGATTTTGGGATATCTCTGATATGAATATTATTTTGGAAACAGTTTGTAAACAATGATGATTTTGAATTTTTTTAAAAGTTTAAATTTTTCATGAATTTTATGGGTGTTACAAGTTTAATTTTTTCATGAATTTTATGGGTGTTACTAAGGAAAATATTTTCAAAATGATTTTCAAACTATTTTCAAAATACTAAAGGAGGATGCGATGTGTACGATCAGCCGGAGCCAGTAAGTAGACCCCAAAATACCATCCAGTTTTTTGATATTGTGATATGTTAGGACAACATGTCAGTGATAGGCTAGGGATCTTCAGGAATTGCATGATAGAATTGCCTGATTATATGATGCCTGATAGCCTAGGGCCTTTTCTTTTATGAAATTGACATCATTACTGTATTAGCATAGTGTATGCATCATGGTTATATATAACTAAGATCTTATAGCCTGAGAATGTTTGGTTTGGCATTATTTCCTGTTCTTGTTTGATGAAGGTCTTAGGGTAGGATCAGATATACGAATGTCTATAGAGTCCAATGTTATGTATGGCTAGCATACACGAGTGCTGCAGGGTTGGTGGAAGTTTCATGGATGAGTCGTGAAGGGTTAGTCGGCCAGTATTAAGATGTTTAGTTTTTCCTCCAGGAGTGAGGACGGCGTGCTCGTTTATGCTTATGAGTATTGTTAGGGTGTTGTGGTGATCCTCGTGACAAACACGGGTAGGTGTGGAAGGTAGTATGGGCCCGTACTACTGAAAGAATGGGACCCGTATGCATAGCAAGGAGGTCACAACCCCTAGGGATTCGTTGGCAGTTGGATCCCCATTTATTTATGTGGATTATCTGATATCTTCCTGGTGTATTTCTCAATATGGTGACTACGAGGCGAGTTGAGATTGGATCCAGGTTGGGATCAGGGACTGGCAGTTAGATGAGTTGCATACCAAGATCAGGAGGATCCTCCACGAGGAGGTTGTGGCCATTGTCCGGGATCAGATACCAGAGATGTTTGGGTCTATCAAGACCGCGATGATGGAGTTCTTCGATGATCGCTACGCAACCATTGCTGAGATGGCTGCTGTTGTGGCCTCCGCAGCCGTGGCAGCTGTGGGTGTTGGGACAGGGCGGGTTTTTCAGAATCGGGACTTCGATAATACGAAGCCCCCAACTTTCGATGCAGTCCAGGACCCGATCATAGCCATGAGGTGGCTATCTTGATGTGGAGGGATGTTTCTTCACGTGTTCATGCCCTGCTGACCAGAAGGTCAGGTGCGCTCTGAACCTCCTGACGTCCGGAGCGAAGAACTGGTGGAGACTCGTTACGAGATTGTACTCTGATGAGTAGAGGGCTGCAGTATCATGGGATCAGTTCAGAGAGATGTTTCGCACTCGCTACATTCCCTGGGTCGAGTAGGAGAGGTTGGATCAGGAGTTTTTAGACATGAGGCAGGGATCGGATTCGGTGACGGAGAACACCCGGATTTTTACTAAGAGGGCGATGTTTTTCCCTAAGTTTGCTTCAGAGCAGGCTCAGATGACCCGTTATCTAAGCATGCTCAAGACGGACATCAGAAAATTTGTTTCTACTCAGTGGTGTGATACCTTTCTGGAGTTGCAGGAGGCCGCTAGGCGGCGTGAGCTTGAGATAAAGTTTCAGTTGAGAGAGCAGAGGAAGGCCCCGACATAGTCGCAACCAGCGTCGAAGCGGTTCAAGGCCGCCAATTCTAGGTCTGGAGGTCAGCGTGGCCGCACTTGTGGGATGTGCGGGAAGGTTCATGTTGGAGCTTGTCGATCTGTTGGAGTGTGCCACAAATGTGGCACGGAAGGGAATTATGCGAGGGAATGCCTCTAGTCCGCCCCAGTTCAGAGTATGAGTATTTACTATCATTGTGATCAGGTTGGCCATGTGAAGGTCAACTGTCCGTTGTTCGTCGCCAAGCCGGCGCAGGCCCTCGCACCTGCTACATTGAGCATCACTGACGGGAGTCAGGGCAGGGCGGAGCCCCCGAGGGATCGAGGTCGCGCTTTCAAGCTCACTGCCGAGGAGGCCAAAGCAGCACTAGATGTTGTGACAGTTATGTTTCTATCTCTTATCTCATTGATTATGATTGTTTTATGATCATATGTTTGTACCTCTGTTAGGTACGTTCTTAGTGAACTCCTTACCTGCTCTTGTATTGTTTGACTCGGGTACGAGTCAGTCTTTTGTCTCTCGGTCCTTGAGTAGGGAGTTTGCTTTGCCAATAGGAGAGTTGGAGTGTCCGTTGCGAGTTTCTATCGCCAACGACCCCTGGATTTCTGCTACTTCGGTTTATCATGGTTGCGTTCTGGATATCTTCGGGGTATCTTCCCGATTGATTTGATCCATATTCCTATGGGGGATGTCTATGTGATTGTGGGTATGGACTGGCTGAGTTGTTTCGGTGCCATGATCGACTGCGAGGGCCAACGGGTGGTAGTTCGAACCCCAAGTGGGGGAGAACTGGTTACTTATGGAGTGGGCACCAGTTTGGGTTTAGGGTTTTGTTTGGCACCAGGGCTCGGCAATATATTCGGCACGAGTGTGCAGGTTATTTAGATTATGTAGTGGATACGCGGGTTGGGGATCAGGTGTCAGTTGCTGATGTTCTAATTGTCAGCGAGTTCGCTAATGTGTTCCCGGAGGAGTTACCCGGTGTGCCTCCTGAGAGGCAGGTCGAGTTCAGGATCGACCTTGTGCCAGGTGCGACCCCTATTGCCAAGGCGCCGTACCGATTTCCACCGCCTGAGATATAGGAGCTGTCATCTCAGTTGCAGGAGCTGCTAGGCAAGCAGTTCATCCGTCCAAGCAGTTCTCCGTGGGGAGCGCCGATTCTTTTTGTCAAAACGAAGGATGGTTCACACCGGATGTACATCGATTATAGGGAGCTGAACAAGTTGACGGTGAAGAACCGTTATCAGGTCAGGGTGAGGGAGGAGGATGTGGAGAAGACTACGTTCCAGACTCGTTATAGGCATTACGAGTTCGTGGTGATGTCGTTTGGGCTAACCAATGCGCTGACAATATTTATGGATTTGATGAATCAAGTATGCAGGCCGATGCTCGATTGCTCAGTTATTGTGTTCGTTGATGATATCCTGGTGTATTCCAAGACCAGGGAGCAGCATGAGGAGCACCTTCGCGAGCTTCTGGGAGTTTTGAGGCGAGAACGACTTTATGCTAAGTTCTCGAAGTGCAAGTTTTGGTTGCGAGAGGTTCAGTTCCTTGGACACCTCGTTAACCAAGATGGGATTTTGGTCGATCCAGCCAAAATCGATGCGGTGATGCAGTTGGAGGTTCCGAAATCTCCCTCGGATATAAGGAGTTTTTTGGGTCTGGCAGGGTACTACCGGAGATTTATTCAGGATTTCTCCAAGATTGCAGTACCCCTCACTTATCTGACGAGGATGAGGGTGGATTTCTAGTGGGGCCCTGAGTAGCAGTCGACATTTGAGACCCTTCGGCAGAGACTTTGTGAGGCCCCAGTCCTAACCCTCCCGGAGGGAATTGAGGATTTTGTGGTTTTCTGTGATGCATCCATCACCGGCTTGGGAGCATTCCTCATGCAGAGAGGGCGAGTGATAGCTTATTCTTCTCGGCAGCTGAAGCCGCATGAGACGAGATATCCCACACATGATCTTGAGTTGGGAGCGGTAGTTTTCGCTCTCAAGATTTGGAGGCATTACCTGTATGGGGTCTGTTGTACCATTTACACGAATCACAAGAGTTTGAGGCATATTATAGATCAGCCGAACCTGAACATGAGGCAACGCAGGTGGATGGACGTAGTCAAGGATTATGACTGCGAGATCCTTTACCATCCGGGTAAAGCAAATGTGGTGGCTGATGCCCTGAGCCCGTAAGTCGGCTGGATCTTCTGTTCCGATGACATGTATGAGGATATCTGTGGATTCTCCACTTGTGGGTTTGATTAGGGAGGCTCAGACTGAGGGTGTTCGAGAGGAGAATTGGAAGATTGAGATAATAAGGGGTAAGATTACCAGGTTTGTGCCGGACAGTCGTGGTTTGTTGACCCGTTGCGGTCGGGTGTGGGTTCCTGTGTCTGGTGGGGTCAGACAGATTGTGTTGGAGAAGGCTCATAAGTCTCGCTTTTCTATCCATCCGGGGCCACCAAGATGTATCGGGATTTGATATTGAGTTATTGGTGGCCGTGCATGAAGAGAGAGATTTCTTGGTATGTTGAGAGGTGCTTGACCTTCAGGATGGTAAATACCGAGCATCAGAGGCCGCATGGCAAGCTGCAGCCTTTGGAGGTTCCCATGTGGAAATGGGAGCAGATTTCGATGGATTTTATCACCAAGTTGCCGAAGACAGCAAAGGGTTTTGATGCTATTTGGGTCATCGTGGATCGATTGACCAAGAGTGCCCATTTTCTGTAATTTGGGAGAGCTCGTCGGCCGAGAAGTTGGCCGATATGTATATTTGCAAGATCATTGCTCGTCATGGGGTTCCTGTCTCTATTGTTTCAGACCGTGATGTTTGGTTCACCTCCCGATTCTGGCCGAAGTTCCATGAGGAACTGGGCACGAGGCTGCATTTCAGCACAACTTATTATTCGCAGACCGATGGCCAGAGCGAGCGAACCATTCAGAATCTCGAGGATATGTTGCGAGCCTACATCATTGATTTTGGTGGGAGCTGAGACTCGTACGTACCTCTTGCAGAGTTCTCCTACAACAACAACTTCCACTCCAGTATTGCTGCTCCGCCTTTTGAGTTGTTGTATGGATGGAGGTGTCGTACCCGAGTTTGTTGGGGCGAGGTTGGTCACAGGGTCATGGGTCGGACTGAGGTGGTTCTACAAAATTCAGAGATGATTCAACAGATTAGGCACTGATTGCAGACTGCTCAGAGTCGGCAGAAGAGTTATGATGACCGACGTCGATCCGATTTGGAGTTTCAGGTCGGTGACATGGTGTTGCTGAAGGTCTCACCCTGGAAGGGTGTGATTGACTTCAGGAAGACGGGGAAGTTGGGCCCTCGATATATCGAACCATTCCGAATTATTGTCAGGGTGGGCAAGGTTTCATATAGATTGGATCTTCCGGAGGAGTTCATTCAGATACATAGCACTTTCCACGTTTCGCAGTTGCGAAAGTGCATATTGGATGAGGATGCAGTGGTATCATTGGATGACATTCAGGTTTTTGAGCTTCTGAACTATGTTGAGAGGCCAAGGAGATACCTTTGGTAAAGGTACAGTGGCAGCATCGGAAGGGATCCGAGTGGATCTGGGAGCCGGAGGCTGAGATTCGGGAGAATTATCCGGATTTGTTCACCGCAGCAGGCTTCGAGGACGAAGCTTAGTCCCAGTGGGGGAGAGTTGTAACATCCCGATTCCCAAGTATGAGAATTTTAAAAAAGGAAAATTTTCCCTTGGAACTCCTCGAGTTGATGGCCTCAACTCGACGTGTTGAAAGTTTTGGGCCGCGGAACCTTTTGGACCAACTCGACGAGTTGGTGAGGAAAACTCGACGAGTTGGTGCTTGATTAAGAAACCCTAATTTTTAGGGTGTTGCACCCTATTTAAAGGCCTTATACCCTTTTGGGTGGCCTCCTTACCCGTCTTCCCTATCCAGAAACCCCACTCTCGTGATTTCTCTTCCATATTTGTGTGTTTGTGTGAGCTTGAAGAGTGTTTTCTTGGTGTTCTTTTGAAGAAGCTTGAAGGTTGAAGTGGTTTGTATGGAAAGGAGGCTATAGATCCAGGATCTTCTCACTTGTTGCAGTCATTTGGAGGTATAAAGTTGGCACATTGCTTATCTATAACTTAGATCTCATTCCTTGAAAGTTTATTGCTATGTTGGTTCATTTTTGGGTTTGTTCTTGGTTTGAGCATGTCATGAAGTTATAACTTCAGATCTGGACGTTTTGTTCCCTCCCTAGGCTTAAAGTTTCAAGCTTTATCTAGATCTAGGCTTCCTTCATGTTCTAAGTCCCTTAATAAGCCTTCTTTGAGAGTTGTAGCCTCTTTGTGTTATGCATGGACGTAAAGTTAGCAACTTTACGTGGTTTTTCAGCTCTTGGGTTCCAGATCTACATTCTTGAGCGTTAGAAGGGATGAAAAAGGACTGAATGAGTTAAGATGGGAAAACTCGACGAGTTGGCTCGAGTTTTCCCGCTTTTATGGATACTGTAGGAACTCGATGAGTTTTCCTGATAACTCAGCGAGTTGGCTCGGGTTTTCCCTGTTTCTCTAAGTACCGAAGGAACTCGACGAGTTGGTAGGTGCACTCGACGAGTTGGTAGGTGCACTCGACGAGTTGGGTCAACATGGAGTGTTGACCTTGACTGTTGAATTTCACCTTGACCATGGATGACCAAGTTTGACTTTTGAGGGCATTTTGGGTATTTTGAAGTTTTTATGGGTTGGTCATGATGGTTGTAGGCTTTGAGTTGGGAGCCGAGATTTGGAGTTAGATCTTACCAGTTCAGCTGCTTGTGAGGTGAGTGTTCCTCACTATACTTGTTGGGTCGAAGGCACCAAGGCCGACCCTTTTGGATTGTTATCCCGATTATTGCATGTTGAGTATTGTAGTGATCTGTTAGATCTGTATCCTGATAATAGGATGATGCTATACTTAATGATCTGTAAGATCTGTCTCTTTGCCTGATTTACTGAATATATGTTTAATTGTTATGTATATGTCGACATGTTATGTGTGGGTGGGTTGAGGCGGACCTGCTTTGTGCTGAAGGCCAATAGACCCAGGGCGTCCCGGATAGACTGAAGGCCAGTGGGGCGTAGCAGTCAGGACGAAGGCCCGGAGAACGTTCCAGATAGGCTGAAGGCCCAAGGTGGCACACCAGTCATGCTGTAGGTTCTTTGAGCGTAGCAGATAGACTGTAGGCCGTGGGGGTGTTCCAGTCAGCTTGAAGGCTCTGAGTGCATGCTGTTTGTGATATTACTCTGGTTTTTGTATTGTGATTAGTATTTTGGGGGAAACTCACTAAGCTCTGGGCTTACAGTTTTTGGATTATGTTTCAGGTACTTCTGAGGATCGCGGGAAGGCGAAGGCGTGATCGTGCACCTCCTCATGTTTTTATTTCACGATTTTGGGATTTCCCTAATATGAATCTTATTTTGGAAACAGTTTGTAAACAATGATGATTATGAATGTTTTTAAAAGTTTAATTTTTTCATGAATTTTGTGGGTGTTACAGGAGGATTATCTTGTTTTGGGCCTTAGTCGTGGATCAAATTAGGCAGGGTAAAATGGTCATTTTACCCAAAGTATGGATTATTGGATATAGATTGGAACCCAATTGTTAACTGGGTGTTTATTTTGTAGTGATAGCTCGGGGAGTCGTCAGGGCAGCTGTCACACCCCCAAACCAGGACGGCGTAAACGTTCGGGGACGAATGACGTCATTATATAGTATCATAACAATTGAATATTAATGGACATAGAAACCCACACAACATACATTAAGAGATACAAACTTACATTGTTACATAGTGTATTTGTTCAAAGTTTACACAACATTAACTGAAAAGTAACAATTTCAAAGTGCAACCAAAAATCCAGTTCCCGATGGCTTAAGTACCTGTTTACTGGTTCCCTGAGAATACAAGTCATTTTGAAAATCGTCAACAATGAATGTTAGTGAGTTCATAAGCATTTTTGTATGAAAATCGGTTTGTATATGTTTTGTTTGAAAGGTATTGTATGTTTCTAGAAAATCGGATATTTTCAATAATAGTGAATTGTATATCTTATACCAAGGACAAAAAATGTATGTATGCATGTTTCTTTGTATGTTTCCAGAAAATCCAATATTTTCTGATGTATGAAAATCTGTAGTCTTAAACCCTAAGACCAGAATAGTAGTAATAGTATACTGAAAAATTGTATGTAGTTTTATAATTTATAAAACTAGTGGAGTGTGAGCTTCCTGTAAACCAATATAGTATTGTTAACACCTATGTGAGTCATTATAACCATGCTTGATATGATTGTATGCCTGTTGCGACGTTCTTCAAGCATCGGAAATAGGTAAGATAATTGTCACCCTAGACTGGCCCCGTCTAGCTGTAGCGAACAGCTCAGGTGTGGGGGTGTCAATCCCCGTATATATCTATACACAACTACCTCGCTCTCCCTCCAGGAGACTCTAGTTATAATTACAGGACTTAGAGTGTACCCTAGGTAGGTACGGTGAAGATAGTGTCTCACTAGAGCATTAACGGATTTACACGAACTTCGACTCCATTTTACTATATAATGAAATGACTTCACTAGTGTAAACTCGTGACAAGTGTTTTATGACACGCGTATTACAGGTTTCATGGCATGCAGTTTATGACACGCGTTTTAACAGTTTCATGATACAGTTTTATGACGTGTTTTCATGACACGCAGATTATTCTGTCAACAGTTTGTCTTGAAATCTCTGAAAACTAGTTATAAAACTTTATATAACTAGTTAATAATAGTTATGTCTAGTAGTAAACATAATATTGTTTTCTTGGGTTCTTAAACCATCCAAAACTAGTGATGACGAGTCTACAACTATTTTACTAATAAAATTATTTATAAAAGAAAAATATCAAACTTTGTAGTTTTGTTTAATACCTCTTTACCGGTTTGTAAATTTGTAACACAAAATATTTTTATTTTGGGTCAACTCTATTTAATCACAATTTTGATGTAACAAAATGATAACAAACACATGTGTCAAACTTTTTATGTAGTTAACATACGTTATTAACCTTTTTATACAAGAATATGTTCCATGTTCATCATATAATCATAGTGCATGAAATTGTCTAATGGACAAACGCAATTTAACTTATAATAAGTTTAAAAAACACAATTTTTAAGTGTGTAAGCATGAAGTTTTAGACATCAAATGCACAAATCATTCCACAAACAAGTTGGTGCATGTAAATATTCAATGGATAAACGAAACTTGACTTGTATTCCCCCCCCCCCCCCCGGAAAAACATGAAAAACGCGAAAACATGGGGGTATAAAGCTCACCTTGGTATTTCGGGAGGTGGGAGGAAAAGTGAGGAAGATTTCAAGCCTAGCTTTGAGCTTGAAGAGGTTTCTCGAAAATGGGAGGTGTTCTAAGGATTAAGCACACGAAAAAGGTGTGTGTAAACATGATGATCTTAACTTTAAAATGTATAAAATCACTTGAGTTTTACAAGAAACTTACCAAAATTTCCTAGGAACGATTTTGTGGTGATGATGCTTGAAGACTTGACTTTGTTCTAGAGAGGTAAGGGGAGTAATGAGCAAGAGGATTCAAGTGGCAAGAGTGGGGTGCCCACTCTTCGGCCGAAACCTCTTTAAATAAGAAGGAAAGTGGCTTGGTTAATGTTTGATGGGTTATTAAGGGTCATGCATGGAGACATGAAGTGTAAGAGCTTGCCATGCATGGTTATTTGATGGTCAACAAGAGGTAAAGTGGTGAGGTATCAAGGCTTGGCAAATCTTAGAGAAATTCTGTATGAACCACCTGTAGTAACCAGCGCGGCCTAAGAATTGCCTGATCTCTTTTGGGGTTCTTGTGGTTACCCAACCTTCAATTGCTTGGACCTTGGAAGGGTCCACATGTATTCCCTCCTCACCGACCACGTGGCCCAGAAAATCCACCATTCGAATCCAAAACTCGCATTTAGAGAACTTTGTATACAACTTCTCCGCCCTTAATGTTTCTAGAACCTGCCGCAGATGTCGACAATGTTCTTCTTTACTTCATGAATAGACGAGTATATCCTCGATAAAAACAATCACGAAGTTGTCGAGGTAGGGTCGGCAGACTCGATTCATCCAGTCCATAAATGTCTCAGGCGCATTTGTTAGACCGAAGGGCATCACTATGAATTCGTAGTGTCCATAGCGGGTTCAGAATGCAGTCTTGGGGATGTCTTCTTCTTGGACCCGTAAATGGTTATACCCGGACCTTAAATATATATTTGAGAAGTAACTTGCTCCTTGCAGCTGGTCAGATAGATCATCGATCCGGGGAAGCGGGTATCGATTCTTGACGGTAAGTTTGTTGAGGTCGCGGTAATCGATGCACATACGAAACAACCCATCCTCCTTCTTTACGAATAAGACCGGAGCACCCCATGGTGAGAAGCTTGGCCTTATAAACCCCTTGTCTAGTAATTCACTTAATTGACTGGAAAGCTCTTGCATCTCTGCAGGAGCTAATCTATACGGCGACTTGGCGATTGGTCTGGCTCTGGGTATCAAGTCGATCCGAAATTCGACTTGTCGTTTAGGAGGTATTCCCGGAAGGTCTTCGGGAAACACGTCGGGAAAATCGCACACCTCCGGGATGTCTTTAATCTTCTTTTCTCCTTTCTTTTTGTCAACCACATGAGCTAAAAAGGCGTGGTTCTCCTTGTGTAAACACTTATGTGCCTTGATACACGAGATGAGACGAAGGTTCGTACCGGTTTTTTCACCATATATAACCAGGGTTTCGTTTTCAGGTAGGTGAAGGCGAACGACCTTCTCGTAGCACATAATATCGGCACGGTGGGGGCTTAACCAGTCCATGCCGATGATCACATCAAAACTCCTAATAATAACCGACATTAAGTCGATTGGAAAGGCGTGGTTATTTAAAGTTAATGTGCACCCTATGAATACATCGTTGGTTGTTTCTGTTTTTTCGTTAGCCATTTCAATGGCAAATGTTTCGTTTAATGATTGGGGATTTTGGTTGAGTAGGTGCTTAAACCTATGACTCACACAACTTCTTTCTGCCCCACTATCAAATAAAATGCATGCATAAATGTTGTTGAGGAGGAACGTACCAGTGACCACTGCGGGATCCTTCACTGCCTCTTCATGTCCTATTGCTAGGACTCTTCCCGTTCCCCCTGTGTTCTTGTTGTTGGCCTTTGGACAGTTTCTTTTGTAGTGGCCCGTTTCTCCAAATCCATAACATGCTTGACTTACACCAGCATTGGTAGGTTGTTTGGTCTGTTGTGTTGGCGTTCTACAATATCGGGCGGTGTGCCCTTTCCTATTGCAGTTTGTGCACTGCATCACCTTGCAGGCTCCATGGTGGTGAAAGGGGAATTTGGCGCACTTTGGAAGATTACCGATGTATTGCTTCGTGGGTGCTGGTGTGGCAGGAGTGGTAGCGGCATGAACCGCCACGACCTGTTGCTTCTTTGCAGAATCCTGAGTTTTTGCCCTTTCCTCTTGTTTCCCGAGTTTTTCTTGTTATCATTCCCCTTCTTCGGTTCAGTGACGGAAGTCATCGTGCCCTTTTGTACCCCATGGTCATATAGCTTTAGCGCAAGGCGTTTGGCGCTGTCGAACGTTGTTGGGTTTGCAGAAATCACATTCCCTTGAATCGAGGGAGTTAGCCCCCAAATGAAACATTCGACCTTCTTACTTTCAGAGGTGATCATTCCCGGACACAGGATTGTCAGGTCGCTGAATCTGGCAATGTAAGCTTCAATGTCAGAGTCCTTCACAGTGAGATTCCATAATTCTTGCTCGAGCTTCTGTACCTCATCTCTAGGACAATACTCTTCAATCATTATGGTCTTGAGGTCCTCCCAAGCCATCGAGTTCGCCACTGGTAGTGTTAGGGCCTTGATGTGGCCATTCCACCATGTAAGGGCTCTATCGGCGAAAGTACATGTTGCGAATTTCACTTTGCTTTCCTCCGGGAAGCCACATATCTAAAAACTGACTCCGTCTTTTCAAATCATTGAGTTAGGGCTATAACCCCTCCACTTCCGTTGAACGGCCTTGGCTTTCCGTTTGTAAAGTCTTTGTATGTGCATGCTCGCTGAATCCCTTGGTTAACCCCATGGTTAGAACTGCCCGTTCCGTTTCCACTTCCGCCTCCATTTGCACCATTGTTGTTGATATGTGCCAGAGCCACAGTGACTACGGCTGAAACTGCCGCCTGGAATGCGGCCGAATCCATTTGTGGTGGAGGCGGCGGTGGTGGTGGTGCTGTCTCGTTGTTCTTGTGTTGGTTGTATCTTCGGGGCGAAATTATACTGCCACAAGTGGAATTTGATAAGTTTTTGATAAGGTTTATGTAACGCCCGTAGATCCGGGTAGTCAATTTAGAGACGATAAGCATCAAAAATGACTTTTTGATGGAAGATTATTTAGAAGGATTAATCTTAACTAAGTTGTAGTGGTCGTGGCAAGGTTTCCGAAAATATAAAGAATGCCGAAATCCGAGTTATAACGAAGAAGTTATGACCTGTCGAAGTTTCGCGACAGAACTGGCACGACACAGCGCGACGTAAAAACTGAATTTACGTTAGAGTGATATTTAGCCTTAGTGATCTAAACGAAAGTCGTAGAGTTCGTTAAACCGAGAGTGTGCACAAAAAGAACGTCTAAATCTGACTTCGTATGAGGAAGTTATGATTTTTCTAAGTTTCAACTTAGCGGTATGCAGCCCAAATCATGAAATTGAGATCGAGTGATATTTGGCCGAAACAATCTAAACGAGAATCGAAAATCTTGTCGTTAGTAGTCCAGCGGTAAAAAGACAGACGGAAACAGACGTCAGATGAAGAAGTTATGAATTTCTAACGGAGTTTTCGTGTCCCGGCCTACTAAAAATAATATAATAAAAATAAAGTCAAAATTAGCCGACGGAGTCTAAACGAAAGTTGTAGAGCATAATCTCACCTTCACGTGGATATAAAGAACGTCGAAAACAAGGATCGTATTGAGTAAGCCTTGGTGACAATGCGACTTCGTGCCTATTGAGTAAGCCGTGGTGACGATGCGACTTCGTGCCTATTGAGTAAGCCTTGGTGACGATGCGACTTCGTGCCTATTGAGTAAGCCTTGGTGACGATGCGACTTCGTGCCTATTGAATAAGCCTTGGTGACGATGCGACTTCATGCCTATGGAGTAAGCCTTGGTGACGATGCGACTTCGTGCCTATTGAGTAAGCTTTGGTGACGATGCGACTTCGTGCCTATTTGATAAAACTTGGTGACGATGTGACTTCATGCCTGTTAAGTAAACCTTGGTGACTATTGAGTTAGCGCCAGATAGCTATGGATTTAGTATCTGATGGATAAATTTTTGGCAGTAATGGACTTCGTGCCAATTCCTTAGGTAAATCCTTAGGAACGAATGAATGAAGGATAGTTGGTCCTTAGGGTAAAACCTTAAGAAATAAAGGAGATAATGGGGATAGGTATTTGGGTTGATTGTTTGATGTGTGAATAATAAATGTATTATTGTGGGTTGAAAACCCTATATGCTCACCAGGCTCCCAAGCCTGACCCACTCAGTTTTCTTTGTATTACAGGTAATAGCACAAGACTATAAATTGGTGGACTTGACGAGAGGTTTTGGATTATAGATCAGTAGTTATAAATAACTGTTGTATGGTCTACTTTATATTGTTTATGCTTTTGGTCTGTATCGGAACATGACATCCCGAGATTTTGTTATTTAATGAAAATACATTCCTTTAAAGAAATGATTTGATAAATTCTTATCGTATTTTGTTTTGGGAACAAATTCCGCAATTCTTTTAATCAAAGGATTACTCTGATTTTATAAAACAAAGCATAAACAAACCGGTATTTTCTGGCCGTGATTTTGGGGATGTCACAGTTGGTATCAGAGCATTAGTTTAAGCGAACTAGAAATTTGTAGGATTTCTAGACTTAAACTTAGAATTGTAAGCGATGATTGTGAGATGAGTGTCTACCATATTTTAGACACGAGCACTAGTATATTTTAGGAAAGATGCCTAAAATGCTTTTATGTGCTAAATGCTATATGTTTGCTATATATGATATTGTTTGTTCGGATGTATGGTCTGTTGCCGACCGGATCTGGAAACCTTATGTGTTTAGGATTCTAAGCGTGCGTCGACGGTATTAGAACTAGCATGTAAACGTTTCGGAGTGATAAGGATGATTTGATTTCTATCGTAAATGAGGATCTAAATTCACCTTATTCGGTGTATAAATCAAGAATGGCAAGAACAAGAAGCGGAGTTGGAAACACAAACGAAAACAGGAATCAACCACCTGTAATCGAGCAAATACCTGTTGTAGCTGCTGCACCTGAGCCAGTGACAATGGCTGGTGTACAATTGATGATTCAGACGATGTTGGATCGTCAGATGGAAGAAACTAGACGTCTGCTTCAACAAAATCGTGAAGAACTTTCAATTCAAGTTGAAGAGCCCGAAGTGAATGGAGGGCCGTCGGAAGGAGGAAACTTTAGCAGGACAGTTGGTCAAGCCAACCCACCGTTAGTTCGACAGAACAACCAGGATGGAAGAAATGATGGGCGTGGGTGCAAGTACAAGGATTTTATGGCATCCAAGCCACCGTGTCTTTCTGGGATCCCGACAACGGTGCAAGTTATGGATTGGATCTCCAAGATGGAGACAATTTTTGAAAGTTGTTAATGCAGCAATAGACAGAAGACCGCGCTCGCAATCCCTCTGTTAAAATCAGGAGTATTGAGCTGGTGGAAGCTACTTGCTAGTTCTATGCCTAAGGGGGAAGCTAGCAAGATGTCGTGGGAGGATTTTGTGGTGCAACTAAAACTACAATACTGCTCTGAGCAGGATCTTCTGGAAATCAACAATGAGTTTCAGAATCTGAAAAAGGGAAAATTGAGCGTCACTGAATACGCTACAAATTTTACGGAGAAGATGAAGCTTATCCCATATCTACTTCCAACAGAACTTTCCAAGGTCAACAAGTTTGCCCACGGATTACCAGCGGACTTTGGTCCAGTGGTCAAGCAAGCAACCACTTTGAAAGCCGCCATCTGGGCTGCTAGGAATGTCGAGACTCAGATAAGAGAGAAAGGTCTGGAGAGAGCTGAAGTTGGAGAGAAAAGGAAGCATGAGGGATCTTCAGTGATCAACAAAGAAAGAAAATTCTCGAAATCTGGGGGAAGAGATGAAGCTAAGTGGTGCGAGAAGTGTAAAAAGAAACACTTCGGGAAGTGTAGCGAGGAGATGACTTGCTACAAATGTGGGAAGACAGGGCATTACGCCAACAAGTGCGCATCCAACAAAAAGGTGTGCTACAGGTGTAACGAAGAAGGGCATGTTTCTAGAGACTGCCCAAAGAAAAACGCACCGCCACAGCCAAGGGCATTCCACATGATCCTCGACGAAGCGAATCAATGATAAGGATTTTATATCCAAGGATCAAGTTATGAAGTAGCTGTGCGAATAGTAACTTATGATGTAGCCTGTTAGAGGCATAGAATAGGGTAAACTCCAATTTTTGTGAAATCGTTTCAAGTTATAATATAAACCTTAGTTTTGATATCTATGTGATATTTATTGTTTTAATACCTGATGTGTTAAATGATTGTGTGATTTTTGTATAGTGACTTGGTTAGACTGAGAGACAATACTTGGGACGAGTATGAGTAGGTGTGAATGGTAGTAGAGATCTATGCTACCGGAAGCACGGGACTCACACTTGGATCAGGGAAAGTCGCAAGGTTACCGAGAAACTAGTAATTGATTCTGTTTATTCAAGTAAGTCACTACCATTGTTTCGGTAATGACTAGTAAGATGGTTGTTATTCCAACCCTAGTGGTCATATCAAATTGAGTCCGACTACGATGAGTTGTTACGTGGTTCCGAGAACCAAGTTTGAAGTAGCATCTGACTGCGGTCAGAAAATTGAAATCAATGCGACCGATAGTATCGCGCTCGTTGTTAAATAGGTTCATAGCTAGAAATGCTACATGCAAAAAATGTGATTATATCACATTAGAATATGAAGGAAGGTATATTCCATTCTGGAATTTGACTCTAAGAGACTTGAGTCTAAGTGTTGCGTCATACGATGAGAGGTCATTAGAACATGACCCATCGATCTGTTACAATAGATAAACGAAAGTACTTATCCTAAGAAGAAGAAGGAGTCATCAATAAGGAATTATTTTGTAACTCGAAGGTTACGATTGAAAGTCCAAAATAGTACGAAGAGCAGATGCAGGATTGAACACTACCTGCTACAAAGAAGTCCAAGAGTTAGTTACTCTTTCGAGGAAACATAGAACTTACAGTTATTACCTAGGATAAAGAGATAACGTATGGAATCATTATACAAGTCCTATTTCGTTGATGATTCCGGGACGTAATCATCCTAAGGGGGAGATAATTGTAACGCCCGTAGATCCGGGCTAGTCAATTTAGAGACGATAAGCATCAAAAATGACATTTAGATGGAGGATTATTTATAAGGATTAATCTTAACTAAGTTGTAGTGGTCATGACAAGGTTTCCGAAAATATAAAGAATTCCGAAATCCGAGTTATAACGAAGAAGTTATGACCTGTCGAAGTTTCGCGACAGAACCGGCACGACACAGCGCGACGTAAAAAGTGAATTTACATTAGAGTGATATTTAGCCTTAGTGATCTAAACGAAAGTCGTATAGTTCGTTAAACCGAGAGTGTGCATAAAAAGAACGTCTAAATTTGACTTCGTATGAGGAAGTTATGATTTTTCTAAGTTTCGACTTAGCGGTGTGCAACCCAAATCTCGAAATTGAGATCGAGTGATATTTGGCCGAAACAATCTAAATGAGAATCGAGGATCTCGTTGTTAGTAGCCCAGCGGTAAAAAGACAGACGAAAACGGACGTGAGATGAAGAAGTTATGAATTTCTAACGGAGTTTTCGTGTCCCGGCCTACTAAAAATAATATAATAAAAATAAATTCAAAATTAGCCGACGGAGTCTAAACGAAAGTTGTAGAGCATAATCTCACCTTCACGTGGATATAAACAACGTCGAAAACGGAGATCGTATGCGAAAGTTATGAATTTCAGAAGTTCGAGGCGCGCATCCCAAAGAGGGAACGTCCCGCGTTCGGAAGCTTGGCCTCGGATTGGCCACGTCGTCGCTGACTCAGCTGGCATCGGATAAGACCCTCGCCCCCGCTCCTGCGCGCTGCGTACGAAGGAACACCCAACGTTCGGTGAACGCGCTGCGTACTCCGAAGGAACGCGCTGCGTTCGCAAGGCCAGCCTCCCCTATAAATAAGATGCGAGGGCAGCCGAGTTCTTTGCCAATTTTATTTCCTTATATCTCGTTTTTACCTCGTTTTTCGTGCAAGAATTATCCCGAAGCCCCGGTATCATTCCCGTGCCCCGAAGCAAGTCCCGAAGCCCCAAAGATCCCGAGAAGTGAAATTTCCAAGCCGAAGCTCTGCCCGCAAGAAGCCCGGTTTTTGTGAAGATCTCCCGGTTTCACCGAAGAATAATAGTTCTACAAGCCGTAGTGCGGCCCGATCATCTTCTGATCAAGTGAGTGTATAGTTACTTTCTTCTAACACATAAATATAACATATTAGCTATGAAATACGTGCTATGTGTTATATATTATTTGTCTATTTGAGATGGGCTTGGAATTGATGTTTTTATACGGGTGTTAAATGATTTAAACTGTGTAAGTATTTATATCTACGAAAGTGTTGGGAAGAACATGGGTAGATGGAATAGTTGTTGTGTGATGAACGGTGGTATTTGATAAACCTTGGTGACGATGCGACTTCGTGCCTATTGAGTAAGCCTTGGTGATGATGCGACTTCGTGCCTATTGAGTAAGCCTTGGTGACGATGCGACTTCGTGCCTATTGAGTAAGCCTTGGTGACGATGCGACTTCGTGCCTATTGAGTAAGCCTTGGTGACGATGCGACTTCGTGCCTATTGAGTAAGCTTTGGTGACGATGCGACTTCGTGCCTATTTGATAAAACTTGGTGACGATGTGACTTCGTGCCTGTTGAGTAAACCGTGGTGACTATGGAGTTAGCGCCGAATAGCTATGGATTTAGTATCTGATGGATAGATTTTTGGCAGTAATGGACTTCGTGCCAATTCCTTAGGTAAATCCTTAGGAACGAATGAATGAAGGATAGTTGGTCCTTAGGGTAAAACCTTAAGAAATAAAGGAGATAATGGGGATGGGTATTTGGGTTGATTGTTTGATGATCGAATAATAAGTGTATTATTGTGGGTTGAAAACCCTATATGCTCACCAGGCTCACAAGCCTGACCCACTCAGTTTTCTTTGTATTACAGGTAACGGCACAAGAGCATAAAGTGGTGGACTTGACGAGAGGTTTTGGATTACAGATTAGTAGTTATAAATAACTGTTGTAAGGTCTACTTTATATTGTTTATGCTTTTGCTCTGTATCGGAACATGACATCCCGAGATTTTGTTATTTAATGAAAATACATTCCTTTAAAGAAATGATTTGATAAATTCTTATCATATTTTGTTTTGGGAACAAATTCCGCAATTCTTTTAATCAAAGGATTACTTTGATTTTATAAAACAAAGCATAAACAAACGGGTCTTTTCTGGCTGTGATTTTGGGGATGTCACAGTTTATGATGCGGATACTATTGTAATGAAACATCACATTTAGATATGTCAGGTCTAGTGATTATCGAGCGTTATTTTGTACATACAATTGAAATCTTGTTTTACCAAATAAAAATGAATAGATAAGACATAGCAGATAACAACATCCATAAATAAAACACATGCTTGCTTCATTAATGATAAAGTAATGATACATAACTTTTTGGAAAATTGACCTTTATAAGGTCTACAATACATCAAGATAACAATCTGGCAGCATAACGACCCTTCGAATAGTGTAATCACTTAGACGTAGGGTCGGTCCTATATAAAAAAATAAAGAAACGGGTAGCACTAACGCATACTCGAACATCTAGTCTATCATGACTGATGAGTAGGATAGATGCTACTCACGTCGACTAGTCCCCTGTGGTGCCTGGGATGAAGTAGAAGCACCCTGCAGCTTGGCTAGTCAGCGCTCGGGTACCAGTACTCACTCCTTAAGAGCAGCATGTCTCTCCTGATATTCCCTTACTTCCGCTTGCGCGGTAGTAAGGTCCTCGACGAGTTGGTCCATAGGGTAATAGTCCCTATCGAGGTTGCGAGTGCGTGCGGTCGTGACCTCCATAGCAGCCCTCATCTCCATGACTCGGTGGACTGTCCTCTGAGCCTGATCTCTGATGTCTGAAATCCTCCGGACCATGACGGGAAGGGCTCAGTCCGCGGGCCCTCCATGGCGAAGGTCGTAAAATCCTCGCTCCATCCCGAAAGGTGGGCGTTTCCCTGATGCCGACTCCATCTCTCAAGGTCATAGTCCCAGGGGGCGTAGGGCCATTGTAGCCCCATCGGTGTGCTGGTACCCTAGCCATGTAGGGAGGGTCGATGACTTCAGACTCTGCGTCCGACTCATCATCATCCTCCTCCTCATCTACTTCCTCCTCGACTTCCTCCTCTGACTCATCCCATGGAATCTCCTCGGGATCCTTCTCAGGATCCTCAATGATCCATCCCGCGTTCCCCTGGTTGGGGAAGTAAGGATCTCTAGGGTGGTGAAAACCTGCCATGGCGTCTATACGAGAATATAAGCACAAGAGGACATATGAAATTTTTATAAAATGTTAAAATACTCCTGTAGTATTTTATGTCTTTATGTTTTGTTCTTAGATCCTTTTGGTTGAAAGTTGGTAAGTTTTAGATTTGTTGTCCACCTTAACCACTCCTAGACACATGTTGGTCATATCTCGAATAAATATAGTTGATCAGACTATATTTACCCTAGATATGATTACATAACTGTCTAAGTTTAATCGCGATGTCCAACTCTTCTAAATACTTGTTATTATAACATTATTTCCTAATATGCATGTATGTATGTACACTTTTATAAAATACTTATATTTTTAAAGTATACTTTTAGTCAGAGTGTTGTAGTCCCATTGTATTTTCAGTTGTATATCTTGTATGGTTAGATATAGTAGTTCACTATAAACAATGCTCTGATACCAATCTGTCACACCCCCGAACCAGGACGACGGAAACGTCTGGGGGCGAATGACATCATTGTATAGTATCATAACAATTGAATATAAATGGACATAGAAACCCACACAACATACATTAAGAGATACAAACTTACATTGTTACATAGTGTATTTGTTCAAAGTTTACACAACATTAACTGAAAAGTAACAATTTTAAAGTGCAACCAAAAATCCAGTTCCCGATGGCTTAAGTACCTGCTAACTGGTTCCCTGAGAATACAAGTCATTTTGAAAATCGTCAACAATGAATGTTAGTGAGTTCATAAGCATTTTTGTATGAAAATCGGTTTGTATCTATTTGGTTTGAAAGGTGTTGTATGTTTCCAGAAAATCCGATATTTTCAATAATAGTGAATTGTATGTCTTATACCAAGGACAAAAAATGTATTTATGCATGTTTCTTTGTATGTTTCCAGAAATCCAATATTTGCTGATGTATGAAAATCTATAGTCTTAAACCCTAAGACCGGAATAGTAGTAATAGTATACTGAAAAATTGTATGTAGTTTTATAATTTATAAAACTAGTGGAGTGTGAGCTTCCCGTAAACCAAGATAGTATTGTTAACACCTATGTGAGTCATTATAACCATGCTTGATATGATTGTATGCCTGTTGCGACGTTCTTCATGCATCGGAAATAGGTAAGATAATTGTCACCCTAGATTGGCCTCGTCTAGCTGTAGCAAAAAGCTCAGGTGTGGGGGTGTCAATTCCCGTATAGATCTATACACAACTACCTCGCTCTCCCTCCAGGAGACTCTGGTTATAATTACAGGACTTAGAGTGTACGCTAGGTAGGTACGGTGAAGATAGTATCTCACTAGAGCATTAACGGATTTACGCGAACTTCGACTCCATTTTACTATATAATGAAATGACTTCACTAGTGTAAACTCGTGACAGGTGTTTTATGACACGCGTATTACAGGTTTCATGGCATGCAGTAAATGACACGCGTTTTAACAGTGTAGAGACCCATTTTTATAACGAACGGTGAGTGCGGAAGAAAGATATCTCGAGATTAATCGTGTTTTTGGAAGTATGAACACGAAGAACATATTATGAGTTCATAAAAAAGACTAAGAACAAAGAGAGAATAATATATTTCATGAAGAACATGGTGGGAGAGAAACTCTCCCTGGGTGAGAGAACCCACCAACTTTCTCTCTCTAGAGATTACATGCTAGGAAAGTGCAATAGTAATCCTAAGGAAAATAAGCTAGCCAAAGTAATACATGACCAACTCTCCCTTTATATAAGAGGGAGAGTATTTACACCATAAATACAATAAAGGGAAAATACAACCAAATAAACACTCATTATTTGTGGAGCATTTCCATGCACCAACATTCTCTCCCTAAATGCTTACAAATGATGAGAGATCCAATAACTGATACAAGGCTATAATACAGTAATCCGACTAGCAAGTGTGGTAATAAAATGCAATCAAGTGCTGAAATGTCTCTGAAACTCTGAAGTGTCTGTGAAGTCTGAAACTGGCCATGAATCTCTAACAATGAAGGTCTTCGGCTTCAAAGCACAACCAATGAAGCAGAAAAAATATAAGATCCAAATCTTCAAACCAGTCATAATCACCCGAAGAAGGAGGTCACCATGAGCAAGTAGAAGATCCAATAAAAGAAACACTTCGGCTTCAAAAGTCTGAAAAACATCTCGAGTTATCGAATCATAATACACCGAAATTCTTCAAAGAATAACCTGCTAAAAATGTGAAGCATCCATAAAATGAAGTCCGGATAAAAATAATGCGAGTCCAAAAACATGGTCTAGCAATGCCGAAAATTTGATCCAAGGACCAAAAATAAGTGCCACGTCACATTGCCAAAATAATCTTCATCTTCAACATATCACAAATCCAAACTCGTGAAACCATAAGATCTGAACCGGATGCGAACACAAAATCATCCTGTGGTAGAGTCCGAATAATAAATAATCTGAATCGGAAAACATCGAGTAATGCCAAAAATTTGATCCGTAAGGACCAAAAAGAAGTGTCACATCGCATCACTAAATAAATAATCGTCTTCAGAAGTCTTCAAAATCCAAACTCAAACAATCATAATAACCAAATCCGGATGATATTCTCTCCCTATTTTTGATAACCAATGACCGGATATCAAAAATCAACAAATCATCGGATGGAGAGTATCAGATACCAAGAGCTAACAGAGAAGCTCTCCCTAGATGTATGAGGGGTCTCGATAAGAAACGAGACAGAGTAAAAGAGATACTCTTGCGGTCATGAGGAGGCGGGTGACATAGTTGCTGAAGCTGTGCTGAGAATAACCTGTTGTGCCAAAAATATATCCAAATATCCAAACTGCGGTGTCGGAACACTTGAAGTGGTCTTTAATAGAGAATAAAGTCCACATGCTCAAGATACATGATTCGTCAACCAAAAATCAACAGCGACAAGTCATAATATCCCATAAAGTGAAGAATGCGAAACAACTTTGTTGATCAATCGCCGTTGCGGTGCAAGCATCACAAAAATAATATGAAGTCCGACTGCGGTAGGAATATTCTTCCAATAATAATAACCGGCATGAAATGAACCAATGTGACAATCCAAGGTTCGTTTGTGGCAAAAATTGGTGTTAAAAAAAAATAATTGGCGTAATAAAAAAATTGGTTTTAATAAAAAGAATGGCTAAATAAAAAAAATTGGCTAAAATAAAAAAAATTGGTGTTAAGATATTCCCCCTGGTGTTAAAATTGGTGTTAAAATTGGAGACACACTTGAACAAAAGTTAGAACAAGTATAATGCAGAATAGTTAATCTCAAAGGATCTAAAAGCTCAACAATAATATAGTTAGATAGTTAGAGAGTTAGTTGCGGAAATGTAAAGGAATAGAAATGACAGCAATTGTTATATCAAGAAGACACTTAAGCTGATTCATAACAAGGAATGCATTCACTCCAAGTTAATAAGGAAGATCAAGCTTAGTGATTAAGTCTTACAGACTTGCTCCGAGGAGGGATTATGATCAGCAGAGTTATGATATGATTTAAGTAAGAAGAGATGAGTGAAGAAATATAGAGAGATAACTTCAGAATGTGTATTCAGATAGAATGCATAAGTTATCGGTCTTTGATACAAAGAGAGTAAGTCTCTATTTATAGAGACCTAGAAACTACACTAGATTACAACTCTATAAGCAGCCGTGCAAGGCATACTGGATAATAGAGTGTATTACATAAAAGACAAATAAAGTAATCTAGCTAAGTTGACTGCGGTAGCTGACTCCGGTTGCTGATGCGGTTGTTGATGAACAAGATTGACTCCGGGTGCTGAACCGTTGCGGTAGAGAGATGGTTGCGGTAGCTGAGTTCAAGAGGGTCACTTTTATGATTCAACAATTTCCCCCTAAGTGACCTCTTTAAGTCCGGTTCAGCTATCAAGTTTGAGGAACTTGATCAAAATCCACCAGAACTTCCTGACGTTTTCCAACCATGTGATTCTTCTTGTGATCTCGAACTTGACTTCTGCGGTAGTATGCTTCGATCTTTCAATTGCGGTCCGGCAGATGTCAAGTTGTTTCTTGGTCAGGCGGTGCATGGCAGTCATAGGAATGAAATATTTGACGTTGTCAGTCTTCCTTTTGAATATGACTCCAAGTTCAGGGTAGTTTGTTGCGCCTAGAGATCTTTCTTGGAAGCCTTCGGTAGGCATTGGCACAAGTTCAAGCGGTGGGAGATCAAACTTCTTGAGGATGGTGGGGTAGATATCCGCATCTATTTTGGCAAAGTCACATACCGTATCCCTCAGAAAAGAGTTGGCTTTTTGAAGCGCTATCTGCATTTTAGGGTGCTTTTCTGACTTGTTTTGGAACACCTTGGCAATAAGGAAGATTTCTTCCGGATTCATACAAGGAAAGTCTGCCTGGGTGCGGATGTAGTCGTGCTCCCTTCTGGTGAGGGTATACTGGATGTAGTCAGCCTTCATGAACTTCTGGACTTTGTAGTTCTTGACTGCGGATGGTCTATCGTTAGACCATATGTTTTCGATGGAGGAGGCATGTTTAGCGTGAAAAAGACTAAGTCTCTCAAACTCCATTGGCAGTCTCTTGTGATCTGGAAGGCTTTGGTCAAACTGCTCAAATACAGTGAAATACTTGGCATTTGGAGAAATTGGTATATCCCAGTATCCATCAGCAGGAGGTTCAGCATAAGTGAGGTGCGGTCTGTAATCTTCGTCTAGGAGCCTGCGGTGCGGATTGATCCAAGAATTGATCAAGGACTCATCCATCATGGTGTCAAACCCGCATTCTCTCCAAATTAATTCTGCCAGCTTGGCTGCTTTCCAATCATGCTTCCTTTGAGCGGTGGCAGGGGAGTCTGTGGTGCTTGGAGAAGACATTTTTTCAGCCAAGTTCTTGAAGTGCGGAGGAGTCTCTGGCTTTTTGGGAGTATCCTTTGGAGGTGAAGTGTGAGGAGATGGAGTATGTTGAGATGGTTGCGGTGAAGACTGCGGGGTGGGAATTTTTTCAGTGATGATGGGGGGACTCTGATGGATGGAAGTATCAGAGTGATGGACTTCTTCTTCTTCTTCACTTCCCCCTCTTGAGGGATGCAGCCCCGGTGCTTCCTCAAGCCATTGCTTAAGTCCATCCACCTTGTTGAAGACTTCTTGGAACTGAGCTTTGAGAGCTTCTGCCAATTGTTGGTTGTTTGGAGTGGAGGAGCTGAAAAGCAACTTGTGGATTTCTTTGGTGAGCTGGAGGATCTCAGGGCCATGGAAGTTGGAGGAAAGGGATTTCTGCAGTCTGTTGATGGTTGCTTGAAGAACAGAGATGGTGGACTCATAAGCAGTATGAGTCTTATCTATCAATTTCTGAGACTGAGAGGCTTGATCCGATATGGCCGCTTGAAGATCCGTTTTGATTGCGGTCACTTCAGTAATGAGGCGTTCCGCTGCAGCCATGAAGTTCTTGTGGTCAGCCTTGCGGTTATTGTCAAGGGACTAGATCCCCATCTCTACTTTGAGAGAGATTCGTTCAGCAGCCATGCGTTCCCTTGTTTCCAGACGCTCTATTCTTTCAATCAGTGACTGCGGTCCTGGAGTGTCTTCAGGTTGCGGTTGAGTGGGCTTGACCGCAGCCAAGATCTGATCGATTTTGGCTTGAAGGCTCATGAACTCCTTCCGGGTGACAACATTCTTCTTCTTTTTCTTCTTCTCTTTAGGCTTGGAAGTCGAATGTTGAGAACCGTTGGACTCCTCTTCTTCTTCAAACATCATGAGGTCATCATCAGAAAGGCTTGGCTTGTTTACCTCTTGGATGTCTTCATCATCAAGACCGAAGGTGGGAGCTGAACTGAGTTCGATTGCAGGTTCTTCGTCTTGTGATGGATTGACTGTAGGAGTGGGAGATGGAATGGGAGTTGGAGTAGGAGGAACTTTGGAGGTACCTGCGGCTGCACCTGAAGCTTGAGCTTTTAAAATTGTTTCAGCCATCTGATCCATCCAGTTCTGAACTTTTTGAATGGTGGCTACAGTACTGGCATTGCTGATGGCATTTGCCCAATACCTAGCCACGGACTGGATCTCCAGTTCTTTCTGTTGTTGCTGCTTGATTTGTTGTTCCTTGCGGGCTTGGAAAGCCCTTTTGAACGCAACATACGTCTTCTTGTCTGACTCAGTTACCGGATTGTACTGTAACCAAGAGTCATTGGATGCATCACCGTCAAATCCTTCAAAGCGCACCGAAGTGTCCTTCGGGTCCACGGATCCTTGCACATTTGTGCTCACCGTGCCTAAACCACCTGTAAAAGATGAAAGCAGAGTAGGATTTCCTGAGCTTCCTCGGTCTCCTTGACCCATGGTCAAGTGTGGCCTCGACTCAGTTCTGGCATGGGCGAAAGAAGTGCCCTGCAGGTGGGAAGGTGTTTGTAGTGTTTGGGTGACAGAAAGAAGGATGGAGCGCAACTCCTCTGGTAAAAAGAAATGTAGTCGGGAAGCCCTGGAGACCTTAGGGCGTGAACCAGTGTCATCCTCTTGGGAGTGTACTGGGGGGTAGTCTCCACGTAGTTGAGAATCAGACTCACTTTCTGAGTCTGACTGGAAAATGATGGTGGTGTTGAATGGGTGTGCGGGCACCCCAAGGACTACTGGAGCCTATTGAGAGGCTTCAGCATCGGTCCGATCACGCATATGGATAGTGGTATCGGTTGTTTTCCTTTTCTTGAGGATAGAAATCGGTTGCCTATCCTCAGAGTCACTATCAGATGGAGGTGTGACTGGTTTGGTTTTTATTTTCTTGGAGGGTGCGGTTGGTTTTGGAGCGTTTTTCTTTGGAGTTCTCTGCTTCTTGGTTGCCAACTCCTTTCTTCTTTGAGAAAGATTGGATAGTGTAGTGGAAGAGGGGACTACGGTACCCTCAGGGATAATGGTTGCAGATGGAAGAGGCGGGGTAGAAGGGTATGGGGCAATACCGTCCATAGCCTCAATGTGGTCTGAGACATCAGCAGTCTCAAGACCAAGAGAAGAAAGGATATGAGTAGGGAGTCTGCGGATCGGTCCAAATACAGTTTGATCAGTCGAAGGGTTGTACCTTTTAAGATCCTTAGTGACGAAAAAGTTGATGTCACTACCCATGTCTATTCCAGCATCCGCATGTAAGTCTGAGATGCAAAGTGACCAGAACCGTGCAAATGTGAGCTCGGTTGGGTTCTCCCTTGGGTGCTCTTTGGGAATGTATTGGAGGAAGTCGTCCCAAAGGATTTGTACATAGTTTACGTCGTGGCCTGAGTCGATGCTCCATACCAATTCCAGTAGCTTCAGTCCCATGTTGTCAATGTCTCCGGTTCTGCCGGATAGGCAGCAGATGACAAAGTGACACACAAACTGCCATACCGCAGGCAGCTGATTGTTTTTGAACTCACCAATCCCTCGAATTGGTTTCTGATACCCCATCTGGTAGAGTGCGGATGTAACGTCTGCCATTGAAGGTGAGAAAATCTTGATGGAAGGGTGAACCAGAAAATTAATGGCATTTAAGAACTTTTCTTTGGACAAGATGACAAAAGAATCGTTTATGAGGTTGAGGTGAACTTCTTGGGGGTTTTCCATTGGGCGATATGCAGAGAACGCACATTTGAATAGAGTAGAAACTGGAACAACGTCTGTAAATGCATCGAATGGACCAAACAGAGGGTGGTTCTTGAGAAACTTGATCATAAGCTTGATGGGAGCATTATATGAGGGATGATCTTCAAATATTGCTCTGAAATTACTTGAAGCGATTGTTGGAGAATCGGAACTTGTTGGATTCACAGAACCTGAAGCCTTGGATTGCTTCTTAGATACACCTGATTTCACCATTGTTGAAGATTTGAGAGAAGAAAACAGAGTTCTTGAGAGTTTTGAAGGTTTTGAAGGATTTGGGAGAAATAATCGATATTCAGAAAAAGTAAAGTATTGTTGGGGAAGAAGATGGGTTTATAAAGGGGGGTGAAAAATGTTTAACCCTAGGTAAATGGTAAGGATAGGGTAAAACGTCGATTGGGGTTTGAATTAAATGTAAGGTCAGACGCATGATTAAAACGGGTTTGAAAAGATTTTGGTAGATTTCCAAAAGGAGTTTTGCATTTAATGTAAGGTCAGACGCATGTCAATACGTCAGGTGATCGTGGGGGTGATGGGAGAGGAAGTTGTAATGGATGGGACGTATTAGGGAGAGGAAAGGACAAATTAAGGATGAGTTTATTGGAAAAATGTTCTTTTTGTCATCATCCCTAAAATAGGTCTGATACAAGGATTATTCAGAAAGAGAATGTGACAGTTTCTAAAGAGAATGTTTTATTTTATTTAATGAAGGATCATTAAATAGCACACAAAGATTCAAGAGTTGATAAAACAGTTGAGAAATTATCACGATGATTGCGGATGGAAATTTCATTGCTGTTGAGAAATGTCATTGCGGATGGAACTTTCATTGCGGTTGAGCACTTCATCGCGGATGAACAAGGAGAGACTGCAGTGAGGAACTGAGAGAAAAACACTTGTACAAAGATTAGTAATAACAGACCATAAAGACCCATAAGAGATACGTATGATATATGGTTGCGGTACCTAGACTGCGGTACCAAAACCATCTATCACATGTAATTCTCAGTTAGAACCACAACGGAGACCAAGGATGGTCTGCGGTAGCTAACAATTCAAAAAGAATTGCGGGTCTGGATGCATCATTCATAACATTTGCAGGAAGGTGTTAAGCTTTGTTGAATCGAGCGCTTTTGTGAACACATCAGCAATCTCTTCATGAGAAAGGACAAAGATGAGTTCAATATTACCTTTTAAGATGTGGTCTTTGATGAAATGATACCGTAGTTCAATGTGGTTAGTCTTGGAGTGCTGAATTGGATTGTGAGAAATAGCAATAGCACTTTCAGAGTCACAATAGATCGGTATCCGCAACATTCTATACCCGTAGTCCATTAGTTGAGTTTTCATCCAAAGGACTTGAGAGCAACAGCTGGCTGCGGCCACATACTCGGCTTCTGCAGTTGATAGAGAGACACAACTTTGTTTTCTTGAGGACCAGCTGACGAGTCGTTCACCCAGAAATTGACATCCTCCTGAAGTGCTTTTTCGATCGAGCTTGCATCCGGCATGATCCGCATCTGTGAAAGCTTGCAGGCTGAAGTCATTGCCTGCGGGGTACCATAGACCAAGAGATTTGCTTCCTTTCAGTTACCGTAGTATCTGTTTGGCTGCGGTCATATGTGAGACTTTTGGGTCAGCCTGATACCTTGCACATATACCAGTTGCAAAGACAATGTCTGGCCTGCTTGCGGTGAGGTACATCAAAGAGCTGATGATGCCTCTATAAGTCTTGTGATCCACAGATTCGCCTGAGGGATCAGCAGAGATCTTATAACCATGGGGACCTTAGCAGATGAACAGTTGTCCATAGAATATTTCTTCAATAGTTCATTGGTGTATTTCTCTTGATGAATGAATATGCCTTGCGGTACTTGTTTCACTTGAAAGCCTAGAAAGAAATTAATCTCTCTATTCATGCTCATTTTGAACTTGTTGGTCATGAGCTTAGCAAATTCATTCACCATGCCTTGATCAGTCGAACCGAAGATGATATCATCCACATATATCTGTACCATCATAAGGTGGTCGCCATTTGCTTTTCAGAATAGTGTGGGATCAATCACTCCTCTCTTGTACCCGGATGAGACAAGGAATTCAGAAAGAGTCTCATACCATGCTCTTGGGGCTTGCTTCAGACCGTAGACTGCCTTTTCAAGCTTGTAGCAGTGGTCTGGGAATTCAACATTTTCAAAGCCTGGAGGTTGCTGAAGATAAACCTCTTCTTTTAGTTCCCCATTGAGAAAGGCACTCTTAACGTCCATTTGGTGTACCTTGACGTTTTTGTGGGCTGCGTATGCTAGAAAGATCCAGATAGCTTCCATGCGTGCTACCAGAGCATACGTTTCATCGTAGTCAATGCCTTCAAGTTGACTATAGCCCTTTGCAACTAGTCTTGCTTTGTTTCTGACTACCGCACCAGATTCATCCAACTTATTTTTGAACACCCATCTAGTGCCAACAATGGAGTGACCACGTTTCTTTGAAATTATTCAAGCTCTTCTTGCATTGCAGCTATCTAGTCAGGTTCAAGCAATGCTTCTTTGATCATTCTGGGTTCTACCGAGGTCATAAATGCTGCATAGTGGCAGTGATCAGATAGGTCCTTGGAAGATCGAGTCTGGATGCCTGCGGATGGGTTGCCGATGATTTGACCTGGTGGGTGGTCTTTTGTCCATACATGAAGACGTGGCAGCAGATGATCAGCAGCTGCGGTAGAGGGAATATCTTGAATGTCCGAGGAATCTGCGGTTGGAGATGGCAGTTCCCCCTGGACTTGAGAACATCCTGCTGAGTCATCTTGATCTATTGGAACGGAATTTTCTTGAGCAGTTGGGAGAGGTTCCCCTGGGTTGCAGATGGGAGTTCCTCTGGATCCTGAGAAGGTTCCCCCTGGACTGCGGATGGGAGAGTGACAATCCTTGGATCGGTTCTAGTGTCGATATTTTCTATGAGTTCATCATCTGAATCCGAAGATACGTTTGATGGTAATGCTTCTCTACGGGCAGGAATTTGAACAACATCAAGTACTGGAACCTCGACAGTTGCGGCTAGATCCGGAGTAGAGCTTTCCCCCTCAACCGGAGAGGTGGAAGTATTGAGAGATGCTACTTCAGATAGAGATGGTCCAGAAACATCAGCATGTTGTTGTTGAGCTGCGGGTGACACAAGAACTTCAGATAGTTTTGCCGTTTCAACAGGGTCGAAAAGATCGTCATAACTGACTTCAACTGGATTTAAAAGACCTGAAGATGCAGGAATATCACTTTCCATGATTGCGGTGGTTTCAGTGGATGGAGGGGCGTCGCGGATGTGAGAATCATCAAATTTCACATCAAAGCTTTCAATGATTAGCCTTGTACGCCTGATGAGCACTCGATAAGCAACCTTGTTAGTGGAATAACCAAGGAATATGCCTTTGTCAGACTTCGGTGCAAATTTGTTAAGCTGGTCTCGGTTGTTGATCACAAAACATCTACACCCAAAGATATGAAAGAAACGAACATTGGGCTTGCGGTTGTTAAGACCTTCATATGGAGTTTTGTTGAGACGTTTGCACACAATGCTTCGATTTTGTACAAAGCATGCGGTTGCTACAGCTTCAGCCCAAAAGTAGAGAGGAAGGTGGGCGAAGTTAAGCATGGATCTTGCTACTTCTACGAGTGTGCGTTTCCTTCTTTCTACTACACCATTTTGTTGCGGTGTGTAGGGTGCTGAGAAGTTGTGAGAGATGCCTTTGGACACCAAGAAATTGTTGAGAAGATGATTAGTGAATTCGGTGCCATTATCACTGCGGATGCGTCTTACTGGAAGCTTGATCTGAAATTCGATTTCTTTGATGAAGTTGATGAAAATATGCGGTGTATCTGATTTGAGTCTGAGGAAGAAGACCCATGTGAAGCGTGTATAGTCATCAACAATAACCAGTATATACTTCTTGTGGTGGAGACTGGCTACGGTTGATGGACCGCAGAGATCAATGTGCAATAGCTCCAGTGGTTCAGAAATAGAAGAGTCCATTATCAGAGGGTGACTTGCTTTGGATTGTTTACCACATTCACAAGCCGGACAAAGAGTATCGTTGCTGAATTTGAGAATAGGGAGACAGCAGACTAGTTCTCCAATGACTAAGTTGTTGATGTACCGGAAGTTGAGACGAGCTAGCTTGCGGTGCCATAGCCAGCTGACTTCAGATACGGCTTTCGATAGGAAGCACAACTGCGGTCTACCAATGATCAGAGAGACATCCAAAGGATACATCGTACCTTCGGATCGAGATTTGATCAGACAGGTGTTTCTGTCACTAGTCATTACATAACAGAACTGATCATCAAATTCAACCCTATGTCCTGCCTTACATAGTTGGCCAACACTGATGAGATTGTGTTTGAGACTTTCTACATAAGCAACCTTCTGAATGGAGAAGTTCCCCGTAGTGAGAACACCATAACCGCAGATGACACCATTTGCATTATTGCCAAACGTGACATTTCCATCATTGCATATAGGCCTGAAATCCCGAAGGTACTCTAACCTTCCGGTCATGTGCAAGGAGCAGGCACTGTCAATTAACCACTCTTCTTCTTGTTCCTCCTTGCACAAAGCCTGAGAATTACACGGTTAGTTTAGGCATCCAAACAAGTTTGGAGCCAGGGACAATTGATGTGTTTCTAAATGATGCATGGTCCGAGGTTGCAGGGACAGGTCTCTTGTCAACTTTTAGGCCTGGTCCTGGGTGTTTGAGCAGATTTGGATTGTTGTGTTTTTTTGAAAAATACGAGGTTTCGTGTTGTGGTTTTGAGAAAAGATACGAGGTTTCTGACTTTGACTCGATTTGATGTAAGATGAGTCCTTCTGACAATTACACTGACATTCAATGAAAGAAATTTTGTCTTTTGATCTGACACTGTGATTGGTCAGCGGTTTGAAGGATGTTTTGGATCTGACATGAGTGTTTTTGGGTTTTGAAAAAGTCTGTTTTTGAAAGGTTTTAGCACGTGCAGATCTTTGAGTTCTTTTTGATGGATTTGGTAAGATACCCTTCCATTTGAAATTTTGACGTGACTTTAAAAGTGTTGGAGTGGGTAAAATACCTTTCCATTTTGGATCATTTGAGGAATAGACCTGAAAAACATAGTTTCGAAAAGACTGAACACCCTTTTGGTTTGTGTCAGAAGAAGTAGGAATGACTTTTGAAACTGGACTTTCCTTTTTGTTTGTTTTCTTGAAAGAAGAGTTTTTTGAAATGTAGTGTGAGAAAACAATTTTTTCAGGACTTTTGGATTTAAGAAATCTGACTTGCTTCTTGTTTTTTGAAAAGGTTTGTCTATTAGTACCACGAGATCTAATTTCTTCTTTAAAAGCCTTTTTTGCCAAAGATTTTGGTGAACCGCAGTCATTGTTGTTCAACTTCGGTTTCCTGGAATTCTAAGAAGGATTTTGAAAAGGCGGACTTGAGTCATCAGAACTTGAAGATTCAGGAATTTGGGAACATTGACCTACTTCAAAATTTTCTCTAGGTAGTTCATGAAATATTGGCTGAAGAGTTGCAGTTCCTTGAACTGATGACTGCGGTAGGGATGACTTGACTACCGCTGAGTAAGTCTTAGATGAGACTTCGGTGGGACATTTGTGGGACATTTGACTACAATGAGAGACACTGTGGTTTGAGGACATAGATGGAAAGTCTTTTGAGACTTCGGGGCCCTCAACAACAATCTCTTCATCAACTATGGATGAAGTTTGAGAATTTGGATAGACGGTGCCACAGATAGGAATTTGATCACATGTGTGACCCGAAACCTCCGACACAATTTCCTCAATGACACAATTATTGCTTAAATTGTGCAGTCTATCGAAGTGAGTTTTAATATCTTCGGGAAAAGTCTTGTCATTGACAGGGAAATGAAATTATCGGTCTGGAGGGACATACAGTCTGTCTTTGTTGAACCGGGGTGAGGAATCCATTGCGGTAGGATATCCATTTGACCAACCCCAATTGTGTGTATTGTCCACGGTTCCATTGTTTACCAAATTTTCAATAGCTTCACTTTCATTAAACAATTTTTCAATTAAGAGATTTAAGTGTACAATTTCTCTCTGAGCTAAATCTCTCTGGTTCAAACCTATCTCTAATTGGGTTTCACTTAACATTCTTGCATCCTTTTCTAACTCTAGGTCCTTCTCTAACATAGCCATCTTAAGTCTTTTGTTATCCAGTCGTCCTCTCACGTGGAACATCTCTTGGGACGCAATGTTCTTCTCATCTAAGGCTTTATTATAGTCTGTAAGGACGGCAGCACAAGTGTCATTAAGATCATCTATGTAAGGCTGACAGTCATGCATGCTATAGTTTAGAGTTTGGATCATGAATTTTACCTGTTCGACGATGCTTAGTGTTCCATCCTTTGCCATGTAGCAGTAGTTCTTGTTCAACATTGTAGACCCATCATCATCCGCAGTGGCCAGCATGCAGATTTTCCCTTTTCCTTTGACACTGCTGATGGCCTCATCTTCGTCTCCGGATGACCAGACTTGATGGTCTCTTTTGACATGGGCCACGTATGCCCTTGCCTTTTCAGCTTTTTCTTTGTCTTCCAGTTCTTGAGCCATTCTAAGGTAGAATGCTCTGTCTTTCACTACATTGGCCTTACAATCTCGTGCAAAGTGATTATCTTTGTTGCATTTGTGACAAATTACAACATCAGTCTTGTCTTCTGAAGGAGTACCGGAGTCAGTGATTTGAGGAGACTGCGGTACCTCCTTTGGTTGAATATTCTGAGATTGCGGTGGAGGGTGAGAACTTTTGGGATATCGAGAGTGGTTATTCTGGGAACCGAAGTTACGGTTGAATGGAGGTTTGTTGAACTGTTGATTCTTGCGGAAGGAAGGAGGTGGTAGACGGTTGAACTGTTGGCTAACCAAAGCAATAGCCTTCTGAAAATCTTCTTCATCATCATACTCAGAATCCACTTCGTATGACTGCGGTGGAGTGTCATACGATGAAGAGTAAGGTGATTGCGGTGGAGTTTGTGCTATGAGAGCAAGTGGTCCTCCAAAGTCAGCACAATCCTTGAGTACGGTGGATTCTTGTGCTTGCAGCTCTCCATAGAGCTTGTAGAGTGACAAAGAGTGAATCTTTCTATCGCCTTGGACTATCATCTTATCCGTAGTCCAATGTCTTCCCAAACCATTAAGAAACTGAAGATTGGTTTCATGGTTACTGCGGATGGTGCCCGCATTGGATAACTTGGTGACTATCAGGTTGAACCTTTTGAAGGAATCTTCCAAACTTTCGCCAGTATGTGCTTTGAAGTTGTTGAACTCGTTGAGTGCGGTAGTAAGCTTCTTGTCTTGTGCTTGTTCTGAGCCTTAGTACAGGTTCTTGAGAACATCCCAGATTTCTTTTGCTGATTTGCAATTTATGATAATATCGAAGTTGTCAGGAGCAACTCCGCAGGAGATTTCATAAAAGGCAACAACATCATTTTCCATTTTATCGAGATCATCCTTGGTGGGACGGCTCATGGCTGGTTGACCTCCTCCTAGCCTGGTTGCAACGCCGTCAGTTTAGACTGGTGTAAGGACTGGAACATGTGGTCCTTCTTCTACGGATCGCCATACATCTCTACCCAGTCTTCTCAAGTACCTTTCCATTCTTTGTGACCAGTGATGATATTCATTTGCGACTAGTATTGGGGTCGGTTAGAACCACCAACACTGTTGGAAACATTCAGAGATAATGATTGTGCCATTTGAAATTGTTTTTTTTTTTGTGTTTGAAGAAATGAGCTTTAGTGGTATAGAAGGCTCTTTGAAAAATCAGAGTTCCGTTTTCAAAAAGCAACCACTTTGGCTCTGATACCAATTGTTGAGACCCATTTTTATAACGAACGCTGAGTGCGGAAGAAAGATATCTCGAGATTAATCGTGTTTTTGGAAGTATGAACACGAAGAACATATTATGAGTTCATAAAAAAGACCAAGAACAAAGAGAGAATAATATATTTCATGAAGAACATGGTGGGAGAGAAACTCTCCCTGGGTGGGAGAACCCACCAACTTTCTCTCTCTAGAGATTACATGCTAGAAAAGTGCAATAGTAATCCTAAGGAAAATAAGCTAGCTAAAGTAATACATGACCAACTCTCCCTTTATATAGGAGGGAGAGTATTTACACCATAAATACAATAAAGGGAAAATACAACCAAATAAACACTCATTATTTGTGGAGCATTTCCATGCACCAACAAACAGTTTCATGATACACGTTTTATTACGTGTTTTCTGTGATACACAAATTATTTTGTCAACAGTTTGTCTTGAAATCTATGAAAACTAGTTATAAAACTTTATATAAGTAGTTAATAATAGTTATGTCTAGTAGTAAACATAACATTGTTTTCTTGGGTTTTTAAACCATCCAAAAATAGTGATGACGAGTCTACAACTATTTTACTAAAAAAATTATTTATAAAAGAAAAATATCAAACTTTGTAGTTTTGTTTAACACCTATGTAGTTAATATACGATATTAACCTTTTTATACAAATATGTTCCATGTTCATCATATAATCATAGTGCATGAAATTGTCCAACAGACAAACGCAATTTAACTTATAATAAGTTTATAAAACACGATTTTTAAGTGTGTAAGCATGAAGTTTTAGACATCAAATGCACAAATCATTCCACAAACAAGTTGGTGCATGTAAATATTCAATGGATAAACGAAACTTGACTTGTATTCCCCCCCCCCCCCCCCCCCCCCCCCGAAAAGCATGAAAAACACGAAAACATGGGGGTATGATGCTCACCTTAGTATTTCGGGAGGTAGGAGGAAAGGTGAAGAAGATTTCGAGCCTAGCTTTGAGCTTGAAGAGGTTTCTCGAAAATGGGTGGTGTTCTAAGGATTAAGCACACTAGAAAAGGTGTGTGTAAACATGATGATCTTAACTTTAAAATGTATAAAATCACTTGAGTTTTGCAAGAAACTTACCAAAATTTCCTAGGACCGATTTTGTGGTGATGATGCTTGAAGACTTGACTTTGTTCTAGAGTGGTAAGGGGAGTAATGAGCAAGATGATTCAAGTGGCAAGAGTGGGGTGCCCACTCTTCGGCTGAAACCTCTTTAAATAAGAAGGAAAGTGGCTTGGTTAATGTTTGATGGGTTATTAAGGGTCATGCATGGAGACATGAAGTGTAAGAGCTTGCCATGCATGGTTAATTGATGGTCAACAAGAGGTAAAGTGGTGAGGTGTCAAGGCTTGGAAAATTCTTTTCTTTTATATATTTTTTTTCTTATGCAAGAATCGAACCATTTAGCTCAAAGGGTGGGGTTCTCGGTTCTAGGGTGGCCGAAAACACCCTATATCCTTAAAGGGTTTTCGGTTTTTGAAGTGTGTATGGCTTTTGTGATTAATTTGGACCAATAAAGTGTTTTCAGTCCAATAAGGCCCTAAGGAAAAAGGTTTTCGGCCTAGGGTATTTAGGTCGAGAACTCCTAATCACAGGCCCAACAATTGTTTATGTTTAGCTATTATATTAAACTTGGGCTTATAAGAGGATGCTACGACTTGATTCTTAGTGTATGTACATGTGTACTCAAATAAAATTGTCGTTTCTGAATTTCAAGAACCTAATGCAATAAAATTACACAAGGAATTTTTTGTACATGAATCACAATCTCAACCCTAAATTTGCTAGTTGTGACATCATCCCCCATTAGAGGGAATTTCATCCCGAAATTTGTTCTAATGCAGCTCTCAAGAACTAGGGAAGAGATGTGGGTACTTTTGCATCATTTGGTCTCCGCGTTCCCAGGTGAACTCAGGTCCTCGTTTAGCACTCCATCGGACTTTCACAATGGGAATGCGACTTTGTTTTGTTCGTTTCACCTCCCTATCCATAATTTCAACTGGTTCCTCAACGAAATGGAGATTCTCATTTATTTCCATCTCATCAAGAGGGATAATGAGAGTTTCGTCAGATAGGCATTTCTTCAGGTTTGACACATGAAAGAGAGGGTGTACATTGTTGAGCTCTGGTGGTAATTGTAGCTTGTAAGCCACTGGACCAATCCTAGCAAGGATTTCGAACGGTCCGATGTATCTTGGGTTCAGCTTTCCACGCTTCCCAAAGTGTATCATCCCTTTCCAAGGAGAGACTTTTAGCAGTACGCGATCACCCACTTGAAATTCCAGAGGCTTTCGTCTTTTATCCGCGTAGCTCTTTTGTCTGTCCCTAGACGCTTTTAGTCGTTTCCTAATCTGGACGATATTCTCAATTGTTTCTCTAATGATTTCAGGACCGGTTAGAGTGCTGTTGGGTACTTTCCCTATCGCCAGTTGTGTGCCTCCCACCTTAGCCCAACAGAGAGGTGATCTGTATTTTCGTCCATATATGGCCTCAAAGGGAGCGACCTTGATGCTTGTGTGATAGCTATTGTTGTAGGAGAATTCAATCAGTGGCAAGTGGGCATCCCATGCCTTGCCGAAATCTATCACATAGGCCCTTAGGATATCCTCCAATGTTTGGATGGTCCTCTCACTCTGTCCATCTTTTTGGGGATGGTAAGCAGTACTCATATCGAGCCGAGTTCCTAATGACCTCTGAAGTGACTACCAAAACCGAGAGGTAAATCTACTATCCCTGTCAGAGATAATAGATACTGGCACGCCGTGCAATCTCACGATCTCTTTTATATAGGTCTTGGTTAACTTCTCCAGTTTATCGGTTTCCTTTATTGGTAGGAAGTTGGCGGTTTTGGTTAATCGGTCGACGATTACCCAGTTTATCCGTTCCCACTTCCACTCGGGTATTTCTGGCTGCTGTAATAGACTCGAGGGCTTCTGGTATTCTACCTTTACTTTGGCTCACGTTAGGCACTTGCTTACGTAGTTAGCAACTTCGACTTTCATATTCGGCCACCAATAATGTTGTTTGAGATCCAAGTACTTTTTATCCGAAGCTGGGTGGACGGAGTACTTTGTCTTGTGGGCTTCATTCATAACCACGTCTCTGAACCCACCAAATTTTTGGGTTCAGATTCGGTCCATGAGTACACAGCCTAATCATTGATTGGATGCGTCACAATAAACCACGAAGTCTTCTGTCCCTTCTGGGAGAGACAAGACAGGGGCGCTGCATAAAGCTTGTTTCAAGGTTTCGAAAGAAGCCTCTTGTTTCTTTTCCCAGAAAAAGGGTACACCCTTTTGAGTTAAGGCGGTGAGCGGCTTGGCGATCTTAGAGAAATTCTGTATGAGCCACCTGTAGTAACCAGCGCGGCCTAAGAATTGCCTGATCTCTGTTAGGGTTCTTGGGGTTGCCTAACCTTCAATTGCTTGGACCTTGGAAGGGTCCACATGTATTCCCTCCTCACCGACCACGTGGCCCAGAAAATCCACCCTTCGAATCCAAAACTCGCATTTGGAGAACTTTGTATACAAATTCTCCGCCCTTAATGTTTCCAGAACCTTCCGCAGATGTCGACAATGTTCTTCTTTACTTCATGAATAAACGAGTATATCCTCGATAAAAACAATAACGAAGTTGTCGAGGTAGGGTCGGAAGACTCGATTCATCCAGTCCATAAATGTCTCAGGCGTATTTGTTAGACCGAAGGGCATCACTACGAATTCGTAGTGTCCATAGCGGGTTCGAAATGTAGTCTTGGGGATGTCTTCTTCTTGGACCCGTAGCTGGTTATACCCGTACCTTAAATATATCTTTGAGAAGTAACTTGCTCCTTGCAGCTGGTCAGATAGTGTTGGATAAGGTGTCTAAGTCCATAACTATTTCTGGTATGTACTTGACCCGACCCGGCATGGTCCATTTGGGTTGCATGGCATCATGCATTTGGATAGACTAAGTGAGAGAAATAACACCTGTGGTTTATTAATATATTATAAGTTATAATATATTAATAATATTATTTAGTTAGTATTGATCAAAGATTAATTTGGAATTAATTAAGTGATCAAAAGAAGACTAATTAAATATATGGGTTGATTATGTAAATCATCCATAACTTGTATAGTGGGCTAAAGGCTCCATGGGTTATCAAGTTAGGCTAAGGTCCATAGGATGCTCCATGGATGCTCCATGGGAGTTACAAACCCATGGGTCATGGAAATGAAGAGCCATGTTACATTAGGGTTTACATGGTGTAACCCTAAATGTAACACACTATATAAAGAACATGTTATCTACCAAAATCGGCTACACTAGTGAGACAAGAGGGCAAGGCCGATTTCAAGTGTTATACAATTCTCTCAAAGTTTATTCCAAGAGCATTTGGTGTTGTGTGAAACATTTGAGGCATCACACTTGGGGTGCTAGGCTCTCAAGGTTTTCAAGGAATCAAAACAACTACAAGGTATGTAATCCTAGCCATCTTTTATGATTAATGTTCCCAATGTATGCTAGATAGGATTAAGAACCTTGCAAAAAGTATTTTGCATGTATTTTTAGACAAACATAGATCCAAGGTTTTCTAGGGTTGCATGTACACTTAGGAGTGTTAGAATGCTCAAAACCCTTCAGTGGTATCAGAGCCTAGGCTTGTTTGTTTGATACTTGATGCAAAATTGTGAAAAAAACTCGTTTTTATGCATTCTGCAGCATGAACTCGCCGAGTCCACGGGGGGGACTCGACGAGTCCATGACCAAACTCATCCTACTCATCGAGTAGGTTCTTGCACTCGACGAGTAGGACCCCTGAATGCAGTTTTTTGAGTTTTGCTGCTGGAAATGGACTAGAAAGATTACCCTAAACTGTTTTGGTGTTTTAAAACTTGCTTTAGATGGTGTAATGGTTGTTCTAATCCATTTTCAATGGCTAATATCAAAATTACATGATTATATGTGCTCATATGTTCTTGAAATTTTGATATGTTGATTCATGTTCTTATGAGTTCTTGATAGATCATAGGAATTACTTGTTTAATGCTTAATTCATGATCTTTATGTGTTTTAATGGAGTCCATAACTTGTCCTCAAGTTATGGATAACCAAAAGTCACTTTGTATTAATTCCATTAAAAGAATACATAAGTTACAAAAATGAAGAGCCTTCATTTTAATAACTCATAAGTTATGAATTGAAAGGTTTTGTAAAGTTATAAAACTTTCCCTCAAGTTTTGGAACATGTAAAGTCATCTAATAAACTTTAGTTCCAATCCCTAGAATTTTAAAAGTTAAAATTCAACCCTTATACTTTATAATATTACAAGTTAATAATATATATATATATATATATATATATATATATATATATATATATATATATATATATATATATATATATATATATATATATATATGTATAAGATCAAATCGTTTTACCGTCAGTAGGCCTCATTCACGAAGCCGGCTATAATGGGGTATAAGGTTGATGCCTATAAAATGGCAGCTTAATGGGTGTCCACTCTCACCCACCGCTTCCTTGACTGGTGGAGGGTCGTTAGCCGAACGGGTAAGACAATGACGTAAAAAATTCTCATTAAAAGTAAAATGATTATTATAAAGTGACTAAATGTTTTATAAATTCCCAATCTTAGTTACTTTAGGAAAATAAGGTGCTAACCCATGAAATTACACTTTGCACTTTGATTAAGTCGTTAGTGGAGCGTGTGTGGTTAACCGACACACTAACTTGGACTTAACAAGGTAGGAAAAGGGTGACTTAAGGTTTTTCATAGGTCGGTGGAGCGCGTATGGTTAACCGGCACATCGATTAAGTGAAAAACATTAAGGGTACCAAGTAATTTGCATGGTTACTTCACACCTTGTTTTGTGATCCTCGGTATCCTAGTCACAAAACATGAAGGGCACACTCGAGATTGAAACATGCCATTGGAAAAGTTCAATGGATCTCAAAAGAATCTAGGAGTTTCTAAAAACCAAATAAAACCTAATACTTATATATTTCGTTTTTCATGGTGGAAATTGGTGAATCGTCATTCACCTACCTTTCAAATATGTTATAGCTTGGATTACGACATCCCTCTTCTAAGTTATAATATATTGTGATTGGATCCAAGCCTTAATATTACATTTGGGTGTTTTATTAAGGACTATCTTTATATCTAAACTAAACTTGTCTTTTCTTCATTTCAGATGTCTTCCAACAATGTTGCTTCTGGCTCAAACCCTACCGGATCCTTCTCTCTCATGAGCCTTTGTGGGAGAGTCATCTTTGATTGATCCAACTTTACAGATTGGATCAGGAACATCAGGATGGTCACTCGGTATGAGAACAAAGAATATGTTCTTGACAAGGAGCTTAAGGTGCCTGAGCAAACTGCTACTCCTGAGGAGCTTGCTGAATATGAGGCACATGAAAGAGATGCTACAAAAGTGGCATGCATCATGATGGCCACTATGACAGCCGAGCTTCAAAAGTCCTATGAGGACTACTATCCTTTTGAGATGCACCAGGATTTGATGGACCGCTACCATCAGAGTGCTCGTCAAGAGCGATATGAAATCATCTCCTCCATGATAACAACCCGAATGAAGGATAGTGAACCTATCACGGGCCACATGCAGAAAATGCAAAGGTATGTGGACCGTTTAATGAAGCTGAATGTGAACTTCCCCGAGGAGTTAGCAATAGATATCATTTTGCACTCCTTACCATCGTGTTATGATCAATTCCGCATGACATACCACATGAATAAGGAAGAAGTCACCCTCAGCAAACTTCAAGGACTCTTGAAGACCGCCGAAAGTGGTCTTAAAGGTAAGTCGGTTGTTACCAATCCTACTCCTACTCAAAACTCCGCAACTGTCCTGGAAATCGGGAAAGGTAGAGGGAAAAAGAGGAAGAACCCTTCGAAGGGTACCAATGGTAAGACCCTTGATGGCTCCTCTTCAAGTGGAACCAAGAAAGGTTTCGTCACTCCTTCTTCTGACCCAAAAGAGGCTGAATGCTTCTATTGCCATGAAAAGGCGCACTGGAAGCGGAACTGCCCAAAGTACCAGCAAGATTTGAAGGATGGGAAAGTGAAACCCAACCATGCAGGTATTTACACTATATTATCTAATAACTCACCCTATTCTAACTCTTGGGTCCTTGATACCAGTTGTGGTATTCATATTTGTTCTGATTTGCAGGGACTAAGAAGAAGTGAGAATGTGGAGCATGGAAAGATAAACCTGATCATGGGGAATAGGAAAGTTTCACCTGTCACCAAGATTGGAGTTTATACTTTGTTTCTAAGTAGCGGGGTTACTTTAGATTTGAATAAATGTTGTTACTCGCCAGAAATGTCAAGAAATGTTATTTCCTTTCATGCTTTGTACAAACAAGGTTTCACCTTTTCTTTTGATAATGAAGTTGGCGGAATAAATGCTTTCTTTAATAATGTGTTTTATTTTAAAGCATTACCTTGTGATGGTGTGTATGAAGCTGTATCTATTGTAGATAATTTAGGAAATAATGTGTTGTGTGTTGATTCTACTAGTGATAATAACTTGGATAAAGCATCATTATGGCATTGTCGTCTTGGACATGTAAGCAAGAAACGCATAGGCCAACTGCAAAAGGATAGAGTATTGGAGTCATTTGACCTAAAGTCAGATGATAGTTGTGAATCATGCTTACTTGGAAAAATGACAAAGTCACCCTTCACAGGTTCTTGTGCTAGGGGTGAAGGTTTGTTGGATCTAGTACACACAGATGTGTGTGGACCCTTCAAAACTGCCACAAGGGATGCTAATCGTTATTATGTGACTTTTACAGATGATTATAGTAGATATGGATATGTCTACTTAATCAAGCATAACTCAGAGACTTTCGAAAGGTTTAAAGATTTTAAACAGGAAGTCGAGAATCAATTGGACAGGAACATTAAGATGCTTCAATCCGATCGCGGTGGTGAGTATATTAGTACTGAGTTCCTCGACTATCTTAGGGAATGTGTGGTTGTCTCACAATTGTCACCTCCCAGGACACCACAGTTGAATGGTGTAGCTGAGAGGCGTAATCGAACCTTGTTGGACATGGTTCGTTCCATGATGAGTCGAGCTTCGCTACCAATCTCACTCTAGGGGTATGCCTTAGAGACTGTCGCCCATATCCTTAATCTGGTCCCTACAAAGAAGGTTGCCAAAACACCTCACGAGATGTGGACTGGAAAAGTTCCTAGTCTAGCCCATATCAAGATTTCGGGTTGCGAAGCTTTCGTGAGACGCGAGACTCACGACAAGCTTGAACCTCGAAGTGAGAGGTGTATTTTCATCGGTTACCCACAGAAATCCTTTGGTTACCTCTTCTACAGACCCAGTGAGAATGTGGTCTTTGTAGCAAGGAGGGTGTCTTTCAAGAGAGAGAGTTCATAAGCCAAGGAAACAGTGGGAGGCAAATTGACCTTGAAGAAATTCAAGAGTCAAGTGGTGAAGGAACCTCAAACCCTAGCAGTCAACTTGAGGAGGAAACTCCTGTTGATCCAATTGACGAGTCTGTACCTCTAAGGCGTTCCACGAGAGTTAGGAATGCACCTGAGCATTACTATGGTTTCCATATTACTGCGGAAGATGAGACACTGGTAAGTCTGGATGAACCTAACAACTATGCAAAAGCCATGGCAGGCCCCGAGTCTGCTAAATGGAAAGAGGGAATGGACAACTAGATACAGTCCATGTATGACAATCAACTTTGGAACTTGGTTGACAATGTACCAGGTCGTAAGACAGTTGGGTGCAAATGGATCTTCAAGAAGAAGACCGACATGGATGGTAATGTACACACTTATAAGGTGCGACTAGTTGCAAAGGGCTTTTCTCAAACTTCAGGAGTTGATTATGATGAGACCTTTTCACCAGTAGCCAAGATTAAGTCTATTAGGGTATTGTTAGCCATAGCTGCATTTCATGACTATGAAATATGGAAAATGGATGTCAAAACCGCTTTTCCTTAATGGAAAGTTGGCTAAGGATGTTTTCATGAATCAGCCAGAGGGTTTTGTCAGCACCTAATAAAGTGTGTAAGCTTGAGAAAGCCATCTATGGATTGAAACAAGCACCTCGTAGATGGAATCTTTGCTTCGATGAGAAAGTCAAAGAGTTTGGCTTTTCGAGGAGTGAAGATGAATCTTGTGTATATGTCAAGGCTAGTGGGAGTATAGTCAGCTTTTTGGTACTGTATGTGGATGACATACTACTCATAGGAAATGACATCCCAACCCTGCAGGAAGTGAAGTCCTGGCTTGGGAAGTGTTTCGCTATGAAGGACCTTGGAGAAGCTTCCTATATCCTAGGGATAAGGATTCTAAGATACCGGAGTAAAAGACTAATTAGACTTACGCAGAGTACATACTTGGATAAGGTGCTGAAGAGGTTCAACATGCAAGATTCCAAGAAAGGAGAGTTACCCATCCAGAGTAACGCTAGATTGAGTAAGACTCAGAGTCCGAGTACCGAGATTGAGATAGCAGAAATGAGTCGAGTACCTTATGCTTCTGTTGTAGGCTCGATCATGTATACTATGACGTGTACTCGTCCTGATGTGGCCTTTTCATTGAGCATAGTCAGCAGATATCAGGGGAACCCTGGTAAGACTCACTGGACTGCGGTAAAGAATATCCTCAAGTACCTGTGGAGGACTAAGGACTGGGTCCTTACCCTCGGTGGGAGTGATGACTTGAGAGTTGTAGGGTATAGTAATGCTAGTTTCCAGACTGATAGGGATAATTTCCACTCTCAGTCAGGCTGGGTCTTTACCTTAAACGGAGGAGTAATTTCTTGGAAAAGTTCCAAGTAGGATACAGTGGCTGATTCAACTTGCGAATCAGAGTATATAGCGGCAAGCGAAGCAGCAAAGGAGGCGATATGGCTAAAGAACTTCATTGGAGACATTGGAGTTGTACTAGCTATAAAGGAGCCCATAGAGATTTTCTATGATAGTGAAAGTGCAATTACCTTAGCAAAGGAACCAAGGGATCACAGGAGATCCAGACACATTGACAAAAGATATAATTTCATCAGACATCGAATAGAAGAAGGACTCCTCGCGGCAAAGAGGGTATCATCGGATGAGAAACCGGCAGATCCCCTCACGAAGGGACTGGGTAGGGTTAAGCATCTCCAGCATGCAAGGAGCATAGGGTTGAAGGATGATATTACTTTTAGTAGTTAGATAGTTTTGAAATTTGTAAAGTGTAATTGACATTTGATGATGAATAAAAGTTGTGTTTATTTATGAGTAAAGTATTGCTATCTTTTGTCAATCGTTTACTATTATTTCCTTTACATGTTTTGACTTCCAGAATATTTATGTTGTGTTTTACATATTATTCAAATTATCCACAGTCGGTCATATTGTCACACCCCAAAACCGGAACGGCGGAATCGTTCGGGGGTGGAGGACGTCATGTACAGTATCACAACAATGCATAGTAGTAAACAAGCAACAACATCATCCATTGCATTAATAATATAATTTTATACAAGTGTGTTCTGTCAAGTTATATAGACACCAAAAAATATGAATCAAAATAAAAGATGAGTCTTGAACGAGCTCCATCTTCTCAAAACCTGGCTTCGGTACCTGTCTACTGGTGACCTGAGAATACAAGTTATTTTGAAAGAGTTTATCAGCTTTAAAGTTGGTGAGATCATAAGTATATTAGTCTCTGTATTTGTATGAAAGTGTTTGTAAGTCTGTAATTATATAAGTTGTACAAGTTTGTAATTGTTTGAACTCCCCTAGAAAACCCTATGTTTCCTACTAAAAGTAGCCTTCTACCAAGGCATCTAGTATCTGTGTGTGTCTCTTGTAAGAGTGTGTATTTTCCCAAATCTGACTATCAATAACCAAAAATATAGTTTTTACATTATTGTTTATTGTGTGAAGATGACAAAGTGAATGTAATGGGAAAATGAAATAGTACTGTAGTGTTGTATTAAGTAACTACTGCTGTACTAACTACCTTAAACCAATTGTTATTTAAAGTACCATGTGATCGGCCTGTACCCTGCTACCGACTATAGAACGCGACAATGTAAGATGTCGGAAGAAATGACGTTTGGCACCCGTTGACTTGCAAGTCCCACTGTAGCGAGCAGCGAGGTGTAGGATAGTCAATCCAATATAGATCTATACACAAACTCATACGCTCCCCACTTAAGGAGATTCTGGATACAAAACGGTCATGACAGGTAGTGCCATGCCCCGTTACGTGGCTCACATAACTGTAGTAATGTTCTAGTATATGTATGTGCTAGCTGTATTGTGTGTTCTCTCCCTGTCTAGCATGTATGTATGTTCTCTCTGTATAGTATTGTTTGTTTCTCATCATAATATTTTCTATCTGTATGTTATGTTCTCTCTGTATAGTATTGACTCATGTATGAACTGACTCTTTGTATGTTTCACTGTTCTAGTAATAGTATTAGTATATCCGTAAACTATACCTATTATAGATTACTAGTAATGTTGTTTGAATGTATGAACATATGTGCATACCTTTGCTACCCGAAGGTATTGAACTGAATGAAATAAGGAACTTTTATACCTATATACATATACATAATATATAACTAGGATACAAACGACCTTCGGACAAATAACCTGAATACCCTAAGTCCACAACCAAACAAGGAACAGGAAGTAAGGTGAGCTATCAGTCCTAAGTCCTTTCAATCCTACTTTTATAACTATATCTATATAAGTACACATTTAACAGAATATAAGTTTAAAAGGGTTTAATAAAAGTATTTGATATGTGAAAGAGTTTGTAAAACAGTTTGAAGTAAAACAGTTTGATAACACAGTTTGAAAAGTAAGAAATCCACTTGTTTGGTAGTTATTAATCACATGTGATTGATATAATAACTATAATAGTTCAACTTGTATCCCCCCCATAAAAGCATTTAAAATCATTTAAAAGGTTGATTAAGGGGTATGAACTCACATGTAGTGAGTGGTTTGGATGAACGAATAGTATAGGATGCTAAGTGTCAAGTGAAGACTTGAACACACACAAGGATCCTAGTTAACATATAATCACACATATATGTATCCAATTAGTCATTTAGTAACTAATTAACCAAGTTAAGACATCCTAAGACATGTAAAACACTTGATTTAAGTGTTATAAGTACTAAGGATTGCATCTAAGGGTTGTAGGACTTGGCTATTGAGTTTGGGGTCCAAGGGTAAACTCTTTTGGAGTTTACGGCTTTGGGACCAACTCTCATTGAGTTTACGGTCGTAAACCCATGAGTTTACGGCCGTAAACTCATGGTACTTTTACCATTTTGTGTTTTGAAGCTTTAAAGGTCATAAGAAGCATTCCTACTTCATGTTTAAGCCTTAGGAAGTGATTAGGGCACCATTTCACCCCTTTGTGGAGTTTACGGTCCTTGGACCATTTCTCCTAGGGTTTACGGCCGTAAGCCCAAATGTTTTATGGTCTTTTTGATTTTTTAAGTCCTAAGCACATCAAGGATGGTATCTAGACTAGTATCCAAGGCTTGGTAAGGGACTAGGGCACACTTTGGCCCCTTCATTAGGGTTTACGGTCCAAGAACATCTTGGACCATAAACACCTTTGATCTTATGTATCCTTATGTTTTCTTGATGATTAAGAAGTGTAGCAAGTCTTATAACACATTAGGGTAAGAGTACTTACTATGTAGAAGCTTGAAAAGGTGTTAGAAGTCCAAGAACACTAGTGTGTGTTCTTGGTGTTCTTGGTGAAACTTGAAGATCTACACATATGGAATGATTTCACAGATGGAATCATGTAAGATCACTAGATTAAGTAAGATATCAACTTTTTAGGGTAGGAAACACTTACAAAGTTGAAGATCAAGAAGGAAAATCGGATGATACTTGAGAGGATTTGACTTTTGGATCTTGAAAATGTGTAAAAGTGGTAAATATGACTAAGTGTCATATTTATACCCCCTTAGGGTTTACGGCCGTAAACACCTTGTTTAGGCCGTAAACTCCAAACTCTTGGAGTTTTAGGACATTATTGTTGCACAATAAACCCTAGGGCATCCTCTCTCCTGTTATCTCCTGAAGTACTAGGCTTTAGAACACTCAAACTGACTCTACACATCTCAAAAGTTAGCAGAAACTGTTCTGACTTCTATTGAAGTGAATGGTTGTACAGAATAGAAATTTCGGGTTGTCACATCATCCCCCCGTTAGAAGGAATTTTGTCCCGAAATTAGAGTTTAAGCAAATAAGTAGTTACAAATAACTAGGTATAAAGACGAGGATATTTCAGTTTCATCTGATCCTCTCGCTCCCAAGTGAATTCAGGTCCTCGCTTGGTGTTCCAGCGAACCTTCACTATCAGGATACGACTTTGTTTCGTTTGCTTGACCTCCCGGTCCATGATCTCTACAGGTTCTTCCACGAAGTTGAGGCTCTCGTTGATCTCGATATCGTCTAGTGGGATTACAAGAGTCTCGTCGGACAGACACTTTTTCAAGTTCGAGATGTGGAAAGTAGAATGTACGTTACTGAGTTCGCGTGGTAAGTTAAGTTTGTAAGCTACAGGGCCGATTCTTGCGAGAATCTCGAAAGGCCCTATGTATCTTGGATTTAGCTTCCCACGCTTTCCAAAGAGTATTAAGCCCTTCTAGGGTGAGACCTTCAATAGAACACGGTCGCCCACCTGGAATTCCAACGGTTTCCTTCGTTTATCAGCGTAGCTTTTCTGTCGGTCTCTAGAGCTTTCAATCGTTCACGAATCTGAATGATCTTCTCTTTCGTTTCCCGAATGATCTTCGGACCCGTGAGAGTGCTTTCAGGAACTCGTCCTTTAGCTAACTGGGTATCACCCACCTCAGCCCAGCACAGAGGGGATCTGCACTTTCGGCCATAGAGGGCCTCGAATGGAGCAGCCTTTATGCTCGTGTGATAACTGTTGTTGTAGGAAAATTCGACAAGGGGTAAATGAGTATCCCATGCTTTCCCAAAGTCAATTACACAGGCTCGCAACATATCTTCCAAGGTTTGGATAGTCCTCTCACTCTGTCCGTCGGTCTGTGGATGGTAGGCTGTACTCATGTCCAGCCTAGTTCCTAGGGAACTTTGTAGCGACTCCCAGAACCTCGAAGTGAATCTACTATCTCTGTCCGAGATAAAGGATATGGGAACACCGTGCAGTCGTACAATCTCCCGTATGTAAGTTCTTGTAAGCTTCTCCATCTTGTCTGTTTCTTTGATAGGCAGGAAGTGTGCGGACTTGGTCAATCTGTCGACGATGACCCATATAGTATCAAGTCCACCCGTTGTCTTGGGCAACTTGGTTATGATGTCCATAGTGATCCGCTCCCACTTCCATTCAGGTATCTCCGGTTGCTGGAGTAATCCTGACGGTTTCTGGTATTCGACCTTGACCTTGGCGCAAGTAAGGCATTTACTCACGAAGGTAGCAATCTCTGCTTTCATGTTAGGCCACCAGTATAGCTTTTTAAGATCCAGATACATCTTATCTGAACCTGGGTGGACAGAATAACGAGTGTTGTGTGCCTCGGTCATGACCAAGTCTCTGAAACCACCGAGTTTTGGGGTCCAGATCTGATCCATGAGATAATAAGCTCCGCCACCCTTAACCTCCAAGTTCTTATCCATCCCTCTCAGGGATTCACCCGCCACATTTTCAGGTTTCAAAGCGTCGAGTTGAGCCTCCTTAATTTGTGTGGACAAGTGTGAATGGATAGTCATAATCAAAGATTTGACTCTACGACCAGAATATTCTTTCCGACTTAAGGCGTCAGCTACTACGTTGGCTTTACCCAGATGATAACGAATTTCGCATTCATAGTCACTGAGTCGCTCGACCCACCGTCGTTGTCTCATGTTGAGCTCTATCTGATCGAATATATGTTGTAGGCTTTTATGGTCTGTAAAGATAGTGCTTTTTGTACCGTACAAGTAGTGTCTCCAGATCTTCAGAGCAAACACAACTGCTCCTAGCTCAAGATCGTGGGTAGTGTAGTTGACCTCGTATGTCTTTAGCTGTCTCGAGGCATAGGCGATGACCTTACCTCGTTGCATCAGAACACAGCCGATCCCTTGATTTGACGCAACGCAATAGACAACGAAGTCTTTTATGTTGGGTTTTGAGCATTCTAACACTCCTATGGTGTACATGCAACCCTAAATACCTTGGATCTATGCTCTCTCTATTATACATGCAAATATCAATTTCCAAGGTATTTATCCTAACTAGCATATTATGAAGTACAAGTAATATAGAAACTAGTAGAAATACATACCTCTTTGTTGGTGATTGATTCCATGGAGCTCAAGAGCCTAGTGCCCCAAATGTGACACCTCAAATGGTTCACACAACATCATATGCACTTGGAATAACTTAGAGAGAAAGTGGAACACTTCATGAAATCGGTTTGCCCTCTTCATGCATACATGGTGGCCGATTTTGCAACAATAAGATGCTTATATAGTTTGTCACAATTAGGGTAAACCCTAATTGTCATGGCTTTCCATTTCCTTGGATCCATGGGTTCAAATACACCATGGAGCATCCATGGAGCATCCTATGGGTTTTAGCCCAACTTGATAATCCATGGAGCATTAGCCCACTATATAAGTATTTATGATTTACACAATCAACCCATATATTTAATTAGTCTTCTTCTGATCACTTAATTAATTCTAGATTAATTCTTGATCAATACTAATTAAATAATCTTATTAATATATTAGAACTTATAATATATTAATAAACCTTAAGTGTTATTTCTCTCATTTAATCTATCCAAATGCACGATGCCATGCAACCCAAATGGACCATGCCGGGTCGGGTCAAGTATATACCAATTATAGTTATGGACTTAGACACTAATCCAACAGTCTCCCACTTGGATAAGTCTAATAACTATTATTGCAAGTACGCCTTCACAACCTGACCAGCAATCGTAGCTCTTAAAAGCTGCTGCCGAACTCTGAACAAATCAATGACGCGTCCATTAGATAAGTGATCATATATTCCTCCATTCTAGATATCATATGGACTGAGACATGGATTATAATCATTCTCTCTGTCCATTTGTTGTTTCCTGATTTCTGATTTATGACGACTGACTAATTGAACAAATCAAATCAGTCCAGGCCCGGCCGAGCACTTACATTTTGTCATCACTAAATCATCGAGGGGCCCACAGATATCGCTTTTATCCCTTTGAGCGTAAAAGGAATGGATAAACTTCGACTCATATGCTTGTACTGACTACTTGTTGAATCATACACAAAGGCACGTTTTATAACATCGAGTTACCAATGCGTTTACGTGCAATCAATGTATAACCAACTCATAGTCAACAACTAATATCTCTAGGTTTGAAGAATATAAGATATTATCGTCTCATGATTCACTCGTGATAAAATCCATGAAGTGATTCAAATGAGCGTGGGTTGAATCCAATACTCAGAACTTATGAGCACTCATGAATGTTGTAGCAACCACTGCTATGTCTAATGCACATTAGACAAATTATACAAGCCAAATTCATGACATTATTGATTCATATCTACTTCCAACATATGACCGACTGTGGAGAGTTTGAATAACTTAGTCATTTGGGAAGAGTGACCTAGTTATTCTGGAAGTTAAAACATGCAAAGTGAAACACAAGAATAATACTAATCTTGTATGGCCTCAACACTTCGAGTGTAAATAAAAACCCTTTTATCTAAGCACAATATTGATTACTCATTATTCATTGTTTCGATTTATCAACTTAATACTTGAATTGAAATAATAGTCATGTCATGCACAAAGCATGCATATTATGTTTACTTATGGTCTTTTCTTTTGTGAAATAGATCGATTGACAATATTTCAATGATGCTCATTTCACAATCCCAATCCTCTTGTCATTTACTGTAATATGTTAGATTCTAAACTTATATGCAATGATCCTCTTGTAATGACTATACCCAAAAGTCACAAAGACTTGGCAACAAACATTACAAAGAATTCCAATGGAGATCAATTCCATGGAAACGAAGTCTCAAATTCAAAGTACATTCCTTTGAACATCCTTATTGCATTAAGTTCTCTAATCTTACACAGATTCAAAGAATAACTTCCACCTATGGAAACAATTCCATATTACCATTTTGACCATCACTTCTGAACAAGAGTTGCCTCCTTTCAGAATATGTCAATATGGTCCTAACTATATACTTCCAATTGTCCATGAGCAACCAATCTTTGGTAAACCTCAGATTGTCCTCGACAATTGCTTAATCATTTTAGTCATATCCAGTTCTAATCCCTTTTCCCTTCTTAATGCCCTAAGCATTAGGACAATTTAGAATGGACGAAAATTATAGCACACGCAATCGATCCTATATCCGAAGCATATGGGACACGATTCATGCTATAAAATTTTTTATTTGCCATGTTCTCATAATTCTAACTATGAAGAGGGATGCCGTAATCATAAACGAATTTTGAGAATGCAACATATATAGAATTTCCTTATGTTGAACCATTCCAGCATAACATTCATATATATTCTTGACTAAAGTAGATTAAAATCTCAATCTAAGCTTGTAGAATTGGAATGAAGTATAAAATCCTCTCCCTTAATTATAGGGAAACAACTTTTCAAAGCGAATTGAAACTTTTGTTTTCTATAATTAATATTGCTAACTTGCAACATAATCATCATGCTCCCACTAGCATAATGATTATTATCTTACTAGCATAACACTTATGCTCCCACTAGCTTTGACATGTACTCAGAAATCAGCTGGACTTCTAGAAAAACAATACTTTATTGACTTTCTTACCAAAGTTCAGATTTATGATACGAGATGTTTTGATAAGACTTTATCAAAATCATACACTTTTCCTTAGATAGCTCACTTGTGTGTCTAAACAATTATGAAGAGGGATGTCGTAATCATAATGTTTAGACCTTTTGTCATTCTCACAAGTGCTATCTACTTAAAATCTACTTAGTGAAAGAGTTTCCTCACCATCATTTTCATGAATCGGAGAGAAACCTTATGACACTTAGATTTTATGGTGTAAGTGTTCCTATCCATGTGAATTTGTCATAAATAATCACAAGACAAGGTTAGTGGCAAATCCAAACACATATGGACTGAACTTGTTCAATCTTAATTTCTTGCCACCCGGCAGCACAAGGGCCTACCATTGCTTCCAGGTTGTTATGCAAACAATTGAGAACTCATAGAACTCACAAGAATAGTCAACTTTTAACTGGAATAGACACAGAAATAAGAATATGTCAACACGATAGGTTACAAACCTCAAGTCATGGGCTAGTGATTAACAATACTCTTGATTAGTTCTTGAAACTATCTCAAGACTCCCACTGTCCTCTTGACATATAAGACTCTCTTGCCCAATATTCAAGAGATAGTGCGGATTCTTTTACAAACACTTCACACAATTGGCCTTAGTTGGTCTTTGTTTTATCCAAAACATCACAACTTACCAATTTCAAATGTACAAGAGTAAGAAAACATTTTACTCTACATTTGACAAGTGTTTTAAACCTTTCTTAAGATTATGTCACTCAAGGCTCAATCTTGGAGTACGACTCTAAGATTTTATTTTGGAATGAAGTATGATTTATCTTTTGATTTAACCATTTCCACAATTCACAATTCCTCTCCTTAGCCAACAAATGCACTAAGGTGTCCTTAGAGGATCAATTGTGATATGGTTCCATAATCACTAAGATAATCATAAAACAAGATACACAAGTACTCTCCCATCTCTTCAGATTGGAGAAACTTTTATCTTTCTGCCTTATTTGATTCTTCTTATTCATTCTGCCATATATTGAAACTTTTCCAATGTTTCAGCATTACACTTAAACTTGTAAGCATAATCATATTTACTAAACTTTAGTAAATCATAACGAATAATCTTATCAACCTTTGTGGTGGACCTGACTAGTGCACAACCTAATGTACCCGATCCTTTAGTCCTTCGCTTGACTCACATGCGAATGTGAACAAGGAATTAGTCTTAATTTACCAAAGATGAAAAATCTCATTCATCACACAATACAACTTGCATGATTCCAAGTTTCTATCCAACTGAAACTTGGGTGATGAGAATCTTTCTTTATTTGATAAATTACGACACTACCACAAACGAAAGAATCAAATTCATTTTCCAATATTGCTTATCAATGGAAACATATAAACAACAATTTTTCACAAATGCCTTTGTAAGGATACTTAAAATAAATAAAATTAAAAATTTTCTTTTATTTTAAAAACTTGCGGAAAAACTTATCCTTACAATGCAAATTCATATGAAAACTTTGTTGTTATCTATTCCTAAGCAATATCTCATAACTCTTATGCAGTGGCTCAAAATTCTGGTCATCAAACCATGCGATCAAAATCAGCACACCTTTTCTTTAAGCTTCCTTTGATTCTTCAAAAACATCAAAATATAATTACATCATGTATTAAGAATCTCCAAAAAAGACTTAATAGAGTTAGATAACGGACTTTTACCTGAAGTAGAGTCAAACTTTTGACTATACCATCCTTATGAGGTTTCAGGTAAATTCGGCAGCTTCGCAACCAATGCCCCTTTCCTTTGGCAATAGGCACATATGGACTCTTTAGGAATGGTACATGGGACTATCTCAGACTTAGCCTTTCCCTTTACCATTTGGTCAACCGAGTTGACTATGGCCGATCCCTTTCTATTGGGAAGAGAAAGTTTTTCTGGATTTCCAGTGTTACCATTGTCAGTGTCCATGAAGTTTTGGGAAGTTGATCTTCTAATCAAATTTGCTTTACCACTGTTCCAAATCATTGCTGATTCAGCAGCACCAAGCAAATAGATAAGATCATTAAAGGGTCATGTCGTGATCTGTCATCAGGGAGTGATTGAAGAACCAAGTCAACAGCCAACTACCTCGAGACTTCGACACCCGACTCTCCCAGCTTGTCAATATGTGACTTAATCTCCAAGACCTAAGCACATATAGACTTTGTTTGCCAATAGGGATTGAGTGACTTAGAACTTATCAAGTCTTGAAACTTGTGGGATAGGAAGATTTATTGGAGGAGGTGGAGGAAGTGAAGTATGATTTCCAGTCCCACTAATGCACAACAAATGGATTGATCTTTCACCTTGATTGCCATTTGGGATATCATCTTCATTAGGATAGCTTGTTCCTAAAGATTTGGGAAGACCATAGTTGTCTGAGGGAGACATCTATAAGGGAGAAATTCAAGTTAGTTGATTTAAAGTCCTTAATATAACACCCAATATGAAATATTAAGGCTAGGATCCAACAACCTATTTATAACTGGAAGAGGGATGCCGTAATCCGAGTTATAAAATAGTTGAAGGTAGGTAAATGACAATTTAGCAATTTCCACCATGAAAAACGAAATATAATTAAGTTTTATTTGGATTTGAAACTCCTAGATCTTTTGAGATACATTGAACTTTCAATGGCATGTTTGAATCTCGATTGTGCCCTCTCAAGTTTGTGACTGGGATGCCGAGGATCACAAACAAGGTGTGAATAACCATGCAAATTGACTTGGTACCCTTAACTTTATCACCTAATCGATGTGCCGGATAACCACACACGCTCCACCGATCTATAATAAAGTCAAGTTACCCTTTGCCACTCTTACTAGTCCTTATTAGTGTGCCGGTTAACCACACACGCTCCACTAACGACTTGGTAAGGTACAAAGTGTAATTTCATGGGTAAGCACCTATTCACATTTTCCTAAGTAACTAAGATTGGTAATTTATGAATGTTTAGTTACTTAGTATTTATCATTATACTTTTAATGAAGGAAGAATTATATTCCTTTCATACCCGTTCGGCTAATGACCCTCCACCAGTCAAGGAAGCGGTGGGTGAGAGTGGACACCCATTAAACTGCCATTTTATAGGCAGTAACCTTATACCCCCCTTTTAGACCGGCTTCATGATTGAGGCCTACTAATGGTAAGATTGACTTTATCTTATACATATCTATATAATTAAAATTATAATAATTGTATAAGGGTGTACTTTAAACATTTAAATACTTAGTGGTTTAATCTATTAATTAAACTATACTCTTAATTTAATTAAACTTAAACCATGTCTTTATGGAATTATTAACTCTTTTAATTAAACACTTTAATTAATTTAATGAAGTCCATAAAGTTTGAATTTTAGCTTTTAAAATTCTAAGGGTTCAATTTTGGAATTAAAGTATACATGAAGAGTAACTTTACAAATTCCAAAACTTGAGGGCAAGTTTTGAAACTATTCAAGACTTTTCATTTCATAACTTATGAGTTTAATGTACATTAAAATAAAGAATCTTCATTTTTATGTAACTCCTTATCTTTTAATGACATCTTTTAAAGAAGTGACTCTTTAACATCCATAACTTGAAGACAAGTTATGGAGTCGGAAAATAATTAAATGAAAAAGACTCTTCATTTTTATGTAACCTATGACACTTTTATGATTTTTAAGATTCATAAATATGACTTTTCATATAACTTGAAGACAAGTTACAAAAACATATTTTATGAACTACTTTTAGATTAATATGGATTGAAAACAACTAAAACACAATTTTTTTTCATTAATCTAAACTAACTCATATATCAAGGAAACATAAAAAACTTTTGGTAATCCATAACTTGAGGACAAGTTATGGACTCCATACAATTTCATTGAGATCAAGAATTATACTAACAAACAATTTGCACATAATTCCTATGATCTACCAAAACTCATAAGCATGAACATTCATAATCAACATTTTTCAAGAATCACATAAACATATATAAAACTTGAAACTTTGATTATAACATTGAAATTGGTTTAACATAATCATTACCACATTAAAAACAGGTTTTATAATACCAAAACAATCAAAGGTAATGATTCTAGACCAATTCCAACACCAAAACTCGAAGATATGCTGTTTGGGGGTCCAACTCGTCGAGTGCACGAACCAACTCGGCGAGTTGGATGCATTTTTTCTTGGACTCGTTGAGTCCATCAATGAACTCGGCGAGTCCACTGTCCCAGCAGCAAAAAAACTTCGATTTTAAGCAGTTTACGTCAACTATAAGTGAAAACAAGCCTAGGCTCTGATACCACTGTTGGGTTTTGAGCATTCTAACACTCCTATGGTGTACATGCAACCCTAAATACCTTGGATCTATGTTTTCTCTATTATACATGCAAATATCAATTTCCAAGGTATTTATCCTAACTAGCATATTATGAAGTACAAGTAATATAGAAACTAGTAGAAATACATACCTCTTTGTTGGTGATTGATTCCATGGAGCTCAAGAGCCTAGTGCCCCAAATGTGACACCTCAAATGGTTCACACAACATCACATGCACTTGGAATAACTTAGAGAGAAAGTGGAACACTTCATGAAATCGGTTTGCCCTCTTCATGCATACATGGTGGCCGATTTTGCAAGAATAAGATTCTTATATAGTTTGTCACAATTAGGGTAAACCCTAATTGTCATGGCTTTCCATTTCCTTGGATCCATGGGTTCAAATACACCATGGAGCATCCTATGGGTTTTAGCCCAACTTGATAATCCATGGAGCATTAGCCCACTATATAAGTATGGATGATTTACACAATCAACCCATATATTTAATTAGTCTTCTTCTGATCACTTAATTAATTCTAGATTAATTCTTGATCAATACTAATTAAATAATCTTATTAATATATTAGAACTTATAATATATTAATAAACCTTAAGTGTTATTTCTCTCATTTAATCTATCCAAATGCACGATGCCATGCAACCCAAATGGACCATGCCGGGTCGGGTCAAGTATATACCAATTATAGTTATGGACTTAGACACTAATCCAACATTCTATTCCTTCGGGGAGGGATAGTATTGGCGCGGTGCACAAGGCTCGCTTGAGCATTTGGAACGCTCTCTCCTGCTTCTCTTCCCAGTCAAAGGCCACGTGTTTCTGGGTTAGTGTTGTAAGAGGTTTCGCGATGCGGGAGAAGTTCTGAATGAACCTGCGATAGTAGCCAGCGAGGCCTAGAAATTGACGAATTTCAGTAGGCGTCTTTGGTGCTGACCAGCTCTCAATGGCTTTGATTTTGGAAGGGTCCACGTGTATTCCCTCTTCGCTAACCACGTGCCCTAAGAATTCGACTCTTCGGATCCAAAATTCGCATTTCGAGAACTTCGCATAGAGCTTCTCCGAACGTAGTGTTTCTAAGACTAGTCGTAGATGTTGACTATGTTCCTCCTTACTACGAGAGTAGATGAGTATGTCATCGATGAAGACGATGACGAACTGATCCAAGTAAGGACGACACACCCTATTCATTAAATCCATGAATACTGCGGGTGCGTTTGTTAATCTGAACGGCATCACTACGAATTCGTAGTGCCCATAACGAGTTCGGAAGGCTGTCTTCGGAACATCCTCCCCTAGCACTCGTAGTTGGTGATATCCGGATCTTAAGTCGATTTTTGAAAAGAAGTTCGCCCCTTGAAGTTGGTCAAATAAATCGTCAATACGAGGCAGAGGGTAACGATTTTTGACGGTCAGTTTGTTGAGCTCCCTGTAGTCGATGCACATACGAAACGATCCGTCTTTCTTCTTGACGAACAAGACTAGAGCTCCCCAGGGTGAGAAGCTTGGTCTTATAAAGCCCTTGCTGAGCAGTTCGTTAAGTTGACAGGATAGTTCTTGCATCTCTGCAGGTGTTAGACGATAGGGCGATTTGGCTACGGGGGTAGCCCCTAGAACTAAGTCGATTCTGAACTCGAGTTGACATTGCGGAGGTAATCCTGGGAGTTCTTCTGGAAACATGTCGGGAAAGTCACGTACTACTGGAATGTTCTGAATGTCTTTCGTTTCTTGGCTCACATCGACCACATGAGCAAGGAATGCGCGACATTCCTTTCGCAAGAATTTCTGAGCTTGAATGCTCGAGATGATACGAAGGTTAGTGTCGGGTTTGTCGTCGTAGATTACTAGAGTTTCGCTAGACGGCAGATTAAGGCGAACAACCTTTTCATAACACATGATGTTGGTACGATGAAGACTCAACCAATCCATGCCGATAATGACGTCGAAACTTTTAATTGAGACTGGCATGAGGTCGATCGAAAAAGAATGGCTATCTAGTGTTAGGGTACACCCTATGAATATACTGCTAGTGCTCTCCGTCTTTCCATTAGCCATTTCTACAGTGAACAGTTCTTTAAGTGTTCGTGATTTTTGCTTAAGTAAATGAGCAAATTTTTGGTTCACGAAACTCCTCTCCGCTCCACTATCAAACAGTATGCATGCATAAGAGTTATCGAGGAGAAACGTACCAGTGACCATTGTGGGTCGGCAACCGCTTCCTCGTGGCCTATGGCCAAAACTCTTCCCACTCTTCCGGCATTCCCTGCCTTAGGTCAGTCCCTCTTGTAGTGGCCCACCTCGCCACAACTGTAGCAAGCTTGGCCCACTCCTGCGCCGGGGACTTGGTTGAGTGGCCTTGCCGGAGCTTTGAAGAAACAGGCGGTGTGCCCCTTCCTGTTGCAGTTTGAACACTGCATTTCCCGGCAGGCTCCTGTGTGGTGGAAGTTGCAATTGTTGCACTTAGGCAAGCTTCCAGCGTACTGCTTTACTGGAGCAGCAGCAGTGGCAAGTGCTATCGCAGCATGAACTGCCACGACCTGCTGCTTTTTGGCAGCCTTCTTCTTCTTCTTGTCATCCCAGAGCTTCCTCTTGGAATCAGCGGTTTTGGAAGGTTCCGAGATGGCCAGGGTTGTTGTTGCGGCCGGGGTACGAACCCCATGGTCTAGAAGCCGCTGTGCCAATCGTTTGGCACTATCGAATGTAGTGGGGTTTGAAGCCAAAACATTTCCCTGGAATGGAGGCACCAGCCCTCATATGAATCTCTCTATCTTCTTCACCTCTGTATGAACAATGTTGGGACAGAGGGCCACCAGTTCACAGAACCTGGCAGTGTAGGAGACTATGTCGGAGCCCTTCATGGTTAGGCTCCACAGTTCCTCCTCCAGTTTTTGGATTTCGCCCCTCGGGCAGTACTCCTCAATCATGAGGTCTCTCAAAGTTTCCCAGCCCATAGCATTAGCCACCACAAGAGATAGTGACTTGACATGGCTATTCCACCATGTCAGGGCTTTGTCTTCAAAGGTGCAAGCAGCGAACTTGACCTTGCTCCCTTCTGGACAGGAGCATATTTCGAAAACCGATTCGGTCTTCTCGAACCATTGCGAGAGGGCAATGACTCCGCCAGTCCCTCTAAAGGACTTGGGCTTGCAGTTAGTGAAGTCCTTATAGGAGCACTCTCTCAAGCGCACATGGGCTTCACCAAGAGTAGATTGAACAGAGGTTCCTCTTCCAGTGGAACCAGATGAATGATATTGAGCCATGGCTGTAGCCACAGCCGCAGCTACAACAGCATTTAATGTTGCCGTATCGATTTGAGGAGCAGGTGGTGTTGAAGTTATCGGAGGATCGCGTCTTGTTGATCGACGTGGAGGCATGTTTTAACTTTAAGTTTAGAAAGATGAAGACATTGATAAGAATTTAATAGGAAAATTGATGAGAATGAATCATGGACTAACTCTCCATAGCCCAACAACACAATTGAATAGCACGATTGAAGGATGATCTAGTGCTAGCAGATGATAGCAATTGGATATTGATTTCCATAAGATTAGGTATCTATCAATAATACTGGTATTACAGATGTAACAAGTTCGGGAAAAATGACCTAGAAGTAAGTCGTACATCAACCAAGATGGGAAAATTTTGACAGAACTACGACCTAATCAAGACCTAACAGGTCTAAGATTTACAAAGATAGGAAATTAGACTAGAGTTTTTACACAAACTAGGTTATATTCAAAAGAGAAGTCGATGAGACTCTAACGGCGACAAGAACTACTAGAGTGAGTTCTTGAATCCGAAAGAAGACGTTCTATGTCCCTCATACGCCTTTCAGATCTTAATTGCTGAGCTCGAAGTTCCCTGACTTCAGTGGGTTTCAGCAAGTTCCCTCTGCAGAACTGCATTGCGGACCTGAGTCCTTTCATGAGCAGACTCTAGTTGGTGAATGCGGACCGTGTTAACGCCAGAGTTGGCGTCAATCTCTATGACTCGGTCGATAGTCGCTCGACCTTGTTCCGTGTTCCGAGAAATCCTACGAACCATGATGGGTAGGACCCTGTCAGCTGAACCTCCCTCGGTGAGGTTGTAGAAGCTTCTGTCTCCATTGTAGGGAATGGGTTGACCCTGTTCCTGACTCCATCTATTCAAGTTTGTGGCCCACAGAGGTGTGGGTCCTTGAAATGCTGGACGAGGGTTTGGGTTTGGGCCTTGAGCAGCTGGGGGTAGGTTGTTGACTTCTGGCTCTGAGTCAGAACCATCAGAAAAACCTTCAGCTTCGTGATCATCCAAAGGGATTGGGTGATCATCTTCTGGCTCTTCTCCCAGCCATCCTGCATTGCCGTTGTTGAGGTAGTACGGGTCTCCGGGAAGATGGAATCCAGCCATGATATCTACGCGAGAAAAGGGATAAAGAAATAACTAAATAGACGAACTAATTAGATAATTATAAGATGATCTTTATAAATTATTTCAACATTTGCGTAGTGCATACCAGTCATATGTAACCAAGACAGGATAGACCTTCGAATAAGTGACCCTAACTCTAAGCCCACAACCAAACAAGGAACAGGAAGTAAAGCAAAGATCACAGATTCTAAGTCTATGATATCCTAGATATATATAACCTTAGTGTATCCGCTCAACAACTATTGACATACTAATAAAGACCTTTAGTTCTCAGATAAGTAATTAATAGTAACACAAAATACTCCTATAGTATTTTAAGTTTATGTTCTGTTCTACTGTTCTCGTTGTAGTAGTGTTGGTAAGTTTTTAGACTTGTTGCAACCTCACAACCACACTTAGGCACATGCTAATCACTCCTCGGATAATATAGTTGATCAGGCTATATCTTCCTAGGGTTGACCATATGTCTCTAAGTCTACTTGTGCTGCCCAAGAATCGTAATACTTTTGTTCTGTCCCAGTGACACTGATTTTAGTATGAATGCAGGTATGTATACTTAGTTAAATATTTTATTATTTAAAAGTATAAACTCTTTATCAGAGTATTTTAATCCCGCTGTGTTTATAGTTCGTATATCTTTTATGGGTTGATACACTCGATTCACTATAAACAGTGCTCTGATACCAATCTGTCACACCCCAAAACCGGAACGGCAGAATCGTTCGGGGGTGGAGGACGTCATGTACAGTATCACAACAATGCATAGTAGTAAACAAGCAACAACATCATCCATTGCATTAATAATATAATTTCATACAAGTGTGTTCTGTCAAGTTATATAGACACCAAAAAATATGAATCAAAATAAAAGATGAGTCTTGAACAAGCTCCATCTTCTCAAAACCTGGCTCCGGTACCTGTCTATTGGTGACCTGAGAATACAAGTTATTTTGAAAGAGTTTATCAGCTTTAAAGCTGGTGAGATCATAAGTATATTAGTGTCTGTATTTGTATGAAAGTGTTTGTAAGTCTGTAATTGTATAAGTTGTAAAAGTTTGTAATTGTTTGAACTCCCCTAGAAAACCCTATGTTTCCTACTAAAAGTAGCCTTCTACCAAGGCATCTAGTATCTGTGTGTCTCTTGTAAGAGTGTGTATTTTCCCAAATCTGACTATCATTAACCAAAAAGTATAGTTTTTACATTATTGTTTATTGTGTGAAGATCACAAAGTGAATGTAATGGGAAAATGAAATAGTACTGTAGTGTTGTATTAAGTAACTACTGCTGTACTAACTACCTTAAACCAATTGTTATTTAAATGACCATGTGATCGACATGTACCCTGCTACCGACTATAGAACGCGACAATGTAAGATGTCGGAAGAAATGACGTTTGGCACCCGTAGACTTGCAAGTCCCACTGTAGCGAGCAGCGAGGTGTAGGATAGTCAATCCAATATAGATCTATACACAAACTCATACGCTCCCCACTTAAGGAGATTCTGGATACAAAACGTCATGACAGGTAGTACCATGCCCCGTTACGTGGCTCACATAATTGTAGTAACGTTCTAGTATATGTATGTGCTAGCTATATTGTGTGTTCTCTCCCTGTCTAGCATGTATGTATGTTTTCTCTATATAGTATTGTTTGTTTCTCATCATAGTATTTTCTATCTGTCTGTTATGTTCTCTCTGTATAGTATTGACTCATGTATGAACTGACTCTTTGTATGTTTCACTGTTCTAGTAATAGTATTAGTATATCCCTAAACTATACCTATTATAGCTTACTAGTAATGTTGTTTGAATATATGAACATGTGTGCATACCTTTGCTACCCCAAGGTATTGAACTGAATGAAAGAAGGAACTTTTATACCTATATACATATACATAATATATAACTAGGATTCAAACGACCTTCGGACAAATAACCTGAATACCCTAAGTCCACAACCAAACAAGGAACATGAAGTAAGGTGAGCTATCAGTCCTAAGTCCTTTCAATCCTACTTATATAACTATATCTATATAAGTACACATTTAATAGAATATAAGTTTAAAAGGGTTTAATAAAAGTATTTGATATGTGAAAGAGTTTGTAAAACAGTTTGAAGTAAAACAGTTTGATAACACAGTTTGAAAAGTAAGAAATCCACTTGTTTGGTAGTTATTAATCACATGTGATTGATATAATAACTATAATAGTTCAACTTGTATCCCCCCCATAAAAGCATTTAAAATCATTTAAAAGGTTGATTAAGGGGTATGAACTCACCTGTAGTGAGTGGTTTGGATGAACGAATAGTATAGGATGCTAAGTGTCAAGTGAAGACTTGAACACACACAAGGATCCTAGTTAACATATAATCACACATATATGTATCCAATTAGTCATTTAATAACTAATTAACCAATTTAAGACATCCTAAGACATGTAAAACACTTGATTTAAGTGTTATAAGTACTAAGGATTGCATCTAAGGGTTGTAGGACTTGGCTATTGAGTTTGGGGTCCAAGGGTAAACTCTTTTGGTGTTTACGGTTTTGGGACCAACTCTCATTGAGTTTACGGTCGTAAACCCATGAGTTTACGGCCATAAACTCATGGTACTTTTACCATTTTGTGTTTTGAAGCTTTAAAGGTCATAAGAAGCATTCCTACTTCATGTTTAAGCCTTAGGAAGTGATTAGGGCACCATTTCACCCCTTTGTGGAGTTTACGGTCCTTGGACTATTTCTCCTTGGGTTTACGGCCGTAAACCCAAATGGTTTATGGTCTTTTTGATGTTTTAAGTCCTAAGCACATCAAGGATGGTATCTAGACTAGTATCCAAGGCTTGGTAAGGGACTAGGGCACACTTTGGCCCCTTCATTAGGGTTTGCGGTCCAAGAACATCTTGAACCGTAAACACCTTTGATCTGGTGTTTCCTTATGTTTTCTAGATGATTAAGAAGTGTAGAAAGTCTTATAACACACTAGGGTAAGAGTACTTACTATGTAGAAGCTTGAAAAAGTGTTAGAAGTCCAAGAACACTAGTGTGTGTTCTTGGTGTTCTTGGTGAAACTTGAAGATCTACACATATGGAATGATTTCACGGATGGAATCATCTAAGATCACTAGATTAAGTAAGATATCAACTTTTTAAGGTAAGAAACACTTACAAAGTTGAAGATCAAGAAGGAAAATCGGATGATACTTGAGAGGATTTGAGTTTAGGATCTTGAAAATGTGAAAAAGTGGTAAATATGACTAAGTGTCATATTTATACCCCCTTAGGGTTTACGGCCGTAAACACCTTGTTTAGGCCGTAAACTCCAAACTATTGGAGTTTTAGGACATTATTGTTGCACAATAAACCCTAGGGCATCCTCTCTCCTGTTATCTCTTGAAGTACTAGGCTTTAGAACACTCAAACTGACTCTACACAACTCAAAAGTTAGCAGAAACTGTTCTGACTTCTATTGAAGTGAATGGTTGTACATAATAGAAATTTCGGGTTGTCACACATATGTTGGAAGTAGATATGAATTAAGACTGTCATGAGTTGGTTGTAGAGGTCTAAGATGTTGGACATGGCCTCAACACTCATGAGTGCTCATAAGTTCTGAGTATTGGATTCAACCCACGCTCGCTGGTATCACTTCATGGAATTTATCTCGAGTGATAGCGAGACGGTAATATCATATAAGTCTTCAAACCTAGAATATGTCTTGTTGTCTATGAGTTGGTTATACACTGATCGTGCGAAAACGCATTGGTAACTCGATGTTATAAAACATGTGTTTGTGTATGATTTAACAAGTAGTAGAACAAGCATATGAGTCGAAGTTTATCTATTCCTTGGTGGATTAGAAGCGATATCTGGGGCCCCTCGATGATTTTGTTTTGACCTATGTACCGGGCCTGGTCAGACTTAAGTTGATGTGTTCAATTAAGTTCTATGTCAAACAAATCAGAAATCGGGAAACTAACTGTTGGACAAAAGTAAGACATTGTTCCATGTATTTGACCGGCTGATATCTAGAACAGAGGATTATATGATCACTTATATTAAATGGCGTATCATCATATTCTCAGTTCCGAGAGACCTTGAAAAGAGCTACGAGTGCTGATCGGTTCCTGAAGTCATACTTGCAGTTATAGTTATTAGACTTATCCAAGTGGGAGACTGTTGGATAAGGTGTCTAAGTCCATAACTATTTCTGGTATGTACTTGACCAGACCCGGCATGGTCCATTTGGGTTGCATGGCATCATGCATTTGGATAGACTAAGTGAGAGAAATAACACTTGTGGTTTATTAATATATTATAAGTTCTAATATATTAATAATATTATTTAGTTAGTATTGATCAAAGATTAATTTGGAATTAATTAAGTGATCAAAAGAAGACTAATTAAATATATGGGTTGATTATGTAAATCATCCATAACTTGTATAGTGGGCTAAAGGCTCCATGGGTTATCAAGTTGGGCTAAGGTCCATAGGATGCTCCATGGATGCTCCATGGGAGTTACAAACCCATGGGTCATGGAAATGAAGAGCCATGTTACATTAGGGTTTACATGGTGTAACCCTAAATGTAACACACTATATAAAGAACTTGTTATCTACCAAAATCGGCTACACTAGTGAGACAAGAGGGCAATGCTGATTTCAAGTGTTAGACAATTCTCTCAAAGTTTATTCCAAGAGCATTTGGTGTTGTGTGAAACATTTGAGGCATCACACTTGGGGTGCTAGGCTCTCAAGGTTTTCAAGGAATCAAAACAACTACAAGGTATGTAATCCTAGCCATCTTTTATGATTAATGTTCCGCATGTATGCTAGATAGGATTAAGAACATTGGAAAAAGTATTTTGCATGTATTTTTATACAAACATAGATCCAAGGTTTTCTAGGGTTGCATGTACACTTAGGAATGTTATAATGCTCAAAACCCTTCAGATAGATCATCGATCCGGGGAAGCGGGTATCGATTCTTGACGGTAAGTTTGTTGAGTTCGCGGTAATCGATGCACATAGGAAACGACCCATCCTCCTTCTTTACGAATAAGACCGGAGCTCCCCATGGTGAGAAGCTTGGCCTTATAAACCTCTTGTCTAGTAATTCACTTAATTGACTGGAAAGCTCTTGCATCTCTGCAGGAGCTAATCTATACGGCGACTTGGCGATTGGTCTGGCTCCGGGTATCAAGTCGATCCGAAATTCGACTTGTCGTTCAGGAGGTATTCCCCGAAGGTCTTCGGGAAACACGTCGGGAAAATCGCACACCTCCGGGATGTCTTTAATGTTCTTTTCTTCTTTCTTTTTGTCAACCACATGAGCTAAAAAGGCGTGGTTCTTCTTGTGTAAACACTTCTATGCCTTGATACACGAGATGAAACGAAGGTTCGTACCGGTTTTGTCACCATATATAACCAGGGTTTCGTTGTCGGGTAGGTGAAGGCGAACGACCTTCTCGTAGCACATAATATCGGCACGGTGGGGGCTTAACCAGTCCATGCCGATGATCACATCAAAACTCCTAATAATAACCGACATTAAGTTGATTGGAAAGGAGTGGTTATTTAAAGTTAATGTGCACCCTATGAATACATCGTTGGTTGTTTCTGTTTTTTCGTTAGCCATTTTAATGGTAAATGTTTCGTTTAATGATTGAGGATTTTGGTTGAGTAGGTGCTTAAACCTATGACTCACACAGCTTCTTTCTGCCCCACTATCAAATAAAATGCATGCATAAATGTTGTTGAGGAGGAACGTACCAGTGACCACTGCGGGATCCTTCACTGCCTCTTCATGTCCTATTGCTAGTACTATTCCCGTTCCCCCTGTGTTCTTGTTGTTGGCCTTTGGACAGTTTCTTTTGTAGTGGCCCGTTTCTCCACATCCATAACATGCTTGACCTACACCAGCATTGGTAGGTTGTTTGGTCTGTTGTGTTGGCGTTCTATAATATCGGGCGGTGTGCCCTTTCCTATTGCATTTTGTGCACTACATCACCTTACAGGCTCCATGGTGGTGAAAGGGGAATTTGTCGCACTTTGGAAGATTACCGATGTATTGCTTCGTGGGTGCTGGTGTGGCAGGAGTGGTAGCGGCATGAACCGCCACAACCTGTTGCTTCTTTGTAGAATCCTGAGTTTTTGCCCTTTCCTCTTGTTTCCCGAGTTTTTCTTTTTATCATTCCCCTTCTTCGGTTCAGTGACGGAAGTCATCGTGCCCTTTTGTACCCCATGGTCATATAGCTTTAGCGCAAGGCGTTTGGCGCTGTTGAACGTTGTTGGGTTTGCAGCAATCACATTCCCTTGAATCGAGGGAGTTAGCCCCCAAATGAAACGTTCGACCTTCTTACTTTCAGAGGTGATCATTCCCGGACACAGGATTGTCAGGTCGCTGAATCTGGCAATGTAAGCTTCAATGTCGGAGTCCTTCACAGTGAGATTCCACAATTCTTGCTCGAGCTTCTATACCTCACCTCTAGGACAATACTCTTCAATCATCATGGTCTTGAGGTCCTCCCAAGCCACCGAGTTCGCCACTGGGAGTGTTAGGGCCTTGATGTGGCCATTCCACCATGTAAGGGCTCTATCGGCGAAAGTACATGTTGCGAATTTCACTTTGCTTTCCTCCGGGAAGCCACATATCTCAAAGACTGACTCCGTCTTTTCGAACCATCGAGTTCGGGCTATACCCCCTCCACTTCCGTTGAACGGCCTTGGCTTTCCGTTTGTAAAGTCTTTGTATGTGCATGCTTGCTGAATCCCTTGTTTAACCCCGTGGTTAGAACTGCCCGTTCCATTTCCACTTCCGCCTCCATTTGCACCATTGTTTTTGATATGTACCAGAGCCACAATGACTGCGGCTGAAACTGCCGCCTGGAATGCGGCCGAATCCATTTGTGGTGGAGGCGGCGGTGGTGGTGGTGCTGTCTTGTTGTTCTTGCGTTGGTTAAACCTTCAGGGCGAAATTCTACTGCCACAAGTGGAATTTGATAAGTTTTTGATAAGGTTTATGATGCTGATACTATTGTAATGAAACATCACATTTAGATATGTCAGGTCTAGTGATTATCGAGCGTTATTTTGTACATACAATTGAAATCTTGTTTTACCAAATAAAAATGAATAGATAAGACATAGCAGATAACAACATCCATAAATAAAACACATGCTTGCTTCATTAATGATAAAGTAATGATACATAACTTTTTGGAAAATTGACCTTTATAAGGTCTACAATACATCAAGATAACAATCCGGCAGCATAACGACCCTCCGAATAGTGTAATCACTTAGACGTAGGGTCGGTCCTACATAAAAAATAAAGAAAGGGGTAGCATGAACGCATACCCGAACATCTAGTCTATCATGGCTGATGAGTAGGATAGATGCTACTTACATCGACTAGTCCCCTGCAGTGCTTGGGATGAAGTAGAAGCACCCTGCAACTTGGCTAGTCAGCGCTCGGGTACCAGTACTCTCTCCTTAAGAGCAACATGTCTCTCCTGATATTCCCTTACTTCCGCTTACACGGTAGTAAGGTCCTCGACGAGTTGGTCCATAGGGTAATAGTCTCTGTTGAGGTTGCGAGTGCATGCGGCCGTGACCTCCATAGCAGCCCTCATCTCCATGGCTCGGTGGACTGTCATCTGAGCCTGATCTCCGATGTCTGAAATCCTCCGGACCATGACGGGAAGGGCTCAGTCCGCGGGCCCTCCATGGCGAAGGTCGTAAAATCCTCGCTCCATCCCGCAAGGTGGGTGTTTCCCTGATGTCGACTCCATCTCTGAAGGTCATAGGCCCAGGGGGTGTAGGGCCATTGTAGCCCCATCGGTGTGCTGGTACCCTAGCCATGCAGGGAGGGTCGATGACTTTAGAATCTGCGTCCGACTCATCCTCCTCCTCCTCCTCATCTATCTCCTCATCTACTTCCTCCTCGACTTCCTCCTCTGACTCATCCTATGGAATCTCCTCGGGATCCTCCTCAGGATCCTCCACGATCCATCCCGCGTTCCCCTGGTTAGGGAACTAAGGATCTCTAGGGTGGTGAAAACCTGCCATGGCGTCTGTACGAGAATATAAGCACAAGAGGACATATGAAAGATTCATAAAATGTTAAAATACTCCTATAGTAGTTTATGTCTTTATGTTTTGTTCTTAGATCCTTTTGGTTCAAAGTTGGTAAGTTTTAGATTTGTTGTCCACCTTAACCACTCCTAGACACATGTTGGTCATATCTCGAATAAATATAGTTGATCAAACTATATTTACCCTAGATATGATTATATAACTGTCTAAATTTAATCGCGATGTCCAACTCTTCTAAATACTTCTTATTATAACATTATTTCCTAATATGCATGTATGTATGTACACTTTTATAAAATACTTATATTTTTAAAGTATAATTTTAGTCAGAGTGTTGTAGTCCCATTGTATTTTCAGTTGTATATCTTGTATGGTTAGATATACTAGTTCACTATAAACAATGCTCTGATACCAATCTGTCACACCCCCGAACTAGGACGGCGGAAACATCTGGGGGCGGATGACATCATTGTATAGTATCATAACAATTGAATATAAATGGACATAGAAACCCACACAACATACATTAAGAGATACAAACTTACATTGTTACATAGTGTATTTGTTCAAAGTTTAAACAACATTAACTGAAAAGTAACAATTTTAAAGTGCAACCAAAAATCCAGTTCCTGATGGCTTAAGTACCTGCTTACTGGTTCCCTGGGAATACAAGTCATTTTGAAAATCGTCAACAATGAATGTTGGTGAGTTCAAAAGCATTTTTGTATGAAAATCGGTTTGTATCTATTTTGTTTGAAAGGTATTGTATGTTTCAAGAAAATCCGATATTTTCAATAATAGTGAATTGTATGTCTTATACCAAGGACAAGAAATGTATGTATGCATGTTTCTTTGTATGTTTCCAGAAAATCCAATATTTTCTGATGTATGAAAATCTGTAGTCTTAAACCCTAAGACCGGAATTGTAGTAATAGTATACTGAAAAATTGTATGTAGTTTTATAATTTATAAAACTAGTGGAGTGTGAGCTTCCCGTAAACCAAGATAGTATTGTTAACACCTATGTGAGTCATTATAACCATGCTTGATATGATTGTATGCCTGTTGCGACGTTCTTCAGGCATTAGAAATAGGTAAGATAATTGTCACCCTAGACTGGCCCCATCTAGCTGTAGCGAACAGCTCAGGTGTGGGGGTGTCAATCCCCGTATAGATCTATACACAACTACCTCGCTCTCCCTCCAGGAGACTCTGGTTATAATTACAGGACTTAGAGTGTACGCTAGGTAGGTACGGTGAAGATAGTATCTCACTAGAGCATTAACGAATTTACGTGAACTTCGACTCCATTTTACTATATAATGAAATGACTTCACTAGTGTAAACTCGTGACAGGTGTTTTATGACACGCGTATTACAGGTTTCATGGCATGCAGTAAATGACACGCGTTTTAACAGTTTCATGATACACGTTTTATGACATGTTTTCTGTGACACACAAATTATTCTGTCAACAGTTTGTCTTGAAATCTCTGAAAACTAGTTATAAAACTTTATATAAGTAGTTAATAATAGTTATGTCTAGCAGTAAACATAACATTGTTTTCTTGGATTTTTAAACCATCCAAAAATAGTGATGACGAGTCTACAACTATTTTACTAATAAAATTATTTATAAAAGAAAAATATCAAACTTTGTAGTTTTGTTTAACACCTCTTTACCGGTTTGTAAATTTGTAACACAAAATATTTTTATTTTGGGTCAACTCTAGTTAATCACAATTTCTATGTAACAAAATGATAACAAACACATGTGTCAAAGTTTTTATGTAGTTAACATACGATATTAACCTTTTTATACAAGAATATGTTCCATGTTCATCATATAATCATAGTGCATGAAATTGTCCAACAGACAAACACAATTTTACTTATAATAAGTTTATAAAACACGATTTTTAAGTGTGTAAGCATGAAGTTTTAGACATCAAATGCACAAATCATTCCACAAACAAGTTGGTGCATGTAAATATTCAATGGATAAACGAAACTTAACTTGTATCCCCCCCCCCCCCCCCCCCCGAAAAGCATGAAAAACACGAAACATGGGGGTATGATGCTCACCTTGGTATTTCGGGTGGTACGAGGAAAGGTGAAGAAGATTTCGAGCCTAGCTTTGAGCTTGAAAAGGTTTCTCGAAAATAGGTGGTGTTCTAAGGATTAAGCACACTAGAAAAGGTGTGTGTAAACATGATGATCTTAACTTTAAAATGTATAAAATCACTTGAGTTTTACAAGAAACTTACCAAAATTTCCTAGGACTGATTTTGTGGTGATGATGCTTGAAGACTTGACTTTGTTCTAGAGTGGTAAGGGGAGTAATGAGCAACATGATTCAAGTGGCAAGAGTGGGGTGCCCACTCTTCGGCTGAAACCTCTTTAAATAAGAAGGAAAGTGGCTTGGTTAATGTTTGATGGGTTATTAAGGGTCATGCATGGAGAGATGAAGTGTAAGAGCTTGCCATGCATGGTTAATTGATGGTCAACAAGAGGTAAAGTGGTGAGGTGTCAAGGCTTGGAAAATTCTTTTCTTTTATATTTTCTTTGTCTTATGCAAGAATCGAACGATTTAGCTCAAAGGGTGGGGTTCTCGGTTCTAGGGTGGCCGAAAACACCCTATATCATTAAAGGGTTTCCGATTTTTGGAGTGTTTATGGCTTTTGGGCTTAATTTGGCCCAATAAAAGGTTTTCGGTCCAATAAGGCCCAAAGAAAAAGGGTTTTCGGCCTAGGGTATTTGGGTCGAGAACTCCTAATCACAAGCCCAACAATTGTTTTTGTTTAGCTATTATATTAAACTTGGGCTTATAAGAGGATGCTACGACTTGATTCTTAGTGTATGTACATGTGTACTCATATAAAATTGTCGTTTATGAATTTCAAGAACCTAATGCAATAAAATTACACAAGGAATTGTTTGTACATGAATCACAATCTCAACCCTAAATTTGCTAGTTGTGACAGCAGCAGCTAGGTATCTTTTGTGAGATTCAGCATTCGAGGTGAGTTTCCTCACTGGGATAGTGGGTCGAAGTGTAACGTTCCGTTTGAAATTAAAATAATTAAACAAATAATAAACCCTAAACCCCGAGATGTAAATTTTATTTTACTTTAGCCCTAACTCCGTAATAAAGTATCAGTGTTAGCCATAGGAGTTAAAAGTTATATTTTCTGGATATTGAGGGTTAAACGGTATCATATGGACTAGTTATGAATAGATTTTTGGATGCTAGGGGCTGATTGGTAAATTTTAGACTCGAATTGCAAAGGAATTATGAGGGAGGGACTGAAAGTGTATAATGGATTAAGTTTGAAAATGGACGGGGCATAAGCCCATCACCTCCCATACCCTTGGCTCTCATTCAAAACCTAAACATATCTCTCATTAGTTCAGCTGCCATATGGTATACTCCACTCGCCACCACCTTATCCACTTGCTTTTCCGATCAACCAAGGCCACCGGCGGACCATTGCTACCGGCGAAATCGTCCATGGTTGCTGCTTCCGCTACCGGCGAAGGCAATATCCGCGAGTCGACATCGTGCTAGTCAGGGAGATGGGGAAAGACGAAGTCGCGACTGCAGCCTCTATTGTCTCCCTCCAGTAATCGCACAACCCGCTACCCTTCCTCCCTCGTCGTTTCTTTCGTTGCTACTTCACACCTGTCGATGTCGCCGCTCCGGCGGCTGTCCTATCGCCAACATTCTTCTGGCAGTCGCATGCTACCGTGAGTGGGTGGCTGTGTTGTGTGTGTATGATTCTACATGTAGGTGTATCTGTTTTAGTGTACATCGGCGTATATGTGTGTTGTTTGGTCAGAAAACCGAAGAAACCCCCCCACCACCACCGTGAGGTGGTGGCTGCCACCTCATGTCGTTGTTCTGCCACCACCAGCTAGCATCTCCGATGGCTGTGTGCATATGTGTGTGATTGGACTGATATTTGGGATACTTTTGATATGTTTTGGTCTAAAATCATAACCACCACCACCATGAGGTAGTGGCTGCCGCCGTGAACCACCGTCGACCACTATCGCCCGAGGTGGCAGTGGGTGGTGCCCGACCTAGTAAAACTATAATCCGCCTAAAAACTTAACCATTAGACCTAATTGGCATGTGTTTGGGTTGGAAATCCTAATTAGGGTTTAGAAAACCCTAATTTTGGAAACTTTTGTTTGGGACTTGTTGGGACCCGCGTTTTAGACCGTTGGATTGGAATTATGAATTATGGCCAACCACATTGTAAGATTGACCTAGTAGAGTGATGGGCTTAATGGATTAAGTCCTTAATGGGTTAAGTGTTCTTACTTAACCCTAATCGTCATTTTATGTGAAACCCTAATCGTGTTTGGGCTTCGAGTTGGGCCTTTCTTTTGGGCTTTGGTGATTGGGTTATTGATGGGCCATCTAAGAACAAGTGTATGGACTAGGAAAAATTAGATGGGCTTTAGGGTAAGGCCCATGTAACGGGTTTGGGCCCAATTTGGAAAATTGGGCCATATATTGGGCCTTGGTTGATTGTTTGGCGTTTGGGCCTTCAGAGTGTGAGTTTGGGCCTTGGTCTTGGACCAAGCTAGGTTAGGGGTAAAATGGTCTCTTTACCCCAAGTAGGGATTTATGGTTATGCATTGGAACCCAATTGTTAATTGGGTTTTGTTTAGATGTTGACAATTCGGGAATCTTTCAGCCAGCAGCCAGGGATCGTCTGTGTGATTCGGCAGTGCGATGTGAGGTTCCTCATTGGTTTTAGCGGGTCGAAGGCACCAATGTCGGCCCATGTTTATGCTATGTTAGCATTCTACCTGTCTTCGTGACTCTTGCATGTGTATGTGTTTATATGCTTTCCGGGTTAAGGTTCGATGCTAGGTGGGGCCCGATGACTATTTGTTATGTATCTATGTTGCATATGTCTGTGTTTATTTGATATATGTTATTGTATGCTGGGCGCGGCCCGTTTTACTGAGCTCAGCCCGATGCCGGGCGGGGTTCGATGCCGGGCGGGGTCGATGACAGGGCGGAGCCGACTATGTGTTTACTATATATTTATTGTATGTATGGTATGTGGTATTTTAGGGAACTCACTAAGCTTCGTGATTAAGGTTTTCAGTTTATGTTTAAGGTACTTCGGTTTTCAAAAGGAAGAGCTCAGGTTGACTGCATGGCACGCACACTTATTGTTCCGCATTTGACTTGTTCTGGGGTTTATACTCTATTTATAATGTATCTGTTTTATTTAAATAAGTAATTGATGATCCTTCATTTATAAATTAAACGAAATTTTATGTCAATACTTTTGGGGACGTTACACTAAGGCACCAATGCTGACGCTTATTGATTATGTAAGGATGCGAGGAGTCTACGTGACCCTTGCATGTATTATGTGCTGTTATGTATGTCGGGCGAGGCCCGATGATTGATTCAGTATGCTATTGTTTTATGATCATTGTATGTGTTAGCATGATTATGTGATGTATATATTGTATGTGAATAGTGGGCGGGGCCGGATGTCAGGCGGGGCCTAAGAATAACAGATATATATACCTGGCGGGGCTCAAAGTCGGACGGGGCCCAAAGCCGAGTGGGACTCGATACCAGGCAGGGCCCGGTGGAGGGCGGGGGCCTAATGTATGATTTATTAAGTATGGTATGGGGTAGTTTGGGGAAATCACTGAGCTTTGTGCTTACAGTTTTCAGTTTATGTTTCAGGTATTTCCGGTTCCAAAGGGAAGAGCTCGAGATGACTACATCGCACACACCACATGGTTTCTGCTTTAGAGATATTACTCTGATTTGACATGATGTTTGATACACTTGTTCTGTTTTGAGTTGTATGGAATATGTATACTGTTTTATTAAATCAAAAATGAATTTTTTGGATCATATTTTTGGGATGTTTCAATTAATAATCGGGATTTTAACCCATAATCAATGGCCAAATTCATCTTTTATCTTACTAAGGGCAAAAACCATTTTTTCCTTCCCATACATGACCCAACTAAACAAGGCCACAAACCCCTAATGACCCAAGGCCCAAAAATGTACCAAAAGGGTTTCTGGGAGTATTCCATGTGTACTCTCTATTACTCCCAACATACTACTTGATCTCGGGAAGGTTACAGGGCAATATAACCCGCTATGCCCAACGTACTCAGGGGTTACGCCCAACGTAACCAACTGAAGTCTAAAATATTAACTAAGCTCTTGATGCTTAAAGACCTAACGTCCAAACTTCATATCTAACCCTAATGAATGCCTAAAAACATAAAGTTGCAACCTTTATGCCTTTGCATAAGGAGTCCAAAATCCAACCCTAAGTCTTATTCATGACTCAAAGGCTTAATAGACCTAGCATGGATGAATGGGAAAGACCAAGATCCCATTTTTATGAATCACAAAGCTCTGAAATGAAGAGTAACACTAATCATTAGGTCTGGAGTTGCTCAAGCTCCCAAGATCCAAGACTATGGGACCAAAAAGAACACACTTTAATAACTAAAAAGATTTAAAGAAACATGCATCAAGCACATAACTTTATACCTTCAGGAGGTTGCTAGGGAGGTGCAAATCGAAGATCTACAAATGATTGAAGCTTCCAAGTGCACTCCAAAAGATCTCCTTCCTTCAAGAATGGACACACAACACTCAAAAAGCTCAAAATCTCACCAAGGAAAGTTAGGGTTTGCAAGGAACCGTTCAGAAGATGGAGGTTGGCGGTAAAGAAGGGCTTAAGATCATAATGTCCTTTAAATAGGGTCCAAACCCTAAAATTAGGGTTTGGGATCTGCATAAGTACGCCCAGTGTACTCATACGTATGCCCAATGTACACAAAAGAACCTGTATAATCTTTTAATGAACTACACACGACATACCCATAAGGTATGCCCCACATAAGGACTGGATTGCAAAAATTTTATACTTAATGCCAAAACTGAAAAGTACCTGGAACACGAGTGTTACCTCATTTGTTTGTTGATTAGTAATATGCTTGCATCTTAATATAACATGTATAAGATCTTTCTATAAAGATTTTTATTATTTCATTGTGTAATGTTTTGGAAGGTTCGGTTTACAAGAGCACTAAATTGATGATATCTTTGAAGTTCCCTAGATTATCTGATATGTATACACTTATGATAACCAGTGCATATCTCAAATCTATTTTTGCAAACCCAACAGTGTTCACCAAATTTTTTACAGAATGGTCTCTCTCATGTACCTTATGCAAGTTTTGTAGTACAATTATGGATTTGCCCTCTGCTCGGTCCTAAAGATAGATGGATGTTTTTCAAGTTTACAAAGGATATGGAGTGTTGGTGGAAGGTGTTTTCTAGAACGATGTTGAGGGTTTGACAAACAACTATGGAAAAGAACACAAGAAAAGTAATTAAAATTACGTTTAGAAAATGAAAGAGAAGTGGTAATGGTGTTGATGATGCTAATAACTTCTTTTTCATTTATTGCAATTTACTTTCAAATTATTATTGCTTAAGCTCCTGATGCAATGTATGAGATTAAAACCCTCTAGAAATATGTTTTACATTTGGTTTGCTTATTTGTCAAAGGAATAGGTGACCAAATACCTTTTAGTGACTTTTAAGAAACAAAAAATTCCACAAATAACATAGACTGGAAATTTCCATTTTAGTAGGGTAGTGTGTGATGTGCAAGTAAACACAAAGAGACAGGAACCAATGTGAATAGCACCTAAACCGACACGATAACATTGCCCACGTGTTGAAATACGGGCATTAAGCTGCAATATCTTAAATAAAAAACTAACTAAAAATTTATACCGTCAAGAAATTACTAACCTAATTTAATATGTTTGGTTTCATCCCTCATTGACGGTGAAACAAAAGGTTACTAGTTTTTGTACTATATAAAAAAGGGGCACAACATCTTTGTATATGTACACTGGATTTTCTTTAACAACTATGACATTCAAGTTGGCACAAGACCCGTGTGAAGATTATTACAACAATGAGGCTTTATATGAGGATGAAATCGTAGTCTTGTAGAGATGAAAAATATCCACTTGCTACATATTCATGAAATAAGAATCATTTTTCTCATGGTGACGAAATGAGTTCAAGAGGTCATGTCTTGATAAGCAAGTTATTATGTGTGGGCTAATATTTTTGTAAGGAAACATTGTCATTTGACATTGACATTTGACTTGACAGTTAGTAAAACACTTAGAACGCACAACTAATATTGTAACTATTTTCTTCTAGAGCAACAACAAAGCTACTATGATGTTCGTTGGTGAAATGGGGTTTACATGTTTTCCAAAAAATGGATTTTCCATTTTTGTACAAAAATCCATTACCCGATTTATTATGGAAATGGATAATTAGTTATACATCAGTGTTTTCCTCCGTGATACATTTGTTTTGATTTATTATATACGTTAAACAAAATTAAAATAAATGAGAGTTTGATCTTTAAAGTGAGGTGGTTGCATGGATCAGATAAAAAACTATTAATGAGTTTAAGCCATCCCATATTGGTAGAATAATTGAAAAAAGTGAGTATCTAAGTAAAAATGTTTCTTAGCATTATACGACTTATAACACCAAAACTCTATATTAGTTCCTTGTTCTAAGAGACGCACTTGGAATTGATTATGGAGTTTCGTATTAAATTATTGTTTACTTTAAAATACCATAAATAATTATATTTTTCATTATTATTATTTGTTTTACAATTTTAATAAACTTTTAAATATAAATTTTGAAGCTTATTTTATGGTAAGCTTACCATTTGGATGACCCACACTGAATCCCTCTAAAATCTTATCACATATGGAGTAAGCCGTAAACCGTTAGTAATTTTTAACGTGCTAGAGTTTGAACCATAAACCTTATTTATGAAATTCCGCAAAGTGATATGATTTTATAAAAATCCTATTAGTTATTTACGTCGATGTTGTCATATATTATTATTTCATAAATTTTGTAATTTTTAATACAGAATTATGAAAATGAAAACATGACTTATGAACGAAATGCTTACAATGACACTAGTTTTCTACAATTAGGCATTAATTTCTTTCTCCCATTTTCTTGAACATCGTTGTGAACCAAAACTTTACTGACAAGATGACATTGTTGTAATATCATGCGTGAAATCGTGGAGCTTGGGAAGAAGGTTCTATAAAGGGTTCTCGTGATGAATGTGAAACAACGATTTGCTTAGCTCTTAAGGGTTTGCTTAAAGAATTTGTTTTTAGGTCAAGGATTGCAAGTTCATGCTACAACATGGTAATGGGTTTGATATGATTATAAACAATATGTTAGTGTCGAGATGGCATGTAAAGTGTTTGATAGAATGCTTTAAAGAAATATTGTTTCTTGGACGTTTCTTATGTGTTGGTACCTAAATCAGGGAAATGCCAAAAGGTCGTTATTATTTTTATTTTGAATGGGATAAGTTCATTTATTCTAACAACTTTAAAGCTCGTGGATTCATCGGTGATCTTGAGAATGGAAGGAAGGTTCATGACTGGTGCTGTGGAACGTGATTTGAATGGTTCCTAGTAGTGGGAAATTCTATGACAGACATGTCCTCAAAATGTGGGAGAATCAAGGCCGCATCTCAGGTGTTCAATAAAGTGACTGAGAGAGGTCTGATAACTTGGAATATAGTGATATCAGGATATGAAATCGGACACATGGGGTGACAAATCCTTTAATTTGTCAAAGGAGATGCATATACAAGAAAAAAACTTGATGAATTTAAATTCACAAAGACTTTTAAAACTTGTGATGGTCTCGGAGAGCAAGATGTTGGGAGGAAAATTCACGAGTTTCAATTTCTATGGTTTTTCTTTTGTCACAACAAACTATCATTGCAGGTTCACTTATAGATTTGTATGCAAAACGTGGGTCTTTGCGTGACGCACAAAAGGTGTTTTATAAAGTCAAAAGAAAGAATTCCATCTCATGGACAATGCTAGTTGTAGGCTATGCTTAAGAAGGACACCTATCAAAAGAAATGGAGTCATATAGGACACTTAGAAAGAGAAACATTCTTGTTGGCGAGCTTGTTCTCTCAAGTTCTTAAGGTTTTTTTGTTAGATAATTATGGGACCACATTATATATATGTAATGTTATCATTAAATCCAGTTATTTTGGTAAGAATATAAATTGTTGATGGACCGATTTATAGAATATTTACTTACCTTGTGGACTGAGTTCCCGGTTTGACTCAAGATTCTCAACATCCCTTCCATCTCTCACTTTAGGGTATATGTCCATCTATAGATACATGTGAATATGAGCAGATCAACACACACGAATAATGCATGTAAATTCGTTTAGGGTTTGCTGAGGGATTTTAGAAAGAGCTCTTGAGATCAACTGGAAAACCCAACCCTAGTTCTTCAGATTATAATGAAATCAGGTACGTAATCGTTCTTTAATGTTCAAGTTTTCTTTTAATCAGACTCGAGATTAAAGATCCAAAGTTTATGCTTCCGCGTTTATTTTTTTGGTTATCAAAATAACCAACAATTGGTATCAGAGCCAACTCGAATCTTTTATCAGAAACTTGGATTGGTTTTAGTTCTTTTGACCTTCAAACTAAAACATACATGTATAACATATCTCAGTTTAATCTTCTTGATTTTGTCGGCGTTTTCTTTCTTAATGATCATTTAAGTAATTGCTTAAGTGGAAGTTATGAATTTTTTTTGTCATGCGTACACTTAAACATATATTTGTTTATTTGATTTTGTAATTGACTATAACAAGTCAAGATTTAATAATTTTGTTTAATTTTGGATGATCGGTTGTGTTGAAGGATTTATTGTTTGAATAAATAAATATTTAATTAATTTTCAGACAACTAAAGGTTATGTATAATAAAACAAATTTGGAAGTTATTTTTTTCACCCCATATATTTTGATTCGACATTCCTGTGATTTTTTTTGATATTGTATTTCTTAAAATAAACTAATAGATTTTTTTTATTGGTTTATATAAGGAATTGATCGAATATACTTTAATACTTCCTTTTATTCTTCGTGAATTCAACCACTGTATTTCAAATTGTGGGGATTAAATATTTTTGGGTTGACAAAGAAATTGAATTTCATTTTAAGTATAACATAAGATGAACTTCGAATTTTCTTTTTATTTTCGTTTGCAATTTAATTTAAGTCTCGCAAATGTTGTATGAAATCGTTTTATTAAATTGGTTATTTTAATATGGTCAGTTTGTATGATAATGTTTTTCATTGTATTATCAAATTTTGGTTTCATGAAAACATGCAATAGTGTTTATGGAAATTTATAAACGTATTTTGGGTTATTGATAAATTTCATTTATGACATATTATTTATATTAAGGGTAAATTAATTGACACAATATATCGCCAAAGTGATCTATTTTGTGAAAGTTAATTTACAAAGAACTTAAATTGTATGGCTTGTGTTTATCAATGCGAATATTAATCGACCCAAAGGTAGGTTAATATTTGGCCGGATAAACACATGTTTGATGATAAATAAACAACTTTTAGGTTACATGTCATTAATAAGTCAATCCAAAGAGGGGCTTATTAATTGACATGATATATTGTCAATTCTTATTATCAAAATTTATAGTTTATGTGTTTATTAATGCGGGTATTAGACGACCCAAAGGTCGACTGATATTTGGCCGAATAAACATATATATGTGGTGATAAACATGTGGCGATTTTTTTGGTTACATGTGATCAATAAGTCAATCCAAAGATGGGCTTGTTAATTGACATGATTTATTGTCAATGTTTATCTCTAAAACAAGGATATATCTTCCAAGTTAGTATTACTGTCCAAAGACTTGATATTAATTTTGTGTTGATACCTTGTAAAGATGTCATAAATTGAATTTATTGATTACAGTTTATGGATTATTGAGCAAAAAAATAGATTTGCTTATGTTCTCAAAACAACAAATTTGAATTATGGTATTATATTTGCTAACATTGATCACATTTATGATTCATGTACTCAATGAGATTAACTTTAAGGAATGAAATGAGAACATTATGTTAATTCTCAGCTGCAAGGATATTGACCTTGTATTATGGATATATCAACATCATTTGAGGATGTTGAGTTTAGGGGAGAAGAAAGGTTAAACCATTGTCCTTAAGGGGGAATTAATCTTGATTCCTATTATTGATTTCGATAGTATGCAGATTATGAATCAGTGATCGACAATGTTATTCAGTCTCCTATTCGTAATACACAAACTCAACAACCTCAACTTTGGATATCCTATGTGTGGTACCAATGTTTCATCAATTTATTATCTCTTTTGGTTTTGAGGTAAATACAATAAATCATTTTATGTATCACAGATTGAGTGAGAGTAAATTTATCCTTCTGGTTTTGGTCAGATATCTACGCAACCCAAGTTTTGATCATAAGAAAGCAGCTAAATGGATTTTGAGGTATCTATATATAACAAAAGGCTATATGATAAATTATAGGAAATCATATGTTTTGGAGATCATTTTTATTAATAATATGATTTTATTAGATGCCAAAATGTTTACTGATACATATCGGGATACTTTTACATTTTAGCATGATGAGCCATTTCATGGAATAGACTTCGGTAGATTCTTCCATAATGGCAGAATAATTTGTATCATGGAATATGGTTGCGGAAGTTTGTCACGAGGCTACACATTATTGGTATTGAAAGATCACTAAAGTTTTGATAGTAAGTCAGCAATGTTATATTCCAATAACAGCAGTTCTATTAAGTCAAAGCATATTGACATCAAGTTTACTTCTGTTAATACAATAGTGCAAAATGGAAATATATATAACACATGTAAACAAACTCCATGAAAGCGGATCCGCTCATAAAGGGATTACATCCCTAGGTATTTCATGAGAATATTGCACATGTTGGTGTGATATTTGGTTTTAGTGGGAGTTTTATGGTGCTTTATGTTTTGTTTAAGAACAATTATGTTTTTCTGTACAGAATTAAGGATTTGGTTAACTCCATTATTGGTTGCACTTATTTGAAGTTTGATCTCAGTTCAAGTTAAAGAGGAACTCGTTGGAAATCTATTTAGATTTTAAAACCACATATCATGTTTAATCTATGTCGTTAGTTATATCTGTATATGTGACCATTGATAGGTTTAGTTACATAAATTGTAACGAAGACCGCTTTGATCCTATACTATTATGATTAGTGGACAAGATTGTTTAAGGGTACCAATATTATGATAACATTCATTAAAGTGCTTATACAGTTATACGTACATTTATATATTCGTGGTCCAGTGGGAGATTGTTAGATAGTTATGTGACCACATCATATATATGTAATGTTATCATTAAATCCAGTTATTATGGTAAGAATATAAACTGTTGATGGACCGATTTATAAAATATTTACTTACCTTGTGGCTTGAGTTCCCGGTTTGACTGAAGATCCTCAAGATCCCTTCCATCTCTCACTTTAGGGTATATCTCCATCTATATATACATGTGATGAGGAGCAGATCAACACAAACGAAATACACATGTAAATTCGTTTAGGGTTTGCTGAGGGATTTTAGAAAGAGCTCTTGAGATCAACTGGAAAGCCTAATCCTAGTTCTTCAGATCCGAAGATTATAATGAAATCGGGTATGTAACCGTTCTTTAATGTTCAAGTTTTCTTTTAATCTGGCTCGAGATTAAAGATCCAAAGTTTATGCTTCCGCGTTTATGTTTTTGTTTATCAAAATAACTAAATTTTTTGGTTCTCACAATAGCGCAATCATATATATATATATATATATATATATATATATATATATATATATATATATATATATATATATATATATATATATATATATATATATATATATATATATATATATATACAGAGAGAGAGAAAGAGAGAGATAGATTCATTTGTTCTAACTATCTATTGTGTGGATGTATGGTTAATTTTGGACCAATAAAAATTAAAAAAGATTAAATAAATTAATAAGGACAAATTAGTAATATTACATATATATTAATTAATATCCAAAATTACTCACTGATATCCCTTTATTTTAGGACCAGTTTTCTATTTACCTATTAAACCATAAAGCCGGTTCCATTGGTGGCCATTCATCCGACTGATGCATGCCTAATCTCCATCACCAGTTGTTGCAGACCCCTTTCGAACGGGCCACCGACAACCTCATTCTTTCAACCCTGACGCCTTCACCATTGTCTTGCTCCTTCTTCTTTAGAGTTGAATAACACCATGATAGATAGATTCCCTTTACAAGATAGTTTCCACTTCAAAAAGGTACTTAATTTCATATTTTTTACTTCAATCCCCATCTGTTTTTTTCTTTTCAGCATATCCGATCTGTTTTTTTTTTAAATTTAAGCATATCAGGAACAAAATAGAAATCGTGTACAACCAAGGGATAGGTCTTAGAATTATTGTGGTTTCATATTTTTCATTGTTTGGTTAATTTAGGAATTAGAGGATATGAAACAAATTTAGAATTACAAATAGATCGTGGATAACTACAAAACGTTTTACCTAATAACTACAAAACGTTTTACCCAGATTCGAGGTACATGCATTCTGCCAAAATATTTTAGAATATTTACATGTTCATTCCATTAGAATCAAATCATTCGATTAGATTCTTATAAAAAAAATATGGTATGCATTATGTTTTGGAAGTTTTTTCTTGTAATTTGTGAATTTGGTTTTCAGGATTGCATACAATTTCATGGTATTTATTCTCATAAAATGCTCGATTTCATGGCAGTTATTCTCATAGAATACATGAAGGGAACATGATGATCAAGAGCATGAAAGTTGGATGATGGTGTGTGAGATGGAGATGAATAATGCTCAATGGTCTTCACAAAAGAAAGCATTATTCATCGTTATATTCCGGCTGGAATAATCTACAATAGAATGATCAAGTGCATTCGTTCAAGAATTATATATTTAAGAGTTCTATGTTTTTTAAGATTTTTATTCATTTTTATGATATTCTGTTAGAATATATAATTGTATTAAAATGTATAAGACTATTATTTTGTAAGAATATGTATGAATCTATATTTACATTCAAATGTCTATGGATATGTATAAGGATCATGTTATTTTTCAACTATTGGTTCAAAACTGTTGTTTGTCTTCAAAATATTCATTCAATCAAAATATGTATTATGTCAGAATATGTAATCTGATATTCTCACAGAATATCATTCTAACATAATTATGTTAGAATTAAAAATGAATTAATTAAAAAATCATAATTCAAAATTAGGAAAATCAAATATCCCTTAAAATCCAAAAATGTTATTAATTAAACTTGTGTTTCCTAATTAGTTGTTTAGGTAAAGTACCATAATACCCTCACGTATCAGTTTCATTAAATGAGAAGCTTTTTCTTTTTCTTTTTTTTATTTCTTTAAACAGAATAATCACTTTCTTAATTTACCAAAAATGAATGACCCACAATTAACCCTACATCCATACAATACTTAGTTAGAACACAATAACCTAAGCCTATATATATATATATATATATATATATATATATATATATATATATATATATATTCAATTTGATATGTATAGAAAAAAAGTTCTCAAGTTCTTAAGGATTGTGAGTTTCTTTTTAATCTATTAAATTTGATATGTTTATTGCTTGAGAAAGTGCATTTTAGTGTTTATGTACCACAATTGAAATTTGTTGGAATTAAACATTTGAAATTGCATATTAAGTGTTTTTGAAAAGTCCTCAATGAGGCTTCATATATTGTGAAAGTAAGTTTTGATGAACATTTGAAGTTTCATATTTTGATATGTAAGTTCTTCTGTTAGGACAAGAAACCCCGAATTTGATATGCGAAAATGATAAAAACATAAATAACACGATAGTTTGGGTGGTTAAGAGATATATTTGATCATGGTGATGAGTTACAAAAAGGGATCCAGATCTAGTATACATAAATAACTCAACTTACAACTCTCAATGAACTACATCTCTCAAGCACACTCTACAATGAATATGTCAATAATTATTTATAGAGGTGCATGTACACGTCTCTCTTTCTCTCCCCCATCTCACACACACACATTCTCTCTCTCTCTCTCCCCCCCTCTCTCTCTCTCTCTCTATATATATATATATATATATATATATATATATATATATATATATATATATATATATATATATATATATATATATATATATATATATCTCAAGTCACAAGGCATCAAACACACATGTCTAAATGAGTATTCCAAGTCTTTTCTTTGACCTCCTCCATGAAGAACTTTGCATCCAATATTCCCTCCCTCAAAGTTTAGAAAGTGTAACGACCCAAAAATCAAGACATAAAAATTTTTGTTTTTAAATTAATAAATCGTTAATACAGATTGTTTTTATAAAACCAGAGTAACCAATATTTAGCAAAACATCTTTTAACTAGAGTAATTCACATAATGCGGAACCATGTGGTGTGTGCTCTGCAATCATCCCGAGCTCTTCCATTTGAAAACTGGAGTACCTGAAACATAAACTAAAACCATAAGCACAAAGCTTAGTGAGTTCCCCAAAATATCATACCGCATACAATCACATATTATCGCGTACATACATATAGGTGCCATGGGCTCCCCCATGGTATTTATCTATCGTGCCATGGGCTCCCCCATGGTCTTTACCTTGAATGTCATGGGCTTTCCCTCATGCTCTGACATCCAATTGCCATGGGCTCCCCCCGGGGTCTTCCATGCAAGTATCACAGAGACAACTAGCATACCACATAACACATAATGGGTCGGCATTGGTGCCTTCGAACCATGGATATAGTGAGAAGACTCACCTCGCACTACTAAAACATACAGAAAACCCTTGCCTGCTAGCTGACAGATCCTCAACTACCAATAACAAAACAATACCCAATTAACAATTGGGTTCTAATCCATAATCATAACTTCAAACCTGGGGTAAAAAGACCATTTTACCCCTAACCTAGCCTTGACCAAAACTATGGCCCAAACTGTAATCTGAAAGGCCCAAAGGCCAATTAATCAATCAATGGCCCAATTTTCCAAATTGGGTCCAAGCCTCTAGATGGGCCTTATGGCCCACTTATGGCCCAACCCTCTCCAACGGGCCTTATCCTAAAGCCCAATAATTTTCTTGGTCCAGAACTTGTTTTCAAGATAGTCCACAAAGGCCCACATCAGCAGTACGCTGCACGTACTCGCTTAATGGCTTGTACGCCCATCGTACTCCCTTCTTAATCCCACTTTTGCCATTATGCACTTAATGCTTAGCCCATAAGTCCAAACCATAGACCTGAATCCCAAATAACGTCTAGACCCATAAAGTCACTTACTTGGTGACTTTGCATGCCCCAAATGAACCCTAACTCAAAATATAACACTCAACTATCATGGAAATGGTTATAACTCATGCATGGATGGATTTAGACCCCAAAGATGGCAACTTTATTACTCAAGGACCAAAGAAACACTAAGAGTGGCAACTCTAAGCTCCAGAAACAATATAAACTCATAAGATCTCATCAATGGAACCAAAAAGGTTCATAAACCCAAACCAAAAGAGATCTAAGCTAAGAAACATCAAGTTCAAGAATTTAAACCGTAAATGAGTGCCAAATGCTGATGGGATTCTAGATCTATATGCCTTCACTCCTCTAGTGAAGCTTCAATGATGACCACCTTCCTTTAAAACACCAAAATCCACTTTACAATGACCTTCTAGGCTCAAAACACACAATCATGGAATTTGGGTTCAAGTGTAGGGTAAGTAGGACAAGGAGGCTGATAAAATGAGGGTTTCAAGTCCATAAAAGATGCTTAAATAGTGGCCAACCCCAGAAATTAGGGTTTTCAAGTTCTGGTTGTACGCCCCGCGTACACTTCTGTACGCCCAGCATACACCTTCGGAGTCCCGATCAATGCCTTCGCATGAGTACGCTAAGTGTACCACTTGGTACCCCCGCGTACTCACTTCACTGCTTGTACGCTAAGCGTACCTTGTTGTACGCCCCGCGTACTTCTCAACCCCTTAACCCTAAATACTCCGAAGATCATAACTCCTTTGTTATAAACCCCATTTCGACGATCCTTATATCCATATAAAGGTACCGAGACGCTCAATACTGATACCAATTCATTGTCACCATAAGATATCCCGAACGAACATCCGCTTTCTATAAAAACCCGAGCTGACAAATTACCAAAATGCCCTTTTGATTTCGGAACACAAATCGAACACCGGAAATATCCGAAATACCTTAACCACTCCAACTGAGTCCATAACCCAACTCCTCGAGGGTCCGAAGCCTGATAATACCCAGTCCTTTGATCATCAACTCAAAATAGGAACAATACGAAATAGGATGTTACAACTCTCCCCCACTTTAATTAGATTTCGTCCTCGAAATTCGTCCTTACCTTTCCCAACACATCCAACAATCTGGTCAACACCACCACTACCCGAGAATAATACAGCCTTCCCAAGGCAACCAAAACCAACCCCAACAGAACTTACCAAACCTGAAAAGGAACGAACCTTATACCCCCTGCAGAAAACCACCTCTATCTTTTCCGAAACTCGAAACCTCAAATTGATCTGTCTTCCCGAAAAACCGCCCATACTGAACCATTATCATACCATTTCCTCATGAATACCAGAATAAACAAAATTCGTCCAACCCTGATTATCTTGATGCTTCCATTGGAACCAAAACCAATGATCATATACATCTGCAGAAAACTTACACTTGATAGAAGGCTCAGATAATCCTTCGAGTAGAAGATTCCTCCCTGCAACGGTTAGACTCATACGAAAGCTGCACAACAGGGTCCAATCAACCACTCTGAGATTATTTAATCCAACTGCGAGTCACTTAATATATACCCCGAAATACAAGCGACTCCTCACATGAAGCTCAAATCACTGAAACCACTCCAACTAGTCTTGCTGCCACCTATCTTCTTCCCAAAGGCAGCCGAGACCTCCCTGGTCCCAACTTGTCTGTCAATTAGCTGAATCACCGAACTCCTACCCGATTGCTGAGCCAAAAGACATACAAACACATAGTAGCCCCACGCGACTTCCGAGAGTAACCTTATCTGGCGATAATACCCCAAATCACATTGACACCAACCTACTGCTAAAGAATGTCACGAGACCAATTGCAGTCTCATATCATACTCGGTCTCCAATGACCTACCTTCTCCGAATTCCAATCACGCTGAGGCCCTCTCACAGGCAAAACCAAACCAAGACATAACACAACGACTCGATTTCTATCAAAACTAAACTCATTCATTACCCTTGAACCCTACAATTGATGCCCTTGTCATATAGATACCCCATGTCTTATTCAACTGAAATGAAAATCATGCGCAAAACACGCGCGATACCCGACTCAAGTTCTTACCCAAAACCAATTCAATACTCCACCCATAACCAAAGATTCACAAATCTACACTTGCATCTCACGCCACACCCTTCCGATTCCTAATGAACCCTCACCCGACTGATAAGTAATTACCCAAACCATTTATGACACTACCAGTCTCGCACCTGGTCCAACCACTAGGTTTCCAAGATTCCAAACAGCATGGCTACCCAGCCTAAAATCCCTCTGCATCACACACTAATCCCCCACATGATCCTGCAACTCAAGATCCGATACCTTGCCCCAACGGTCTCTACCAGGACCCGCCTGATCTATCATAATCACATGGACCTCGCCCATGGGTACTACTAATCTAAAGGTATACAGGCTCGACTATGAACCGGACCCCAACGGTCCTCAACCCAAAACAGAGAATAATCCTCAACAACCCTGACCGGCGTGCCCAAGGCACATAATGATTCCCCATCATACTTGACTGTTTCTAATAATAGTTTACCTCGAACTGGTGATTTCTACGATCCCATCCTAGTCTTACAACACCTCCAACCAACCATGGTTACCACTCGTGGTCTTACCATACTCAAACCAATACAATACCATGCATCCTGAGCCGAATCCTACAACCCATCAGGAGTTCGGGTCACACACTCGAATCCTACAGCCTAAAATGAATAACAATGGAGATGCCGACCTGCGCTCGGGAGTTTACTGAACCCCCACCAACACAACCTCAATCTGAACAGCCACTTAACTCTCCCCCACTTGGACTCGACGAAGGTCTCCCACCTTTTAATCCTTATGGATTTCCAATCCATTTTTCTCAAATGGCGTGAACCGTCCATACCCTCCGCTGGACAATACTAGCGTCCCATTGCTAGCCAAATTCATTGATCGCCCGATTCCTAAAACCGTGACATATACCATTGAAGTCTCAACCTACCTGATAATCCAGATCACCTCCCATGATACTATATTAATCCCCCGATCTCATACGTTGGCGACTAAAACTATAACCCTTACCTTGAACCGACGGATCTTATCCCACTTCCAATACCAAAGAATTATTGGATTCTAACTGACTGCAACCCATGCAAATATAAAGCTCCTCTGACACTTCTGATGACCAAACAACCCATACAACTGACACTACTATCTTCCTGCCACCGCTCCCCTCTTAGCAACAACAATGCTTGAACCCCAAAATTTCTTCCATAAGCAACTCCGCTCCTACCGAAACAAATACTAGAACCATCGAACCTTGATGATTACAAGATAACTAACTCGCTAAATCCTGACCATATACCTTCCACCCAATTCCCATGAAACAATCTCGACCAAACCCAGAATATCAACCGAACACATTGGAACCCGCTACACAAGATACAACCCCCTTGATAGCCCACTAAATCAATATCAAATACCAAGCAACATGAGAACTGACAATAACCGAAAAGAACGCAAAAGATAACATGCCTGCAAAATATCTAACGGAGCATGGACCTCCCCTGTCTGACACTGCAATGACCAACTCTTCTCTGCTGGGGCTCCTGCCCTATCCTCACGACTATCAGAAATCTGCAAAATAGTCGGAGCAGGCGCACTCACTGCTCCTCCCCTTCTCCTCAGATAGAAGACCCTCTTGCGGCCCACTTAGTTGCAGAGAAAACATAACGGGCTTTCCCCTGAGGACAATCCCTATTGACATGATCAATCCTGCTACACTTATATCAACACATACCCTTGGAACGATAACTCCATCGTGCAGTTTCCTGCACATGCTGCACTGACCCCGACCCTGCTGGCCTTTCAAACCCTAATCAGAAGTCTTGGATCTCTTCCCGAGACCATCCACTATATGCATCTGACCTGATCGAGAAATCATCCCCTGACATAGTATCACAGCACCATCAACCACTTCATAACCAATCTCTCTCCAACAATCCCGTGCCCTGACCTCCAATAGGCAGGAAGCATATCTGACCTTCACCTCCTCGAGCAAACACTCGTCCTGAATGTGTTAGCTATACTCACTAACCACCTCCTACTGGAAATGGGTTCCCTCTCCCCATAGAATACAGGCGCTCCACAAGCACGAAACTCACTGAAATGAAGAGTGCGAGCTCCAACGATAACCATAACCTCAACACAAAACAATTCCGAACGCTCATCCATGATCTCCAAAACCCCTATTTCACCGAAGCAAATATCACATGAGTCTTATCCAAAACACCGCGGGTAGATTTCAACGAGATGAATTCCCGCATCTACTCACTAATCGGCCCAGTACCCTTACCTGGGCCGAAACCAGATCCTAAACCTCCTTCCTGGAAACCAATCACTAAACTGAAATACGATCATGCAAAATATCAAAACATACTCGAGAATCCTCTGCCCCAAGTTCTTAGATTCTCCAAGACTCTCCCTGATTTGAGTATGGATTCTGTGCTTTCAGTAGTACGGGCCAAATACTACCTTCCACACCTATCCATACTCTCTTTAGGAATCATCCCAAATCCTCTAAGTCACCCACTCCAGCGATGCACCAAAGCTCACTAAACAACGCTACAAAGCCTACTGAAGAATTCCCTAGGCTCTCCTAGATTCTCGACCTCACCCTGCTATCAGCTGCTGAGGAACTCTCCATAATGCCAACCATCCACCTCATGAATACCATCATATTCACTTATTCGCTGACTCTCATCCTCTAAGAGTTCCACAAAGCACAAAGCAAGCAACATTCATGCAGTAACACTCCAATCCTTAGAACTATCATATAACGTTCAACCCACACACCACCACTTATGCTAGAAATTCCACCCTTACTGTCGGTTGCCTTATGCATGCAAATTATACACAGAATAGGATCAAATAGACTGTCGAATAACAGGCTCTACCCTAGATCCACAACCAGACAAGGAACATGAAATAAAGCCAAATTAATTATTCTAGGGCTATAAGATCCTAACCGTATATAATTTTTAAAGCATACACTTAGCAATTACTGATTCCCATAGATATTCTTATCCCAACATATCATCCAATTCACCCAACGCAATAAGGTATCACATATCAGGTCCAACTACCACTAACTATTCAGCACTATCATGCAAGTCTACCAACTCATACAATATACATACAAAGGCATCTCTCCTAGCATTCTATCATGCAAGAACTGAGCAGGTCCTTAGTCCTAACTAGCATGCGATTCACAGATTAATAAATCAAATCATAACAGATAACATGTATGGGTATTTTGGGAAAACTTACTTGAGCTCGGCTGATTGCATGCACCACACCCTTCTCTTTTCTTAGAAAACTCTTTTCTTGAGAATATTTTTCGTTTGAAAACTTTACCAATCCTCAGTTTGAGTTTAAAAACACCCGAGAGTATGTCCGAATCCCTCAAAGCAAGGCTCCGATACCAACTTGTAACGACCCGAAAATCACGACATAAAAATTTTTGTTTTTAAATTAATAAATCGTTAATACAGATTGTTTCTATAAAACCAGAGTAACCAATATTTAGCAAAACATCTTTTAACCAGAGTAATTCACAGAATGTGGAACCATGTGGTGTGTGCTCTGCAATCATCCCGAGCTCTTCCATTTGAAAACTGGAGTACCAGAAACATAAACTGAAAACTGTAAGCACAAAGCTTAGTGAGTTCCCCAAAATACCATACCGCATACAATCATATATTATCGCGTACATACATATAGGTTCCATGGGCTCCCCCATGGTTTTTATCTATTGTGCCATGGGCTCCCCCTATGGTCTTTACCTGGAATTCCATGGGCTTTCCCTCATGGTTTGACATCCAATTACCACTGGATCCCCCCGGGGACTTCCATGCAAGTATCACAAAGACAAGTAGCATACCACATAACACACAATGGTCCGCATCGGTGCCTTCGACCCATGGATATAGTGATAAGACTCACCTGGCACTACTGAAAGATACAGAAAACCCTTGGCTGTTGGCTGACAGATCCTCAAATACCAATAACAAAACCATACCCAATTAACAAGTGGGTTCTAATCCATAATCATAAGTTCAAACCTGGGGTAAAAAGTCCATTTTACCGCTAACCTAGCCTTAACCAAAACTATGGCCCAAACTGTAATCTGAAAGGCCCAAAGGCCAATTAATTAATCAATGGCCCAATTTTCCAAATTAGGCCCAAGACTCTACATGAGCCTTACCTTAAGGTCCAACCATCTTTCTAGTCCAAAACACTTGGCATTCCGATGGCCCATTAGCCCATAATCATCCAAACCCCAATTATGGCCTAATTTTCCAAATTGGGCCCAACCCTCTCCAATGGGCCTTATCCTAAAGACCAATAATTTCCTTGGTCCAAAAACATATTTTCTAGATGGTCCATGAAGGCCCACATCAACTAAGTCCAAGAAATGGCCCAACCCGAGGCCCACAATTGCGAAGTCCAATCTGATTGAGTACGCAGGGCGTACTCAGTAGTACGATGCGCGTACTCGCTTAATGGCTTGTACATTGCGTGTACTGGCTTGTACGCCCATCGTACTCCCTTCTTAATCCCACTTTTGCCATTAAGCACTTAATGCTTAGCCCATAAGTCCAAACTACATATCTGAGTCCCAAATAACGTCTAGACCCATAAAGTCACTGACTTGGTGACTTTTCATGCCCCAAATGAACCTAAACACAAAATATAACACTCTACTATCATGGAAATGGTTCTAACTCATGCATGGATGGATTTAGACCCCAAATATGGCAACTTTATGACTCAAGGACCAAAGAACACTAAGGCTCCAGAAACAATATGAACTCATAAGATCTCATCAATGGAACCAAAAAGGTTCATAAACCCAAACCAAAAGAGATCTAAGCTAAGAAACATCAAGTTCAAGACTTTATACCTTAAATGATTGCCAAATGCTGATAGGATTCTAGATCTAGAAGCCTTCACTCCTCTAGTGAAGCTTGTATGATGACCACCTTCCTTCAAAGCACAAAAATCTACCTTACAATGACCTCTAGGCTCAAAACACACAATCATGGAATTAGGGTTCGAGTGTAGGGTAAAGAGGAAAAGGAGGCTGATAAAATGAGGGTTTCAAGTCCATAAGAATGCTTAAATAGTGGCCAACCCCGGAAACTAGGGTTTTCAAGTACTGACCGTATGCCCCGCGTACACTTCTGTATGCCCAGCGTAGACCTTCGGAGTCCCGATCAATGCCTTCGCATGAGTACACTAAGCGTACCACTGGGTACGCCCTGATTACTCGCTTCACTGCTTGTATGCTAAGTGTACCTTGTTGTACGCCCCGCGTACTTCTTAACCCCTTAACCCTAAATACTCCAAAGATCATAATTCCTTTGTTATAAACCCGATTCCGACGATCCTTATATCCATATAAAGGTACCGAGACGCTCAATACTGATACCAATTCATACTCACCATAAGATATCCCGAACGAACATCTGCTTTCCATAAAAACCCGTGCTGACAAATTACCAAAATGCCCCATTGATTCCGAAACTCAAACCGAATACCCAAACTATCCGAAATACCTTAACCACTCTAACTGAGTCGAGAACCCAACTCCTAGAGGGTCTGAAGCCTGCTAATACCCAGTACTTTGATCACCAACTCAAAATGGGAAAAATGGGAAACATGATGTTACAGAATGGATGGCGAGACTAAAAACCGAATCAACTACTAGGGAATAAGAAGTTCATTTGTGACATCATAATGAGAAGCAATGGTGAAGAAATCCAAAAACTAAAATCATCTGTTGTCGTTAAGCAACGATGGTCTCTAGGATATGTAACAATATAGAAAAAAAACTCCAAAGGGAATAATCAACCCGAGTTATCGAAAGTAATCCCAAAAATATGTCTTTGTAGTGAAAATCCATCAAAAACACCCACTTCGGATCAAATATTCTGAACCACTTCTATGCTCATCAAATCTTTTTAAGAACTCCCCCTCAACATCACATCGGTCTTCAAAATAATCATGAAGAACATTCGCTAAACGCCTGAAGATCCAAAAATTTCATGTAACTAATTGTTGTGACAAGCTCTCTAGGGAATTGGTTGTTTGTTGACGAGTTAGTCTTGGAGGTTTACCTAAGAACACAACACAGAAGAGTCGTTAAAGGACGACCGGGGTTCTCCCGGGACGTCACTCCGACGATCAAGTTAGCTTTATTTCTGAGAGAAATTTAGGTAAAATTATATAGGGAAGAAGATGATCCCCTTCCTTGGGCAGGATGGGATCCTTTTATACCTGTTGCTAACGGAATGGAGTGACTCTCCCCATGTGAGAGTGAGAAGTGGCACTTTCCTACTAGGAGAAGTACGCTCACGCCATCTAACAGCTAGGTGACGTCAGTTCTGGGCGTCATCAGGCTCTTTGTCATGACCTGATTGGTCATGAGAGAATGAGAGGATCATGAGGAATATTCTTCCTCGTGGGGGGAAAGTAAGTTGTCATCCTGGCGCTGGCCTGTCCGGGCTAAGACTGAGACCTGACCAAAGCCCTGGCGAGATAACGTCCCGTTAGTGCTTTCCGTCAGATTTAACGTTGTCGCATGCGTTCACGTTAACAAGTCCCTTAGACCAGTAGGCTTCTACGTTGGGGACGTATGTGACATCCCTATTTTCACGGCCAGAAAAGACCGATTTTGTTTATGCTTTATAAAAATCAGAGTACTTCTTTTAAAAAAAATGTTGCGGAATTTGTTCCCAGAAAAACATGATAAATACGTTATCAAAGCATTTCCGAAGAAATGTATTTTTATCCATTTTAAAACATTTGGGATGTCATCGTCAATACAGAAACATAAGCATAAACATAACTTACATTCATTTACACTAGTTATCTACATCTCTTATAAATCTCCAGTGTAAAGTAACTTCATATCGGCACCTGTGATACAAATAAGCTTGAGTGGGTCAGGTTGGGAAACCTGGTGAGTACATAGGGTTTTCAACCCACAATAATATAATTATTATGTTAAACATCAAAAAATCAACCCAATTACCCATCCCCATTATCTTCTTTACTCTTAAGGATCTACCCTAAGATTCAACTATTCCTCGTTCATTCATTCCTAAGGAGTATCCTAAGGAATCGGAACTAAGTCTGCATAGTCGCCAGGGTTTATCTCGTTTATTGACAGTATTGTTTTCGAGAGTCCACTCGCAATAGCTGTCAATGGATTTTTAGAGTACACCGGGTGAACACTTCGTTCACAACACCTACAGGTTGCGAGCCTGCTAGTGTTCCTCTATAATAGTCCGTGGTTGTCATCCATACTCTGCTAGATGACGGGGCCATCGCTTGGGTCATCGTTTGGCTCATCGTTTTGGCTCATCGCTTTGGCTCATCGCTTAGGTCATCGCTTCGCACCATATTTTATCACTCATATATCATAGCTCATCATTCATCTCATCTTTCATCGCTCATCATTTATATCATCTTCCATCGCTCATCATTTATCTCACCTCTAATCTACCCATGTTTTACCCAACACATTTTGTAGATATAAAATACATATACAGTTTAGATCATTTAAAACATATATAAAACGTTTCATCCAACATAGACAGCAAGTATTCAGACAATATACACACATAGCACGTAATTTATATAAAATACTTCATATCTATGTGTAAGATGAAAGTAACTATGCACTCACTTGAAAAGGTGGTGACTCGGTACTCGGATAACACTTCGTTATCTCAGAACAATTTTCTCTTGACAAAACCTAGTATCAATACCACTAGGGTTTAGTCTAATGTTAACCGCGACTAATTAATAGTCTAGCTATCACTACTATTATATAAGAGTTAAGCAACACTCTTATATAACTCATAATAATAGCCCACATAATTATTTTAAGGTCCTAATAATGTTACTATAATTAATTGTAAGCTATATTAAAAATAGTGTAGGCGTAGCTCACTTACAGCGGGTTTTCTCGAAAACCGGGCTTCGCTTGGAGCAGTGTTTCCGAACCGAAAAATCCCTTTTTCTCGGGACTCCGGGAGCCTCGGGGATTCCTTCGGGTGCTAGGGGGTTTACCTAGTCTTAGGGGGGGGGGTTTAGGGACCTTAGAGAGAGAAAGAAGTTAGAGAGAGAAGTGGAAAATGTGTGATTTCTTCGGCAGCCCTCGCAGCCTATTTATAGGCGTGAGCCTTCGGTTGTACGATTGGCGTACAGCAGCACTACGCGGGGCGTAGTTCGGATAGGGACACCAGCTGGCTTCGTACGAGGCAGATGGCAGGGTTTCGATGGTGCAACGTGGGCAAAGCTAGATCGAGGAAGGGTAAGGCGTACGCGGCGCGTTCCGAGATCGGATGCTGGGCGTACCGAGATGCAACGTGTCTTCATCCGAAGAGAGTTCTGAGACCATCATCGAACGGCTGTGGTTCAGCCACGTCACCATCTTTGCAACAGGTCTCGCAATTTACTTTCCGACTTCTAAAAATCATAACTTTCGCATACGAGCTCCGTTTTCGACGTTCTTTGAATCCACGCATAGGCGGGAACGTACTCTACAACTTTCGTTTAGACTCCGTCGGCTAATTTTGACTTTATTTTAAAAGTTATATTTTTAACAGGTCGACGTTCTTTATATCCACGCGTAGGCGGGAACGTACTCTACAACTTTCGTTTAGACTCCGTCGGCTAATTTTGACTTTATTTTAAAGGTTATATTTTGAACAGGCCGAGACAGGATTGGTCCGTTAAAAATTCATAACTTCTTCATCCGTCATCCGTTTTTGTCTATCTTTTTATCGTCACGCTACTATTAACGAGATCTTCGATTCTCGTTTAGGTTGTGTCGGCTAAAAACCGCTCGATCTAATATTCGAACTTCGGGCTGTACACTGCTAAGCCAAAATTTCGAAAAATCATAACTTCCTCATACGAAGTCAGATTTGGGCGTTCTTTTAATTCACGCTCTCGGTTTAACGTATTCTACGACTTTAGTGTAGATTGGTAAGGCTAAGACTCGCTCTATCGTAAATTCACTATTTAAGCTTCCCGGTGCCGTGCCGGTTTTGCTGTAAAACTTCGACGGGCCATAACTTCTTCGTTATAACTCGGATTTCGGCGTGGTTTATATATACGGAACCCTTGTAACATATACTACCACTTGGTTAAGATTATTCCTTCTAAATAATCTTCCATCAAAAACTCATTTTTGATGCTCATTTTCTCTAAATTGACTAGCCCGGATCTACGGGCGTTACAACGTAGCAGAGTCGTTCTGGTCTAGTCATAGACACGTGGCAGACTGCTACTGCTCTTTTTGTAGCATTTAAACCCTTTTTTCTCCAAGAATTTCCTCCTCACTCTCTGCCTTACTCACTTTGCTTATTTTCTTTAAGGAACCCTTTCGATCTTTCCCTGCATTCTTTTATGGTTGTCGCTCGTCCTTTAGGAAGGGAACTCACTGCTGAGGAATGGGAATCCCTCCAGTTACTGTTTGGGTTTGTCCCTGAACATGGGGTTCAAATTCCTCTCCCTGATGTATCGCTCTATAGTCCTCCTGAGGGAAAGGTCGGCATTCCGATTGCTTTGTTCGAGGCGGGTCTACGCTTACCCACTACAAACTTTTTCAACCAGATCATTCGCGAATACGGGTTTTCTGTGTGGGAACTGACCCCAATCGCCATAAATAAGATTGTGGGATTTGAGCCTATCCGACGTGCCCTAGGTTACCAGCCGAATGTCCCGTCGTTCAAGCACTTTTTCAATGCTTCCACCCAGTCTGGGACTCGGACCCTTTCTTTCTGACGAGGAGACCCTACCCTCATCCATGATAAAAAATCCAAAAAGAATTGGCAGGAGAAGTTTTTATGGGTGAACAGTGACCTTGTGGTGCTTAGCTATCCTAAGACCAAAGCGTATGTAGACCGTGCTCCAACACTCTTTGGTGCTGACAAAGAGTTGGCATATGCCCTAGAAAAGGTTAGCATCTATGGTGAGGATTGGCTCGACTGCTTCTTGGCTGCTGGTGGGATGAGCACCGCTCGGAGGGATCGTGGGAAAATGCCCGAGTTTTTCGTCGAGAGAGAAGGTATGATGATTATTCTTCTGCTTTCCATTGCCCCCCCCTTTACTCAGCAAAGTACTTTGAAACCGGTAATTTTGTTAACCGTTGTTACCTTTGTTTTTTGTCAGGTATGGAGGAGATTATCTCCTTATAGAGAGCTCTACGAGGTTTATTCGACGGTGATCTTGAGTGCCGCGACATCGACCTTGTAGAGACTCTCCCGCCACCTGTTTCCGGTCGAGGTATCGAGGCTATATCTGAGTCTCCCGCCGGTTCAAAAGATTCTGTTGGCGCTGGAGTGGAGTCGGATCTGCAGGATGTCGTTGTTACCGGTGCTTCTTAGAAGGATCCTGTCCCTTCCAGGTCCCCAAGGAGTCTTCGACATGTCAAGAGGCGATTTGCTTAGCTGGAAACCTCTTCCGGCGGTAGCGTTTACACAGCTAGCACCGAGCCCCCGCTTCACAAAAAACGTAACTTGAGTTTCTTGCTAGGGGGTTCCAAAGGTTCCACCAGTGTCCCCGATGAAAGTTCTTCGAAACTGTTGGAGGGGCACATAATAGGGCGACTGAACTGCCTGGTAATAAAGAGAAGAAAACTACCGATGTGACTGACCCCGATCCTGCTGCTGAGAGAGCCAATGCGAAGGCTGGATATGTGCCTTCTCGTGGTCATGTGTCAACTTCTCCAACATATGTAATCATATATAATTATATGTGAATTTATAAATATATTTTATTAATTTATATAGTTTTTTACAAATATAAATTAATTTAGATTGTTGTTTAACATCTGATTCAACATTACTCCCTCCTACATCATGATGACTAACGTTTTCATTATTCCCAACACCTTTATCTTTATCATCACTTTCATCTTTCGCAACATCATCATTTTCCTCACCACCTACTTTATCTTCCTCACCGCCAAATTCATCTTCCTCACCACCAACATTCTCTTCTCCTGTATCTCCTTCATCTACATTTCCACCAAAACCTGTATATAAATAAAATATGTGATTAATCACATGTGATTATATAAAGATATTTATAATAATCATATATGATTCATAAAAAGTTGATACAACTGACCTCCTCCTTCAATGTTTTGCACTCCTTCATTATTCTTTTCTATTTCATTTTCATTTACACCTTCACCTCCCTTCTTTTCTTCTTCATTGTCCTCTCTTTCTTTAACATTGTAACCACCATCATCATTATCTTCATCATCATCAGCATCATCATCATCATCATCATCATCATCGGTTCCCTTGTCTTCTTCATCATTTTGATCTTCATCATTAAAAAACTCGTCCATCATATTTTTCAAATGATTCAATCTTACATTTCTTGAGAAGTTATTGATTCCATTTTTAATCAAAAAATTGAACTTCCTACTCTTCATCAAAATCATTTCTTCATAATCCTAAGTCAGAAATAATTTAAAGTTTATATTAGCAATATATGATTAAACATTAAGACTATTAAATAATGAGAAGTTTTATTTATTTATTTATTTATTTGTATATCTGCTATAATTAGTTTTACCTCCTCAGATATCTTCTTCTACAAACTATTCATTTAAATGTCATGTACCAAATTCGTCCAGGATTTCTTTTTCGTAAGTTTATCTGAGCTTCATCTTCTCTGACGTCCAGTGACAGGTAACTAGATGTTTTCTTTCAACATTAACTACCCCGCAATGGACTCTATCTACATAAAGCAACTACAAAAAAAGAAATATTTGTTATTACAAGCATATATAATTAATTTAATTTTCTTTTAGATCACATGTGATTATAGTTATTTTAAAAGTTAACTTATTCACATGTTATTAAAATATTATGTCTTTATAATCATATGTGATTTAAAACATTTAATTTTAAATCACATGCGATTATAAATATGATGATGAAATAAAAGAGTATATTATGTCTTTATAATCATATGTGATTTAAAACATTTTACTATTAAATCACATGTGATTATAACTATTATGAAATAAAAGAGAAGTTATTAAACATACCCCTAAAAAAGCAGATGGTCCAACAACCGTGCTTGTTCGACTGGATGGATCTAAAGCTAGTTTAGTTTTAACCAAACAATCTGGCAAGTACGAGCACCAATCAACGTTGCTTATGTTCGTATTCTTCATGATGTAGTTCATGGGATATGTGTTTGCTTTCCCGGCTGAGCTTGATTCTATAGGAGAGTTGATCAACAAAGCGATGAAGTTAATCTGGAAGTTCATATCCGCATTGTCCGAGGCAACAATCTTCATCTTAATCTCGTGCAGTCTAATCAAATTTTTGTTTTCAATTTGTTCAATCCATTCGTCATAACTGTTATCATTTTGTTTTCGAAATGGAAGTTTTGAAAACTGTTTTTTTCCCAAAGGAAATCCAATGCATAGTGATCCTTCCCCCAAAGTACCAACACACAAAACATATAACAATAACAAATAGCATACATACAGAGCCTTCAACATGATTAGACCGCCTCGCAAGCCTTCAACCTATATGGACCGCTCTCTGGGCCTTGGGCCTGACTGGACTGCCTCGCAGGGCCTATAGTCTATCCAGTCTGCCTCGAGTGTCTTGGTCTTCAACACAAAGCATTACCGCCTCAACCCAACCAACCACGACATGTCGACATACATATAACTAGTAAACATTTAACCAGACATCAACCAAACAGACAGATTCACAGATCACAACCGTATGCTAACACCCTATCTACCAGGATACAGATCTAACGATCACTACAGTACATGATCATACGATAAACCAGGATAACAATCCAAAGGTCCGGCATTGGTGCCTTCGACCCAGAAGTACAGTGAGAATAACCCACCTTGCAAGCTGAACAAAACTGATAATGTATGAATCCGAGTCTCAGCTCTCTAACCGATACCTAAATCCATCCAGTGACCAATTCCATTAAAATCCCAAAATACCCTAAAGGTCAAACTTGGTCAAAGTCATAGTCAAAGTCCACTGGTCAAACCCACTAACCCAAACGAGTCAACTCGACGGAGTCAACTCAACCGAGTCACTCACAAAGCTGACCCATGCGATTACGCGAGGCGTACCCTGGAGGTACGCTTAGCGTACGCAAAGCCTCACATTGACCACCAACGGGGTGGTTGACCGAGTACGCAGTGCGTTCTCTCACTTACGTGGGGCGTAAACTCGCAACCCCAAATCTTCACAAATGCTTAATGGCTTAAGCACTCAAACCCATATTTCAGATCCACGACTAAAACACACCCTAGACTCATAAATTGTCCAACTTTATGACTTTACACACCTAATAAGAGCTTAACATGACGTCTTAATCCATTAAGACCTCCTAGAAGATGCATGGAACAAAACAAACCAAAGGGACTTCATTTTTATGTCTAAGGAGCCTTCATAGGGTCTGAAAGGACAACTCAAAACGTCCAGAACATGCGATGCTCAAGATGATACTTTTGGGACCAAAAATATGACATAAAACCCCCATAACTAGATCAACATGATTAAGAGACAAAGGTGCAAGCTTTATACCTTGAAAGGCTTGCAAATGGAAGATAAATCCCAGATCTAAGGTGCTTCTTTCTCCAAGTTGAGCTTGATCTTCTTCCTTCCTATTCAAAACACACAAACACACTCTTTAATGCTTGGAATGTCCTCACAAGGTGCTTCCAGGGTTGCAAATCATGAAGAGAGAGTAGAGGCTGGTTAGGTGAAGAGAAATGAGGCCATAAAGATGCTTAAATACCACCCAAACCCTAAAAATTAGGGTTTTCATCTTTCTTTAGTACGCCCCGCGTACATGGGTGTACACCCAGTGTACTAGGGTGCGCCCTAGTACACTCAGCGTACACACGTGTAGGCTTAGCGTACTTCTCCTACCCAAATTACAAGAATGCCACTAGGGCTTCAAGGCACATTCTCTTGGACTTAGGGACCAAAATGTCATATAACAAACTTAAAGGGATAAATTTAGAAATACCTAAACATCGAGATGTTACAATTCTCCCCTACTTGAACTAGACTTTGTCCTCGAAGTCTGCTGCGGTGAACAAATCTGGATAATGCTCCCACATCTCAGCCTCCGGATCCTAGGTCCACTCGGAGCCTCTACGGTGCTGCCAATGTACCTTTACCAAAGGTACTTCCTTGCTACGCAAAACCTTCACCTTTTTTACCAAGATATCCACCGGCCTCTCAACATAGTTCAGGCTCTCATCGACCTGAATATCATCCAAGGAAATCACTGCATCCTCATCCAATATGCACTTTTGCAGCTGAGAAACAAGGAAAGTGTTGAGAATCTGACTGAGCTACTCGCGAAGATCCAATCTGTACGCAACCTTACCAACCCTGGAATTCACCCAAAAAGGCCTAATATGTCGGGGCCCCAACTTTCCCCTCTTCCTAAAGCGTATCACACCCTTCCAAGGTGAGGCCTTCAGTAATACCATGTCGCCGACCTGAAACTCCAACTCGGATCGGCGCCGGTCGGCATAGCCCTTCTGCCGACTATGAGCGGTCTGCAGTCTCTGCCTGATCTGCTGAATCAGCTATGTGGTCTGAAGGACCACTTCGGTCTGCCACATCACCCTGTGACCAACCTCGCCCCAACAAACTCCGTAAGAGGTAGGTAGGATTCCTAGCTCCCACCAAAATCGATAACATAGGCCTACAACATATCCTCAAGGGTATATATCGTTCGCTCACTCTAGCCATCGATTTGCAGATGATAAGCAGTGCTGAAGTGCAACCTCGTGCCCAGTTCCTCAAGCAACTTCTGCCAGAAATGGGAGGTGAACCGAACAACACAATCTGAAACAATGGAGATCAGAACCCCATGGCGAGCAACGATCTCACGAACATACACATCGGCCAACTTCTCGGCTAAAGAACTCTCCCGAATTGCCAGGAAGTGGGCACTATTGGTCAATCGATCCACGATGACCCAGATAGCATCAAAAACCTTTTCCGTCTTCGGAAACTTGGTGATAAAATCCATCGAAGTCTGCTCCTATTTCCACATAGGAACCTCCAGAGGTTGCAGCTTACCATGCGGCCTCTGATGCTCATCCTTGACCATCCTGCAGGTCAAGCATCTCTCAACATACCAAGTTATCTCTCTCTTCAGTCTTCATACACGACCACCAATAGCTCAATCTAAAGTCCTGATACATCTTGCTGGCCCCTGGATGAATAGAAAAACAAGGCTTCTGAGCCTCCTCTAACACAATCTGTCTGACCCCACCAGACACCGAAACCCAGACCCGACCGCATCGGGTCAACAACCCATGACTATCCGAGAAAAATCTGACAATATCACCCCTGATCCTTTCTTTCTTCCAATTCTCTTCCCGAACACCCTGAGTCTGAGCCTCCCTGATCAATCCCAAAAGCAGGGAATCCAATGATATCCTCATACATGACACCCCATCTGAAGACCCAGCCGACTTACGGCTTAAAGCATCTGCCACTACATTCACTTTACATGGATGGTAAAGAATATCGCAGTAATAATCCTTGACTACGTCCAGCCACCTGCGATGCCTCATGTTCAGGTTCGGCTGATCCATAATATGCCTCAGACTCTCATGATTTGTGTAAATAGTATAATGGACCCCATACAGATAATGTCTCGAAATCTTAAGGGCAAAAACCACCGCCCCCAACTCCAGATCATGAGTGGGATACCTTGTCTCGTGCGGCTTCAGCTGCCGCGAAGCATAAGTAATCACTTGCCCCCTCTGCATGAGAACTACCCCCAAACCAGTGATGGAAGCATCCTAGAATACCAAAAAATCCTCAATTCCCTCCGGGAGGGTCAATATCGGGGCCTCGCACAATCTCTGTCGAAGAGTCTCAAATGTCTGCTGCTTCTTAGGGCCCCATCGTAAATCCACCCTCGTCCTCGTCATACGAGTGAGGGGTACTACAATCTTGGAGAAATCCAGAATAAATCTCTGATAGTACCCTGCCAAGCTCAAGAAACTCCTGATATCCGATGGAAATTTCGGAACCTCCCACTGCTTCACGGCCTCGATCTTGGTCGGATCGAACAAAATTACATCCTAGTTAACGAGGTGCCTAAGAAACTGAACCTCTCGTAACCAAAACTCGCACTTCGAGAACTTAGCATAAAGTCATTCTCGCCTCAAAACCCCTAGAAGCTCGTGAAGATGCTCTTTATGCTGCTCTCTAGTCTTGGAATACATCAGAATATCATCAATAAACACAATAACTGAACGATCGAGCATCGGCCTGCATTCCCGATTCAACAAATCCATAAACACCGCATGCGCATTGGTGAGCCCAAATGGCATCACCACGAACTCGTAATGCCCATAACGAGTCCGAAACGCGGTCTTCTCCACGTCCACCTCTCTCACTCTAACGTGATGATACCCAGACCTCAGATCTATCTTGGAGAACCAAGATGCACCCTAAAACTGATCGAAGAGGTCATCCATCCACGTAAGAGGATAACGATTCTTTACCGTTAATTTGTTCAACTCCCGGTAATCAATGCACATCCGGTGCGAACCATCCTTCTTCTTGACGAACAATATCGACGCTCCCCACAGAGAACTGCTCGGCCTGATGAACTGCTTGCCTAGCAGCTCCTGCAACTGAGATGAAAACTCCTGTATCTCAGGAGGTGCGCGGTACAACGCCTTGGCAATCGGGGCCGCACATGGCACAAGGTCAATCCAGAACTCGACCTGCCTCTCGTGAGGCACACTGGGTAACTCCTCCGGAAACACATCTGCAAATTCCCTGACAAACGAAACCTGTGAAACTGAAGTATGATCCCCTACACGCGTATCCACCACATAAGCCAAGTAGCCCACTCACCCATGCTGAATATACTGCCGAGCCCTGGCTACTGAACAAAACCTTGAACCCATCCTAGTACCCTCCCCATAGATAACCAGTTCTCCTCTACTTGGGGTTCGAACTACCATGCGCTGACCCTCATAATCAATCATGGCACCAAACCGGCTCAGCCAATCCATGGCCACAATCACGCAAATACCCCCATGGGAATAGGGATCAAATTGATCAGATAAGACACCCCGAAGATCTCCAATACACAACCCTGATATACTGATGATGAAGAAACCCCGTGCTCCTTGGCGATAGATGATGGGTTTTTGAGCATTCTAACACTCCTATGGTGTACATGCAACCCTAGAAACCTTGGATCTATGTTTGACTAAGATACATGCAAATAATTATTTTTCCAAGGTTCTTATCCTAACTAGCATGGCATGGGGTACTTGAATCAAATAAAACTAGTAGAATTACTTACCTTGTAGTAGTAGTTGATTGCTTGGAGTTTGAGAGCCTAGCACCAATAATGTGGATGCCTCAAATGGAAGTCACAAATCACCACAAACTTGGAAACTTGAGAGAATAGTCACAACCTTTCTTGAAATCGGCCCTCTTAGTTTTCTCACATCAACTAGTACAATTTCAAGAACCAAGGCCTCCTTTATATAGTGTGGTGGATTAGGGTTACATCCATGTAAACCCTAATACCCATGTCTTTTCATTTCCATGAGATCCATGGGTTAAAGCTCCATGGAGTATCCATGGACTTTCCATGCAAGCCTAGCCCATTCCAAATAAGCATTAGCCCACACTATATAAATACAAGAGCCCATATTTAATTAGTCATACTTTTGATCTCTAAATTAATTATAGATCAACACTAATTAAATAATATTATTTTATATTAATATATTAGAACTTATAATATATTAATAAATCATAAGTTATACTATTCTCAAAAGATTATCCGTAAATTGTTCGGGTGAAGTGCAACCCAAATGGACCATGTCGGGTCGGGTCAAGTACATACCAAATATAGTTATGGACTTAGGCACTATATCCAACAGTCTCCCACTTGGATAAGTCTAATAACTATAGTTGCAAGTATGACTTCAGGAACCGATCAGAAATCGTAGCTCTTTAAACTCTGTTGAACTATGAAGCGCCATTTTAGATAAGTGATCATATAATCCTCTGCTCTAGATATCTGCCGGACAAATACATGGAACATGGTCTTGCTTATTGTCCAGCATTTGTTTCCCGATTTCGGATTTGTTTGACATAGAACTTAACTGAACACATCAATTTAGTTCTGACCGGGCCCGGTACATAGGACAAAACAAAATCATCGAGGGGCCCAGATATCGCTTCTAATCCTAGAAGGAACAGATAAACTTCGACTAATATGTTTGCTCTACTACTTGTTGAACTACACACAAAAGCACGGTTTATAACATCGAGTTACCAATGCGTTTTCGTGCAATCAATGCATAACCAACTCATAGGCAACAAATCATATCTCTAGGTTTGAAGACTTATATGATATTACCGTCTCACGATCACTCGAGATAAATTCCACGAAGTGATACAAGTGAGCGTGGGTTGAATCCAATACTCATAACTTATGAGCACTCATGAGTGCTGTAGCCCCGCTTTGTCTAACATCTTAGACCTCTACAAGCCAACCCATGACAATCTTGATTCATATCTACTTCCAACATATGACCGACTGTGGAGTGTTTGAATAATATGATATAAACCATAACATAATTATTCTGGAAGTCAAAACATGCAAAAAGAAATAATAGTAAACGATTGACAAGAGATAGCAACACTTTACTCATAAATAACGGCTTTTATTTATCATCAAATGTCAATTACATTTTACAAATTTCAAGATTATCTAACTACTAAAACTAATATCATCCTTCAGCCCTATGCTCCGAGCATGCTGGAGATGCTTCGCCCGAGTCAGTCCCTTCGTGAGGGGATCTGCTGGGTTCTCATCCGATGATACCCTCTTTGCCACGAGGATTCCTTCTTCTATTCGATGTATGATGACGTGATATTTTCTGTCAATGTGTCTGGATCCCCCATGATCTCTTGGTTCCTTGGCTAAGGCAACCACACTATTGTTGTCACAGAAAATCTCCATTGGCTCCTTTATAGCTGGTACAACTCCAAGGTCTCCGATGAAGTTCTTTAGCCATATAGCCTCCTTTGCTGCCTCGCTTGCTGCTATATACTCTGATTCACAAGTGGAATCAGCCACTGTCTCCTGCTTGGAACTTTTCCAAGTAATTGCCCCTCCGTTTAGAGTAAAGACCCAGCCCGACTGAGAGCGGAAATTATCCCTGTCAGTCTGAAAGCTAGCATCACTGTACCCTACAACTCTCAAGTCCTCACTGCCACCGAGGGTAAGGACCTAGTCCTTAGTCCTCCGTAGGTACTTGAGGATATTCTTTACCGCAGTCCAGTGTGCCTTGCCATGGTTCCCCTGATACCTGCTAACCATGCTAAAAGCAAAGGCTACATCAGGTCGAGTACACGTCATAGCATACATGATCGATCCTACAGCTGAAGCATAAGGTATTCGACTCATTTCTGCTATCTCAGCCTCAGTACTAGGGCTTTGTGTCTTACTCAATCTGGCGTTACTCTGGATGGGTAACTCTTCTTTCTTGGAGTTATGCATGTTGAACCTTTTCAACACTTTGTCCACATAGGTGCTTTGACTAAGTCCAATTAGTCTTTTACTCCTGTTTCTCAAAATCCTTATCCCTAGGATATAGGCAGCTTCTCCAAGGTCCTTCATAGCGAAACACTTCCCAAGCCAGGACTTTACTTCCTGCAGGGTTGGGATGTCATTTCCTATGAGTAGTATGTCATCCACATACAGTACCAAAAAGCTGACTATACTCCCACTAGCCTTGATATAGACACAAGATTCATCTTCACTCCTTGAAAAGCCAAATTCTTTGATTTTCTCATCAAAGCAAAGATTCCATCTGCAAGGTGCCTGTTTTAATCCATAAATGGATTTCTCGAGCTTACACACTCTATTGGGGTACTCTGTACTGACAAAACCCTCTGGCTGAACGATGTAAACATCTTCAGCCAACTTTCTATTAAGGAAAGCGGTTTTGACATCCATTTGCCATATTTCATAATCATGAAATGCAGCAATGGCTAACAGAACCCTAATAGACTTAATCTTGGCCACTGGTGAAAAGGTCTCATCATAATCAACTCCCGGAGTTTGAGAATAACCCTTTGCAACCAGTCGTGCCTTATAAGTGTGTACATTACCATCCATGTCGGTCTTCTTCTTGAAGATCCATTTGTACCCAACTATCTTACGATCAGGTGCATTGTCAACCAAGTTCCAAACTTGATTGTCATACATGGACTGTATCTCGCTATCCATAGCCTCTTTCCATTTAGCAGCCTCAGGGCCTGCCATGGCTTCCGTGTAGCTGTTAGGCTCATCCAGATTTACCAGTGTGTTATCACTGATAAGTGTCTCACCTTCTGCAGTAATATGAAAACCATAATAATGCTCAGGTGCATTCCTAACTCTGGTGGAACGCCTCAGAGGTATAGATTCTTCAGTCGGCTCAACAGGAGTTTCCTCCTCAGGTTGAGGGCTAGGGTTTGAGGTTCCTTCACCACTTGACTCTTGAATTTCCTCAAGGTAAATTTGCCTCCCACTGTCTCCTTGGCTCATGAATTCTCTCTCTCGAAAGAATCCTTTTCTTGCTACAAAGACCATATTATCACTCGGTCTGTAGAAGATGTAACCAAAGGATTTTTGTGGGTAGCCGATGAAAATACACCTTTCGCTTCGGGGTTCGAGCTTATCGTGAGTCTCGCGTCTCACGAAAGCCTCGCAACCCCAAATCTTGATGTGGTCTAGATTGGGAACTTTTCCAGTCCACAACTCGTGAGGTGTTTTGGCAACCTTCTTTGTAGGGACTAGATTAAGGATATGGGCGGCAGTCTCTAAGACATACCCCCAAAATGAGATTGGTAGCGAAGCTCGACTCATCATGGAACGAACCATGTCCAACAAGGTCCGATTGTGCCTCTCAGCTACACCATTCAACTGTGGTGTCCTAGGAGGTGTCAATTGTGAGACAATCCCACATTCCTTAAGATGGTCAAGGAACTCAGTACTAAGATACTCACCACCACGATCAGATCGAAGCATCTTAATGTTCCTGCCCAACTGATTCTCCACTTCTTGCTTAAACTCTTTGAATTTCTCAAAGGTTTCTGACTTATGCTTGATTAGGTAGACATATCCATATCTACTAAAATCATCAGTAAAAGTCACATAGAACCGATTAGCATCTCTTGTGGCGGTTCTGAAGGGTCTACACACATCCGTGTGTATGAGGTCCAACAAACCTTCACCCCTAGCACAAGTGCCAGTAAAAGGTGACTTTGTCATTTTACCAAGCAAACAAGATTCACAACTATCATCTGACTTTAGGTCAAATGACTCCAAGACTCCATCCTTTTGGAGTTGGCCTATGCGTTTCTTGCTTACATGTCCAAGACGACAATGCCATAAGGATGCTTTATCTAAGCTAGTGGAAGAGTTAATACACAATACATTATTTCGTAGATTATCTACAACAGATACAGTTTCATACACGCCATCACAAGGTAATGCTTTAAAATAAAGAACATTATTAAAGAAAGCATCAATACTACCATTATTATTATCAAAATAAAAGGTAAAACCTTGTTTATACAATGCATGAAAGGAAATAACATTTCTTGCCATTTTTGGCGAATAATAACATTTATTCAAATCTAATGTAAACCCACTATTTAGCACTAAGGAATAAACTCCTATCTTGGTGACAGGTGAAGCTTTCCTGTTTCCCATGATCAAGTTTATCTTTCCCTGCTCCACATTCTCACTTCTTTTTAGTCCCTGCAAATCACAACATATGTGAATACCACAACCTGTATCAAGGACCCAAGACTTAGAATGAGGTGAGTTATTAGACAATATAGTGTATATACCTGCATGGTTGGGTTTTACTTTCCCATCCTTCAAATCTTGCTGGTACTTTGGGCAGTTTCGCTTCCAATGCGACTTTTCATGGCAATAGAAGCATTCAGCCTCATTAGGGTTAGCAGAAGGAGTGACAAAACCTTTCTTGGTTTTGCTTGAAGAGGAGCCTTCAAGGGTCTTACCCTTGGTACCCTTAGAAGGGTTCTTTCTCTTCTTCCCTTTGCCATGCCCGATTGCCAAGACATTGGCCGCAGTTGGAGTAGGAGTAGGAGTAGTAACAACCGACTTACCCTTTAGACCACTTTCGGCGGTCTTCAAGAGTCCTTGAAGTTTGTTGAGGGTGACTTCTTCCTTGTTCATGTGATATGTCATGCGGAATTGATCATAACACGATGGCAATGAGTGCAAAATGATGTCTATTGCTAACTCCTCAGGGAAGTTCACATTCAGCTTCAGTAAATGGTCCACATACCTTTGCATTTTCTGCATGTGGCCCGTGATGGGTTCACCATCCTTCATTCGAGTTGTTATCATGGAGAAGATTATTTCATATAGCTCTTGACGAGCACTTTGATGGTAGCGGTCCATCAAGTCCTGGTGCATCTGAAAAGGATAATAGTCCTCATAGGACTTTTGGAGCTCGGCTGTCATGGTGGCCATCATGATGCATGCCACTTTTGTAGCATCTCTTTCATGTACCTCATATTCAGCAAGCTCTTCAGGAGTAGCAGTTGGCTCGGGTAAAGTTGGAACTATCAAAGATGACTCTCCCATAAAGATTCATGAGAGAGAAGGAGCTAGTAGGGTTTGAGCCAGAAGCATTGTTATTGGAAGACATCTGAAAAGAAGAGGGAATAGATTAGATTAGATATAGAGATAGTCCTTAACAAAACACCCAAATGTAATATTAAGGCTAGGACCCAACACAATATTTTATAACTTAGAAGAGGGATGTCGTAATCTAAGCTATAAGATATTTGAAGGTAGGTGAATGACGATTCACCAATTTCCACCATGAAAAACGAAATATTTAATTAGGTTTTAATTGGTTTAGAAACTCCTAGATTCTTTGAGATTCATTGAACTTTCTTCAATGGCATGTTTCAATCTTGAGTGTGCCCTTCAAGTTTTGTAACTGGGATGCCGAGGATCACAAAACAAGGTGTGAAGTAACCATGCAAATTACTTGGTACCCTTAATGTATTACCCCTCAATCGATGTGCCGGTTAACCACACACGCTCCATCGATACTATCATAAACATTAAGTCACCCTTTACCTACCTTGTTAAGTTCAAGTTAGTGTGCCGGTTAACCACACATACTCCACTAACGACTTAAACAAAGTGTAAAGTGTAATTTCATGGATTAGCACCTTATTCACATTTTCCTAAAATAACTAAGATTGAGAATTCAATAAAGTTTAGTTACTTTAGCATTATCATTATACTTTTAATGAGAATTTATAAGTCCTTGTCCTACCCGTTCGGCTAACGACCCTCCACCGATCAAGGAAGCGGTGGGTGAGAGTGGACACCCATTAAGTTGCCATTTTATAGGCAACAACCTTATACCCCCCTTATAGACCGGCTTCGTGAATGAGGCGTACTAGCGGTAAGACGACTTGATCTTATACATATATAAATATTATTAAACTTATAATATTATAAAGTATAAGAGTTGAATTTTAACTTTTAAAATTCTAGGGGTTAGAACTAAATTTTTTAATATGACTTTACATGTTCCAAAACTTGAGGGCAAGTTTTGTAAACTTTCAAAACTTTTCATTTCTCATAACTTATGAGTTAATGGTTATTAAAAATGAAGACTCTTCATTTTTTGTAACCTATGTGTTCTTTTAATGGTTATTTATAAATGTGACTTTTGGTTATCCATAACTTAAGAACTAGTTATGGACTCCATTAAAACACATAAAGATCAAGAATTAATCTAATCAATTATTAGCACATAATTTCTATGATCTTCTAAACTCATATGTTTATGAATGTTCATATCAAAAATTTCAAGAATCGTAAGTACATATACAAAACTTGAAATTTTGATACGAGCTTTTGAACAAAACTTCGATTCTCAAGTTTTTTTTTTTTTTTTTTTTTTTTTTTTTTTTTGCATCAAGTATCAAATAAACAAACCAGACTCTGACACCACTGATGGGTTTTTGAGCATTCTAACACTCCTATGGTGTACATGCAACCCTAGAAACCTTAGATCTATGTTTGACTAAGATACATGCAAATAATTATTTTTCCAAAGTTCTTATCCTAACTAGCACGGCATGGGGTACTTGAATCAAATAAAACTAGTAGAATTACTTACCTTGTAGTAGTAGTTGATTGCTTGGAGTTTGAGAGCCTAGCACCAATAATGTGGATGCCTCAAATGGAAGTCACAAATCACCACAAACTTGGAAACTTGAGAGAATAGTCACAACCTTTCTTGAAATCGACCCTCTTAGTTTTCTCACATCAACTAGTACAATTTCAAGAACCAAGGCCTCCTTTATATAGTGTGGTGGATTAGGGTTACATCCATGTAAACCCTAATACCCATGTCTTTTCATTTCCATGAGATCCATGGGTTAAAGCTCCATGGAGTATCCATGGACTTTCCATGCAAGCCTAGCCCATTCCAAATAAGCATTAGCCCACACTATATAAATACAAGAGCCCATATTTAATTAGTCATACTTTTGATCTCTAAATTAATTATAGATCAACACTAATTAAATAATATGATTTTATATTAATATATTAGAACTTATAATATATTAATAAATCATAACTTATACTATTCTCAAAAGATTATCGGTAAATTGTTCGGGTGAAGTGCAACCCAAATGGACCATGCTGGGTCGGGTCAAGTACATACCAAATATAGTTATGGACTTAGACACTATATCCAACAATAGAAACCCACAACGGACACTCTAACTCCCCAATAGGAATATCAAACCCTCTACTGAACGAATGAGATACAAAGGACCGATTCGCACCCGAGTCAAACAACACAAGAGCAAGTAAAGAGTTCACTAGGAATGTACCTAACAGAGGTACATACATAAGCATAACACAAAACATAATTAATAGAATAATGAATAGATACATACCAATCACAACATCTGGAGCTGCTTTGGCCTCCTCGGCAGTGAGCTGAAAAGCGTGACCTCGAGCCCTCGGGGGCTCCACCTTCCCCTAGCGCCCATCGGTGATCCTCAAAGTAGCTGGCGTCGGGGCCGACTTGGCGACGAGCAATGGACAGCTGACCTTCATATGGCCAACCTTATCATAATGCTAGCTAATCCTGGAACTCAGAGTTTGGACCGGCTGGCGGCACTCCCTCACATATTTCCCCTCATTGCCACATGTGTGGCATCCACTGGTTAGGCTACAATCCCCCTCATGAACCTTGCTGAACTATCCACAAGTGCAACCCCTCTGCCCTCCCGATCTAGCATCAGTGGCCTTGAACCGCTTCGATGTTGGCTACCACTCAGTCGCGGCCGATCCTTGCTCTCTCAAATGAAGCTCTATCTCAATCTCACATCGCCTGGCGGCCTCCTGCAACTCCAACAAGGTATCATAACGCTGGGTGGAAACAAATTGATTGATATCCGCCTTGAGCATGCTCAAGTAATGGATCATCTGAGCCTACTCAGAAGCAAACTCAGGACAAAACATGTCCCTCTCTGTGAACATCCTGGTGATTTCTGTCACCGAGTCTGTCCCCTGCCTCAGATCCAAAAACTATTGGGCTAATATCTTGTGCTCCACCCTCGACACATATCTAGCACGGAACATCTCCAAGAATTGCTCCCAAGGCACAACAACTCTCTACTTAGGAGAATATGATCCCATAACAAGTCTCCACCAATCCTTCGGTCCAGACCTCAGAAGGTTTAGAGCGCACCTGACCTTCTGGTCAGTTGGACAAGAGAAGGTGAAAAAACATCCCTCAACATTAAATAGCCACCTCATGGCTATGATGGGGTCCTGAACTCCATCAAAAGTCGGGGGCTTCGTATTGTCGAAGTACCAATATTGAAAAACCCGCCCAGTACCAATCCCTACAGCCGCAACGACTGCAGCGGCAGCAGTAGCAACAGCCTTCGACAAAGCAGCATATTTGTCACCAAATAACTTCATCATCACGGTCTTGATAGACCCAAACAACTCTGATATCTGCCCCCTAACAATGGACACAACCTCATCATGGAAAATCTCCCTAATCATGTCCTCTGACACAGCTGGTCCACCCTGACTGCCAGCTCCTGATGCAGACCCGGATCCCACCTTAAATCGTCTCGTCGTCACCATACTGAAAATATACCAGGGAGATATCAGATCACAAACACACATTTCAACAGGGAACCAACTCCCAACAAAGCCCTAGGGGTTGTAACTTCCTTGTTACACGTACGGGTCCTATGCTTTCAGTAGTACGGGCCCATACTACATTCCACACCTACCCATATTTGTCTCAAGGATCATCACAACAACCCTAACAATACATACTAGCATATGCACATACGAAATCCTCACATCCAAGATGAAGACTACACATCTCTAGACTGGCAGGTTGACCCCACCCAACTCACGCTACTACTAACTGCCACATGACCCTCCATTAGGGCCAGATAACTATCGCATGAATACAATCACATGCCACATAGTTTAAACAATCTTAGACTAAAAGATTCAATCCTACAACGATTGGAATCAGACAAGAGTTGAGCAGCAGGACCAAATCCCTTATCCTAAGATCATTTAAACCATGTAGCATGTGACTTAGCGTATTCAGTCAATAACTAGTTCACACACGAAAGAGTCATACGACAATCAATCATGTACTCTACAGGATATAAGGCATCAAATATTAGGCAATTCTATCCTGCAGTTCCTGAAGATCCCTATCCTATTACTAACATGCTGTTCTAACATATCATAACATAATCTCAATTAACTGTGTGGTAATTTGGGGTCTACTGACTAGCTCCGACTGATCGTACACCTTGCATTCTCCTCAATTATTTTGAAAACCATTTGAAAATTGTTTTAAAATCTTTTTCCTTAGTTTGAGACTGGATTTACACGAGTGTTCCTCCAATTCCCTCAAACCAAGGCTCTGATACCAACTTGTAACATCCATAAAATTTATGAAAAATTTAAACTTTTATAACCAACACACAAATCATCATGGTTTACAATTTAGTTTTGAAAACAAGTTTGATATCAAAGTTTTCCAAAAATCATAAATCAAACATGAGGAGGTGCACGATCACGCCTTCGCCTTCCCGCGATCATCTGAGGTACCTGAAACATAACCCAAAATTGTAATCCAATGCTTAGTGAGCCTTCCCCCAAAGTACCGACACACAAAACATATAACAATAACAAAGAACATGCATACAGAGCCTTCAACATGACTGGACTGCCTCGCGAGCCTTCAACCTATCTGGACCGCTCTTGGGGCCTTCGGCATGACTGGACCGCCTTGTAGGGCCTATATTATATCCGGTCCGCCCCGGGTGACTTGGCCTTCAGCACAAATCAGGACCTGCTCAACCCAACCAACCACGACATGTCGACATATACATAACTAGTAAAGATTTAACCAGGCATAAAACAAACAGGCAGATTCACAGATCACAACCGCATGCTAACACCCTATCTACCAGGATACAGATCTAACAGATCACTACAGTACACGATCATACGATAAACCAAGATAACAATCTAAATGGTCGGCCTTGGTGCCTTCGACCCAAAAGTACAGTGAGGAAAACTCACCTCGCAAGCTGAACAGAACTGATAAAGTCCGTCTCCGAGTCTCAGCTCTCTAACCGATACCTAATTCCATCAAATGACCATTTCCATCAAAATCCCAAAATACCCAAAATACCCTCAAGGTCAAACTTGGTCAAACTTGGTCAAAGTCAAAGTCAAAGTCCACTGGTCAAACCCACTAAGCCAAATGAGTCAACCAGGCCGAGTCAACTCAACCGAGTTACTCACAAAGCTGACTCATGCGAGTATGCGGGGGGTACCCTGAAGGTACGTTTAGCGTACGCGAAGCCTCGCATTTACTACCATTGGGGTGGTTGACTGAGTACGAGGGGCTTACTTCCACTTACACGGGGCATAACCTTGCAACCCCAAATCTTCATTAAGTGCTTAATGGCTTAAGCAATCAAGCCCATATTTCAGATCCACGACTAAAACACACCCTAGAGTCATAAAGTTTCTAACTTTATGACTTTACATGCCTAATAAGAGCTTAACACAAGGTCTTAATCCATTAAGACTATTGGATTTTAGTTCAAAAATAGTTTCATAAAGTAGAAAAATATGGCAACGAGAGACTTTAATTGTTTTGAAGTAACATAAACATTTTATACCCACCAAGGATCTTCTTGCAAGTTGTAGAAAGATTTAAACACCAATCAAAGAAGAGGGTAAAGAAATGACAACCTTTGTAGTTCTTTGGGTCCTCATGGGAGGATTGGAAGTTGATGAAGAATGTGGAACCTTTGAGACACCAACAATGACTCAACTTGATGTAGATGCTAGTCCAACACTCTTAAACTCTTAAGCTTGAAGTTCATAACCAATATGAACTTCAAGAGAACAAAAGATATGCAATTAATCTTCAATAACTCAAAGTAAAGAAGAGGTGTAGAGTCTCCTAGAGAGCTCTCAGCCAAGGAGAAGAGAAGAAGGAATGAGCACTCTATCAAGAATGCAAGCCTCTTATTTATATGCGTAAAGTGAAGGTATTAACCATTAGTCCTTAGCACTTTAAGCAAACTTGTCCCAATTGTCATAAGCATGTTTCCTATGCCTTTAAAGCATGATTAAACAAGTCATACACTTATTCTTTTTATGCAAATCTCGAAAATTGCATAAAGAAGAGGAAAGTTAGTTTAAATTTTATAAACTCAAGGTTTATAAAATATAAACTTTGTCTTTTGAGTAAAAGACAAAAGGTTTTCAACTAGTCCAAAAAGTTTTTCATGACTTATTAATTCATACCATATGAAATAATATAATGTTACTTTCTAATGAAAATTATTATTTCCATGAAACAAATAATTTCCAATTTAATTATAAGAGTTTTATTGAATATTTATTAAAATCAATTTCTAATAGATAATCAATTGTATCAAGTTTTTGTTAGTGTGACCCATTAGTATCATATGTTATTTAGCAATATCACTTTAATATGACTCTTGAGCATACTAGATCTTTCAATCTCCTACTTGCGCAAGACTCATATTAGACTGATATAGACAGTGGTGAACGTCTAGCAACATTTCACTACCCCTAAGACCATACGACTGTTTGTGCCATGCTATCAATGCCCAATTCCCAAAAAGCTCAAAGCTACAATTGGTGTATAAGGTAAGTTTATCAGTTATCCCTTTGCTACAAACATCATGTTGAACATGAGATTTGGATCGCAATCAATCTCATTAGTCGTTCAACTTTTGGTAAGGCGCCTTAGATGTCCAACTCTCAACACATAAGAGGAACAAATCCCATCTTGACTACATAAGCCTCTTTCATAGTTCACACCATATTTGAAAATGGATTTTATAACTGTCCGGTTAAGGAACAGCATTTGGCCATTATCAAAGCATAGTACTCCCTACACTTAAGTCCCACTATGTATCTCATGTGTTAAGGATACAAAGATAGTACCTTTTAATCAAGTATAATTCACGATAGTGATCCATGAGATGATCTTGATACGGGTCAGTTCAATACTAGTTCTCTGACAAGTACCTATGAAACTTGGTTACAACCACTTGCCTACTATCATCTAGTGAGAGTCAACCAATCCAATTCATATTGGTCTTACTTTATAATTTCTCCCACAATTATAATCGAGTATGAACCTTTAGAATAATAACATTATTCATGGATTAAACATGTTAATATAGAACACAACAAGTATTAATGTGATGACTATATCCCAATATATCATAACATTATCTAATAGTTGTTGTTATAATGTTCCAATATCCAAATACTAAATCCAAATAAAAAATCCATTTCTAGAATAATAAAGTTTTATAGCTGAAGTGTGACCATTCATACTTAGCTCAAAAGAATGAATTTATCAATGGATCTGACCACATTTAATTTGTGTGAATTCTGTGAATATTATCATCTCCATACTTATCTTTACTCTAGGTATAGTTAAATATCTTGGAGAATATGATTGGTGTTCTTTCGTGACATAGAGTCTCTTAGCTTGATTAAGTATACTCTCAAAGTCACAAAGATTTCTATATGATCCTCGAATGGCAGAAATCAACATAATTTTTCAATGATCTCATTCATCCTATCATATTTGAATTCAACTTATAAAGTAGTGTATGCTTATTTTGTAGTAGATTGTGTCATTATGTTTTGCTTGGACCTCATTCCAACAAAACTTACCTTTCATTCCATAATGAAATAAAAAATCCAATTATAATTCATAATTATTTATATCTGTTTAGAAATTAACATCTTGTGTATATCTTTCCATAAAGATCCTTTCTAAACTAGTTGTCTCATATACATTCTCTTTGTTCTTCTAAAGTACTCTTAGAATGCTCTCTCAGTCATCTAGTGACTTAACCATGTATTTAGTTAGTATCCTATGACATGCTTACAGCATGATCAAATACCATGTCCTATGCATAATATGACGTAAATAATGAATTCATTTGCCAAGCAAATAGAATATAAATCATTTCATCTAGTTCAAACCTATGAGTTATGTAATTTTTAGGCCAGCTCAAAATGGTGCCATATGACAATGCCAAGAATTCTCCAAAAGAATCTTATGTCTTGATCCCTTTCAAGATATTACTAATATATGTATAAGGACATGAAAATTTTAACATTCATTTTATCTATCTCTTATAGATTTTACATACCAAGAATGTATCTTCTTCTTCCTAAGTCTTTCATTTTAGAAACACTTTCCGAGTCAAGGTGAAAACAACCTTGCTTAGTCAGAATGTGATTTCAAATTATTAAGTATGTCTCATTCATTCAAGATTAAGAATTTCACTATGCTCCCACTAGTTCTTAGTAAACACACATGTTCTATTCATTTTGATATAAAAACATACCTTGTGGTTTTATATAAAATGATGATTGTAACATTGAGATGTTTGCTTTATATCCACAAGTGGATCTCAAACTCTACACATTTTGTTAGGATAACTTGGATTAAGAAAACCTCCAGGCTAATCTATATAGATATCTTTTAGTAGATTTCTATTAAGAAGAGCGGTCTCTCTTGAAATCTATATGATATATCTCATATTAAGAATATGAATTTATAGTAAATAATATCCTTGTTGATCTAATCATAGCTACTGGTGAAATAGGTTTGATCACAGGTAATGTCATGAGTATGATGAGGACCACAGTCAATGACATGAGTATGAGAGAATCCTTTTACAAAAAGTCTTTCTTTAAATGTGTATGGTTATCCATGTAATTTATTCTTTCTAGAAGAATCATTTTCTCCTTCTAGCCTTGCTATAGGGATAAATTTTAATCAAGTCAATACTTGATTCTCATACATGGATTACATCTCATGTTCATGACTCTAAATCATTTATCAGATTCGAGATCTGACATAGCATCTTGGTATTTGATGGATTTTCTAGAAACCATCAATAAAATATCATCAATGAGAGATTCTACATTTCTCAAGTCATAGATGAATTCTACCATTAATGCGAACAATTTGTGTTCGTGAATAGCTATTATTCAATTTTAACAATCCTTGTTAAAAGTAGTGCCAACTATTACTTCATAAGGTTATGGTTCGTAAGCTGCTTTAAGTTCCATGTACCTCCCACTCGCTTTGTCATTAGAAGCTTGTTTTCTACTAACTTAGCTTTCACAAGAATAAGAGGACCTATTCTTGGTGGGTTGGCATATAACAATCTCAGCCACATTTAGAGTATTATACAAATACGTATTTAGTAAATTTTGGATTTAGAAGCTTTAGTCTAATATCGACTTCAAATCCATAAAACATTAAGTAAGATGAGGATGGAGCCTTTCCATACTAAATCTTATAAAATGTTTAATCTACTTATTAGTTGGTATTTGTATTCAAGATACAATTAATAGTGATTGAAGTATTATCCCAAAAATATTAAAGGAAGATATTTCTACCGATTAGAAAGTACATACCAAGTAAGATTTCATTCATCCTTTATTATCATTAAGGCCTTAGATGGTTATTATCGGTTTGTATCTCAACTTTTGAAACCTTCAACAAAGATTTCACAATTATGTTTTACCACGTAAAATATAATTAAAACTACTATAGTTGTTAAAGTTGATTTGGTATCTTATGCTTAATCTCAGACATTCATTAGAAAGGAAGTCATACACCAAAGTGTATAATTCCTTAATTATTTTCTCTACACCTTAGTGAGAATTTAATTAGGAATCCTTTACATATAAATAAGGTTCACATATGTCAAATAAACTACATCATTTGCCTTCAAAGATCCCTTTCTTGAAGTTGGAATATGTGAATGTCATTTATATGATAAAGATAACAATGTCAAAGATGAGTTTGATTTTAAACAGGTTTAAGTCAAAAGTGTTTGCATATAGAACTTAATTTTATTTATGAAATGTTGATATTTACTTCACTACTCTATTAATAGATCTAGTATCATAAATAGAAGTTAATCATTGTAGAGACCCATATTTATAACGAACGGTGAGTGCGGAAGAAGGATATCTCGAGATTAATCGTGTTTTTGTAAGTATGAACACCAAGAACATATTATGAGTTCATAAGAAAAGACTAAGAACAAGAGAGAATAATCATAATATTCATGAAGATCATGGTGGGAGAGAAACTCTCCCTGGGTGGGAGAACCCACCAACTTTCTCTCTCTAGAGATTACATTGTGAGAAAAGTGTAACTCTAAGAAAAGTAAATGAGCTAGCTAAAATAATAAATGACCAACTCTCCCTTTATCTAGGAGGGAGACTATTTACACCATAAATACAATAAAGGGAAAATACAACCTAATAAACACTCATTATTTGTGGAGCATTTCCATGCACCAACATTCTCTCCCTAAATGCTTACAAATGATGAGAGATCCAATAAGTGATACAAGGCTATAATACAACAATCCGACTAGCAACTGTGGTAATAAAATGAAATCAAGTGCTGAAATGTCTCTGAAACTCTGAAGTGTCTATGAAGTCTGAAACTGGCCATGAATCTCTAACAATGAAGGTCTTCGGCTTCAAAGCACAACCAATGAAGCAGAAAAAATAAGATCCAAATCTTCAAACCAGTTATAATCACCCGAAGAAGGAGGTCACCATGAGCAAGTAGAAGATCCAATAAAAGAAACACTTCGGCTTCAAAAGTCTGAAAAACATCTCGAGTTCTCGAATCATAATACACCGAAATTCTTCAAAGAATAACCTGCTAAAAATGTGAAGCATCCATAAAATGAAGTCCGGATAAAAATAATGTGAGTCCAAAAACATGGTCTAGCAATGCCGAAAATTTGATCCAAGGACCAAAAATAAGTGCCACGTCACATTGCCAAAATAATCTTCGTCTTCAACATATCACAAATCCAAACTCGTTAAACCATAAGATCTGAACCGGATGCGAACACAAAATCATCCTGTGGTAGAGTCCGAATAATAAATAATCTGAATCGGAAAACATCGAGTAATGCCAAAAATTTGATCCGTAAAGACCAAAAAGAAGTGCCACATCGCATCACTAAATAAATAATCGTCTTCAGAAGTCTTCAAAAATCCAAACTCAAACAATCATAATAACCAAATCCGGATGATATTCTCTTCCTATTTTTGATAACCAATGACCGGATATCAAAAATCAACAAATCATCGGATGGAGAGTGTCGGATACCAAGAGCTAACAGAGAAGCTCTCCCTAGATGTATGAAGGGTCTCGATAAGAAACGAGACAGAGTAAAACATATACTCTTACGGTCATGAGGAGGCGGGTGACATAGTTGCTGAAGCTGTGCTGAGAATAATCTGTTGTGCCAAAAATATATCCAAATATCCAAACTGCGGTGCCGGAACACTTGAAGTGGTCTTCAATAGAGAATAAAGTCCACATGCTCAAGATACATGATTCGTCAACCAAAAATCAAGAGCGACAAGTCATAAAATCTCATAAAGTGAAGAATGTGAAACAACTTTGTTGATCAATCGCCGTTGCGGTGCAAGCATCACAAAAAATTATATGAAGTCCGACTGCGGTAGGAGTATTCTTCCAATAATAACAACCGGCATGAAATGAACCAATGTGACAATCCAAGGTTCAGTTGTGGCAAAAATTGGTGTTAAAAAAAATAATTGGTGTTAAAAAAAATTGGTTTTAATAAAAAAAAATTGGTTTTAATAAAAAAAATTGGCTAAATAAAAAAATGGTGTTAAAAAAAATTGGTGTTAAAAAAAATAATAATCGTTAAAAAAAACTGAAAAAAAATAATAATAAAAAAAACTGAATAAAATAAAAAAAATGAGGCTTAAAAAAAAATAAGAAGGCTAAAAAGAAAAGGGGGGGGGGGCTGATGAGAGGGGAGGAAAAAAAAGGAGGGGAGGAGGGGGAGGAATAAGGAAGGAGAAGGAAGAAGGAGGGAGGAAGGAGGAGGGGCTGAAGAAAGAAGGAAGGAGGAGGGGAGAGAGGCTGAAGACAGGAGGGTTGCGGGTGAGAGAGGGTGGCTTGGGTGGGAGGTGATTGCGTGTAGAGGAGGTCTGGTTGTGGGTCTATGGTATTGCGGGTTTAAGAGGACAGCGGGTCAGGTAGGTGGTTGCGGATCAGATGGACACGGTGGGGGTCTTGGGTGCGGACGAGGGAGCTGATCGCGGATGGACTGACTTGGGTGCGGACGCATGGAAGGCGTGACTGCAGTAGCTGCGATGCGGTGCCAAGGAGGTAAGCTAGCCGCAGTTCGAACTGCAGTGGAGCACTTGCGGTCCGGCGTTGCGGTCCGAGGCGGCGGTCCGAGGGAAGACTTCGGTCAGAAGTAAGAAGTGATCCGAACCGAGGGCAACTGAGGGTTTTTTGGGTGCGGTTCTAGGGCTGCTGACCGAGGCTGCGGATAGGGACATTGAGGACCTCGAATCAAAGGCTGAGAAGGGTTGCAGGTAGGCTTCTAAGGGGACTCCGGTAGGCAGTTTTTGGCTGCGGTCCGGGGGGCTGAGAAGGGCTGAACATGTGACGAAAAATGCTATTTTTTCATAAAAAATGGTACCGTAAAGGCCATTTATTCATATTTTAATAAGGGAATCTTTTTATAAAGCATTTTAAGTCAACATGTGGTCTTGGGAAGGCAAAAGGAAGAGTGTGTAGGGGGTTTTTAAGGACAAAAGGTGATGGGAAAGGACAATGCACATGGTTTTTTGTCTTTTTGAGGGAGCAAATAGTGGAATACTCTTTACCCAAAAGAGTAAAAAGGACAAAGTGCTTTATGCAAACAACAACTTACGTCCATATTTCTTCAAATTAAGATTCACAGCAAGAATAAAGAGGAATAAAAACTTCATACCTCAAGAAGATTTTCAAGCTGCTGGGAAAAAAAAAGGGCACCACTTCAATGAAAATAAGCCCATTAATTGTGTCTTCTCATCCAAGAATAAAAGAACTTCTGGAGCAAATTCTTCAATAATTTGGAGACCACAAAATTAATTTCTTCTCCCATTTCTTCATTTCTTCAACAGCAAAAATAATAAACTTTTAAGAACATCTTCTTCCAGCAATAAATAGAACGAGCAGCAGCAGCAACAATTTATTTATTAAGATAGAATCACCCAGAAAATAGAGCTAAGAACAAACTCATAAAAAAAATTCCGGTAAGAAACCCGAAAAATTTTTCTTGCAGAAACACGGAAAAATCACAAGATAATCACCGAACGGGAGTCGTTCCCTTGAAATAATCGTGAGATCTTCAAGGTACGGCTCTGATACCAATTGTTGAGACCCATTTTTTATAACGAACGGTGAGTGCGGAAGAAGGATATCTCGAGATTAATCGTGTTTTTGTAAGTATGAACACCAAGAACATATTATGAGTTCATAAGAAAAGACTAAGAACAAGAGAGAATAATCATAATATTCATGAAGATCATGGTGGGAGAGAAACTCTCCCTGGGTGGGAGAACCCACCAACTTTCTCTCTCTAGAGATTACATTGTGAGAAAAGTGTAACTCTAAGAAAAGTAAATGAGCTAGCTAAAATAATAAATGACCAACTCTCCCTTTATATAGGAGGGAGAGTATTTACACCATAAATACAATAAAGGGAAAATACAACCTAATAAACACTCATTATTTGTGGAGCATTTCCATGCACCAACAATCATTTCAGAATATAAATATTATCGTTATGAAAAACGATTAAGTAAATTATCAAACATTTGAATAAAATAACTGAGACATAAATTTAGACATGCTAAATTAAAACATACTTTGTTCCAAAACAAATATTGTTTTACATTATAAGTAATTTATGTTCTAAGCATAAACTAAACTCCTAGAGTGTAGTTCCAACTTGATTGTGCTCAGCTTGGTTACTCTTCAATAAATATTTGCAAGCCATTTACAAATATGTCACAACCAGGAAATTCTAATGCTTTTGTAAACATTAACAAGGATAACATATGTAACTAAAACTTGAAAGCATGCATGACGTTTATTCAATGACAACAAAATTCCATCAAACACTCAATACAAACGCTTCAAATAGTCAACAAAGGATTTGGGTCTAATGGACCAATAAGTCTCCAATTTGACTAGTTTGGGCGTAGAACCCTTAAATGCGCCCTAATTGGACCCACTTTCATGAAACTTAACATTTTGAGCCATAATGGGCCTAAAATGGATTAGTTTACCTTTAATGGGCCTTGTTGGGCCATAACAAATCTAATTAGCCCTAATGGGTCATAAATCCATTTTTATACAAAGATTGGGCCGTGAACTACCTTAAAGGCCCAATGGGCCGAAAACTTCTCAATGGATTTCATAATTTCAAACCAAGGAAAGAATTGGGCCAAACTATTTCATCCTCTTTCCTCCTAGCCCAAATATCGGCCTAGTATAAAAAAAAGAAGTATGATGGGGAGGGTTGACTTTGGGAGGTACCACATCCATATTACACACCATATATCCATGCATGGACCAACATGCATCCATAATAGTCACTTCACTTCTCTCTCTCCCCTCTCTTCTTCTTCTCGGCCGAGGCTACCTACACACACACACCACCATTTCAATTTACTTCAAACTCTCTCAAGAACATCTTCATCCTTTCTCTAAATTTTCGAGAATCATAAGGGCTTCAAGAAGAATTTCATCCAAAAATCACTTCAAGTTATATACTAGTGGTAAGATCTTGCAAACATGTTTTCCTTCTACACTTAATCACTCTTCTTACAACCTTAAATTCTTGATCATACTCCATAGAACTCTTCAAATTCGAGGCCTCTTCAAGAAGCTTGTAAGGGCCAAAAACAACACCATCTTCTTCCATTTCTACTTCAAAACTGAAGACAACTAAGCAAGGTGAGTTCATACCCCCTTGTTTTCGGTTTTTACTTGTTTTTGAGGGAGAATACAAGTACTATGTGTTGATCTATGTGTGTATGCTTGTTATATGTGATTTCTTTGGTTTATGTTGTGAAAATATGATATTACTTGCTAAATCACGAAATCTATGGCTAAAGTGTGAAGTTTACATAAACAAATAACATAATAAACCACATACTTCAAAGATCTAAGAGTCTTTAGGTTCAAGAAGTGAAAACAAAGTCAAAATCCTTATAAGTGTTATTTTTGCAAAATGGTATTATTTACATACAAATCTGACTTTTATGAAAATAACACTTGTCTAGGGGTCAAAAACATAAATTTTAGCTTAATGGGCTTTAAATTTGGGCCTCACGAGTTTTGGGCCCAAAGTTGCGAAAAATGAAGTATTTGAGGGGCTGAAATGGAAAAGTTAACAAACTATGAGTCTAGAACGTCAATAAAACTATTTTAGGGGCTGAAAATGACTTTGATGCAAAAATTGGACTAAAAATGAAAAGTTTTTGATTTTGGGGTCAAAATTGTAAAACTTACGGAAATTGAGCCAAAAGTGTAAACTTTTTACAACTAAGGGCTGGAAATGGCAAATACAATAGTTTTGGGCTGAAATTATTATTTAAATAAAGTTTGGGTCGAAAATGTCAAGAAAAAATGGTTTAAGGACCAAAATGTCAATTTTCATAAAAAGGGACTAAAAGTGCCATTTTTTATAGATAAAGGGGCTGCAATGGTCAAACCAAATGTTTTGGGCCAAATAGGCAAATATTAAATTATTGGGTTAAAATATCAAGTTTATAACGCATGGTTTTTAAAAAAATATATATGTATAACCAAAGGTTCGTTATAAATCAAACGTCAAAGTATTTTAACACTTCGAATAAACATTTAGCCTACAACAAATACCTACATTAGGAACTTAAGATCAATAAATTATAAATGATTCAATGGTTGGGCTCAACTATCTTCTATTCGTGCTATTGGGCCTTTGTGGCCCAATATCATGATTATTGGGCCCAATATAATCACACATGTTTATTGGGCTTCCGGTGACCCAATTACATACCCAATGGGCCTTTATCAGCTTTAACATACTATTGGGCCTTAATGGTCCATTTGCATTGCTAATAAGACCCTAAACATTCATAATATGCTTAATGGACTATAACGTGTCCGTAGCATACTCGACAGCCTGTAATAACATACAAAGTTAGTGGGACTCCGTAGTCGTCTTCTCTTCGTCTGTTAGGCTTACCTTTTATTCAAGTAAACATAAATCGGGTTGTAAAACAATGTTATTCAATTTCTTTTGGATTTAGTGAGAAATAACGGGTGACACCAATAGGTGTCGGTCGTAGTCTGTAGTTATAATCAAAGTCTCCTGGAGGGAGAGCGAGAGTTTGTGTATAGATCTATACGGGGGTGACTCCCCCACACCTAAGCTGTTCGCTATAGTTAGACTCGGCCAGTCTAGGGTGACAAAATCTTAATTCAAGACCGACATTTCGATAAAATGCGAAGCCAGGCGAATTAGTCATTATTATGCATGGTTATAACGACTCACATAGAGATCCATTACCATCTAAGTAATCATGGGAATTCATATTCATACGTGGTGACGATACAATAATACAAAACTATCACACTATTTATATAGGAAAACATCGGGTTTTCCGGGGAAACAACATCATTTATCTTTACTTATAACAACTATAATAAAAGAAACTGTTATGAAAGGCATTTCATTTATACAGGTTTTGAAATCATATACACGTATACTTATGGATCATCGCACCGATTTTTTTGTAAACAGTTTTCGTTTCAGAAAATATCGGATTTTCTGGGTTTTACAAACAATACAAAACGTTTTATATCAAACCTGCTTATGTACTCACCAACATTATATATGTTGACCGTTTTCAAAATAACTTGTGTTCTCAGGTAACCGTTAGGATGAAGAATTATCAAGCGTGTTTCTGAACGTCTTTTGTGTGATGTCAATTGATAAACAATTTATGTTTTGGATTATGTAATGTAAACAATGTACTGGATGTGAACAATGACGGTTGTAATGTATTAATGCATGGTGATGTTTATGTTATGTTTCATGTATATTCATTGTGATGATATTTCAATTTAAGTCACACGAGCCCTCAGACGTTTCCGCCGTCTGGTTCGGGGGTGTGATAGGTTGGTATCAGAGCTCTGTTTATAGTGAACTGGCATATCTAACCACACATTGATATGCAACTATAAACCCAAAGAGGGACTAAATAACTCTGAAGAAAATAACTAAAATATAATAATAAACACTCTTACTGTTAGTCCCTAATCTATTTGTGTATCAATCAGATCCATTTGATGGTGCGGAATCCCAATCAAACGGATGATGTCAGATCAAATAGAAGAGAATGAGAAGAAGAAGATGATGAATCTTGTATGTATTGATATGAATGAAGATCCGGATACAAGATTCACACACACTAACACACACTCTCTTTTCTCTCTCTCTAGAACACCTTCAAATGCACACACTTAAGCTCCTCTATTCTATGTGTTCATCCTTCACATGCACTCCTCACCCTATATATATATATATATATATATATATATATATATATATATATATATATATATATATATATATATATATATATATATATATATATATATATATATATGGACCTAAGGCCAAGTCCAAAATACAAATAATCCAATGCTCGGTCCAAGCTACAACTAATCCTATACTATTTTTGGCCCAAATAATAAAAACAATAAATGCTTAGAAAAGCAAAGTATAAACCATATTTTTGACCCAACAATCTCCCCCTTGGTTTATAGCTTTCTTTTCTTTTCTTAAATGACCCAACAAGCTCCCCCTAAAAAGTAGCTCGCTTTTCTTGTTAATCTTCATTGGGAGCTTTGGCTTCAACTTTAATCTTCAAATTCTTCACAACTTCAAGATGAACTTGATGAATCTTCAATGAATGACTTCATCTTGAGCAGTTGGGCTTTTCTTCAGAATTTGACATTGAACGCACATTGGGTGAGGAGGCTTTTTGTACTGATTCTTGAAAGATAATGTTTTCAGTTTGAGAATCTTCAGAGAGAACATCAGAGAGAACTAATCTTCTGGATCACTTCAGCAGGTACAAGATAGCAGCAGACTGATTGAGGAGGCTTCAATGCAATCCGTCACATAATCTTCAATTGCAGCTTCACCTTGCTTCTGGGGTTGAAAGATTGAATGTCGAAATAATATTCTTCATTTCTTGCTCCTTCGAATGAGAATTCTTCAATGATCACGGATGAAGCCTTGGCTCAGAAATCTTCGACACAAACTCCATGAGTTTCATCTTCACCTGAATTCACTTTTCAAGACAAAACAAAACTAAAAGAAAAATTTAGCACACAATATTTTGGATTTTTCATATTTTCTGAAAAAGAAATAAAACAGAAATAACACTATTTTTGGATTTTTTATTTTCTGGTTTTTGTTTGGTTTTTAAAATTTTTAATTCGTCCCTAATATTTAAATTAGAAGAAAACTATGAACAAATTTAACAAAAATAAAAATGATATCTAACTTTAAGAGTGATTTGGGATCAAAGTTTTTAGACAACCTTTATCTGTTTATCAGTACCTCTCCCTTCATGAATAGATCTGGTCAATCGCCGGTATTGTGGTCCACTTAAACACCAGAGATTGTGACAAAATTAGGACATACTATACGTGACAAGACAAAGTGATCCTAAGTTCCTAGATAATATTTCTTAAGGACCATTCAGCTGACGACGACCAAAGATATTGTTGTCCACCTAAATTGAGCAGCGAGATCTACAGACAACCTAGTGATTGTTCAATTTTAAATGTACTAGAACATGTTTCCCGGTTCCTGACATACGCCAATAATTAGGAACTTCCAAAGTACTCCTTACTTTAGGTGAGCAGACAATTATTATGAGAGAAGTCAGATTTAGAATGCATATGATATACACCCAGGTCGGATCTCTTCCAATCACGCAGAGGGTGAAACATATGACTAACTAGATTTAGAGGAATTGAGAAGTAGAATGATGCATATGCTGTGTACCAGGTCGGATGGTTAATCACGCAAAGGAGACAACATATGGCTAACAGGCAGGAAGAATTGCATAGATAGAAGATGCATAGAAATAGAGTTGCATATGTTGCAGTCCAGGTCGGATGTATTTCAATCACGCAGAGGAGGCAACATATGACTAACAGAAAGAAAGCAAGAAAATAATTTCCTACAGACCTACTTTATTGGAATTCCCCAGTCGCCCCATCAATACCGGAATTAAGGACAAAGTCCGTACATCGAGGAAGAGTTAAACCACAGTTCTAGATACGGATAACTTTAATGTGACCGGTGGATTATCATGTATATCTCCCTGCTCAACCTATCTGAGCGTCGTATTATCAGGCTAAAAGGATCTATCTAGGTCAAGATTTTTCAAGTCTCTAGATTCCTTAAGTTCATTAATGCCTAGTCAAGTCCATTTTAATCTCTCGTGCCTACCAGCGCATCGAACACAGAGCCTAGACAATTCAGATTCAGTCCCTTACACAGATTCAGATTGCCTGTTATCACATGATTATATCACTTCCCAAAACATCTCCCTCAAACTCATTTCATAACCAACATATTTTTGGATTTTCTAATTTTCTAATTAATTTTTTTTTATTAATTTTCTAATTTTTGTTTTGTTTTTATTTCTCGCCCTAAATTTGTTCATAGGAGAGAAACGAAAGTAAATGCGCAAATTTAAACTATCCTAAAACAAAAATTAGTCTTTAAAGCGAATCAGCTTAAGAAAAACTCAGGAGTAAAGAGAAGAAAACTCAAACCGTAAGTCACCGATTGAATTTGCATCCAGAAGGTCTGAGAACAGCACGCGTAATCTCAGAACAGATCCAAAAGTTCGTCACATCGTTAAGCACTAACCCCGTTTGTGATCTCTTCCTTTCTTCCTTTCCCGCAAAGGACACATACTCCCAAACAATGTTCTGAGTGTTGTACAGTTGAGAGATATCTCCTATCATGTGCCAGGAACAGCCACTACCAACAAACCGAAGTCTGATGATATGCCTCCATAGCTGCTCCGACACAGAGCAGGATTAGTTGGTCTTTGGAACCCAGTCCATTTTGAAACTGGGTCGACCTTTTTCATCTACGCAAGATACATTCTCCCATGACATATCCTGCTTATCAGAAACATTAGAGTCATTAGGTGATTTGGGAGACTGAACCTTTGGTACCCATTTGTAGTTGGGTTTAACCCATTTCTTTTTCGATCCGATGGGTGGCTCAGTACTTGCTTTTGATCTTAATGTCGGCCGTTGAGATGACTTTGATTTTGGCTTCACAGGAGCATCTCTTGGATTTGGCTTCTTGGCCGACATTCCCTTCTTGCCCTTGGGATTCAGATTCTTGGCCTTGTGGGTTTGATTCTTGGCCTTCTGCGCGTTCCAGTCGCCAATGTATGATCGTGACCTTGAGGGGTTTCTTTTGGAGTATCTCCCTCTTGGCGCGTTATGCCACCCTAGTGCATAGTAGGGAACGTATGCGCGATTTGGACAATGTCTGGCAATGTGTCCAGGTGTTCCACAGTGAAAGCAAGTATGCTTCTTCACGTAGGAGTTGTTTCTTCCTGCCCCTGGTGGCGTATCTTTTCCTTGTCTCTTGCTTTTCCCACACGCACAGTTGCAGCATGCATTTTGTTTAACTTGATTTGGTGGCCTGTATTTCTCAACAGCAGGTTGATCAGAAGCAGCTGAGTTCGAAGCAACATATTCAGAGCTCAAGGAGATGTTGGTTTGTTCAGTGGTGTTCTCATTGTTCTCATCCTCTGCTACTTTACCTGCACTTGAAGTAGATGTGCTAGAAACAGGAACATCAGTATTTTCAAACAAATAATCAAATATGTCAAAAAAATTTAACTCAACATGATCCGATGCAAAAGCATCAAAAGCATCACAAGATGTATCATCAACTTTAATATCAGAAACAGAAGGTTTTTCATTGGAAACAGAAACATCAGGTTCAGGCTCAGTTTTGTTATCAAAAACAGAAACAGAATCTCCAGCTTCACGCTTTGCCTGATCTAATGGTTGATCTGCAGGGGAAGTAGAAATGTTAGAACTTTCAACATTAATAAGTCCGCCTGAAACGAAACCAGATGGCTTGCCATAAACCATAAACGGTTCATTGGCAATCTCATCCTTAGATAGGGGTTGATACTGATATGTATGATTATAAGGAGGAGGTACACTATCATATCCTAAACCCTTTGACTGATTTCGTTTGAACTGCATGCAGTGATCAATCATGTTGGCAACTACCTCGCTTGATCCATCAAATTTTCTAAAATCAAAATTTGCAGTTTCAAATTGTCTTTTTAATGTATCAAGCTCGGTAATTAGCTCATCATTTTGTCTTTTAACATAATCATAAAGCTCACATTTTTCACTGTATTCTGTTTGAATTCTTTTAAAGTCCTTAACTTTTGTTTCTAACTGGGCCTTTAGGGGTTTCTGTCCTTTTCTAAGTTGATATCCTTCATATCTCAGGTCCTCAACTTCTCTTTTTAATAAATCAATTTGTTCCCGAAGAAATTTAATCGTAGTTTCACAAGATGGAGTACATGAAACTTTATTGACTGGAATGTTTGAAGAACTCATTGTTTTTTTTTTAAATATGCCCTTTGACTAAAAACTCAAAAGTCAACCTCAAAAGTCAAATTTGAAAAGTCAAACTCAAAAGTCAAACTTGAAAAGTCAAACTTAAAAGTGAAACCGAAAAGCTAAATTTGAAAATTTAAAAGTCAAACGAGAAAGTCAAAGTTTAAAGTCAAAGGTCAAACTTTAAAGTAAAAAGTCAAAAATAAAAGTCAAAAATTAAAAATTAAAATTTTTGGTTGAAATTGGAATTTAAAATGAAAAGAAATTGAATTTTGGGGTTAAAAGTGAAAAAAATTCGAAACTGGATGCGACAGGGAGTGGTTTTGAATAAAAATCGGAAGGATTGTAACAAGGTGACTGGTAGATCAACTGGTAAGGCGCAAATGTTGATAAATCAGAGGTCCCGAGTTCGAACCCCGGCACCCCCGAAATCCGTTTCAAATTTTGAAGTCCGAAGGCGAGGCTGCTGCGATGCGAGGGTGTTGCGGCGATGCGAGATGCGAGTCCGAAGTGCGAAGGCGAGGACCTGGTGCGAGGATGCTACTGACCGAGAAGGCATGCGAACCGGAAACTGCTGCTGACCGAGCCGTCCTTCAAGCCGTTCACCGAGCCGCTACCGAATTCCGAGCCGAGGCCGCAAACTCCGGCGACCGTAAACCGCCGACCGTAAACTCCGTCGACCGTAAACACGTTTACGGCCGTAAACTCCGGCGACCCTAAACACGTTTACGGCCGTAAACTCCGGCGACCCTAAACACGTTTACGGCCGTAAACTCCGGCGACCCTAGCCGCCGCCGCCGATTGTAAACCCTTCAAAGACCGTAAATTCTTCGCAGATTACGTGAAAAACAGCGTTTTTCACCTCTTTTTGCTCCAAAACTCGATCAAAAACTCGTTTTTATCAAAACGCGAAGAACAAACCCCCCCTAATTTTCAGAGATCTATCCAAAAACGCAAGAATCTTTCAAAAATAAGATCAAATATGCTCCAGATCTGACAAAAATGACTGATACAATCCAAGTTCTGATACCAATTGTAAGTCCCTAATCTGCTTGTGTATCAATCATATCCGTTTGATGGTGCGGAATCCCAATCAAACAGATGATGTCAGATCAAATAGAAGAGAATGAGAAGAAGAAGATGATGAATCTTGTATGTATTGATATGAATGAAGATCCGGATACAAGATTCACACACACTAACACACACTCTCTTTTCTCTCTCTCTAGAACACCTTCAAATGCACACACTTAAGCTCCTCTATTCTATGTGTTCATCCTTCACATGCACTCCTCACCCTATATATATATATGGACCTAAGGCCAAACCTAAAATACAAATAATCCAATGCTCGGTCCAAGCTACAATTAATCCTATACTATTTTTGGCCCAAATAATAAAAACAATAAATGCTTAGAAAAGCAAAGTATAAACCATATTTTTGACCCAACACTTACTTGTGCGACTTAGAAAATAAACATAATAACAATTCAAATAAGACATTGGGAAAAATCCTGACATCTCGGTTAAGCCAGGACTGTTCACAGTTGTATTAGGGATGAATGTAGCCTGATCAACTACATTTCCTTCAGAATACACTATCACATGCCCTGGAGCGATCGCGATGGTCAGTAAACCTAAGGCATACCCTTTTGTTAACCAAGAGGAGAACATCAAACCAATTTCAATAACAACAAAAATGTCTTAGGAATAATAATGGTTTAATTATATACCCTCTTGCAGACAGTATGGCTGGCTTCCATCTTCCTGGAGATCTGTATTTCCCTAATCAGGGGAATAACGGATGGCTTGAGGAGGAACCTGAGGAGAAACCTGAAGAGGAGTCTGAGTAGGAACCCGAGGAGGAACAAGAGGTTGGAGACGGGCCTGCGGAGCCTGTGGCTGACTCTGGAGGGGAAGAATCTAGTGACATTAGTGACGATGACTCGGACGCAGAGTCCGTAGTCATCAACCCATCATTTACAGTTAGGGTGCCAGCACATCGGATGGGACCTAATGGCCCTACACCCCCATGGGGAGTCGACATCTGGAGATGGAGTAGGCAGCAAGGTCAGCGACCCCCGTACGACATGGCAAGGGAATTCTATGATCTGAGGGATGGAGGACCGGCAGACCGAGCACTTCCTGTTATGGTAAGACGATTGAGGGATACCGGCAACTTAGCACAGAACACTGCTGACCACATGCAACGGATGCAATAGAGGGTTGCAAGGGCTGAGCAGGAAACATAGGAAGTTATCAGGGAATTCCACATGAGACAGGAGATGTGGGAGGCCCGACTTCGAGACATGGAGCCACAGGTGGCTCGACTACAGGGAGCATCCACATCTACATGCAACCCTAAATACCTTGGATCTATGTTTTCTCTATTATACATGCAAATATGAATATTCCAAGGTATTACCCTATCTAGCCTACAATCTTTGATACCTGGGTAATAAAAACAAGTTTGAAGACATACCTTTTTATGTAGCTTGATTCCTTGATGCTTATGAGCCGAGTGCCCCAAGTGTTACATCTCAAATTGTTCACACAACATCAAATACACTTGGAATAACTTAGAGAGAAATGAACCACTTCATGAAATCGGCTAGCCCTCACCATACACACATAGTTCTCTCATGGTGGTCGATTTTGACAAGAATAAGATGCTTATATAGTTTGTCACAATTAGGGTTACACCATGTAAACCCTAGTTGTCATGGCCTTTCATTTCCATGATCCATGGGTACAAAAATACCATGGAGCATCCATCGAGCATCCTATGGGGTTTAGCCCAACTTGATAATCCATGGAGCACTAGCCCACTATACAAGTATGGATGATTTACACAATCAACCCATATATTTAATTAGTCTCCTTTTGATCACTTAATTAATTCCAAATTAATTCTTGATCAATACTAGTTTAATAATCTTATTAATATATTAGAACTTATAATATATTAGTAAACCTTAAGTATTATTTCTCTCATTTTAGTCTATCCAAATGCATGATGCCATGCAACCCAAATGGACCATGCCAATCGGGTCAAGTACATACCAAATATAGTTATGGACTTAGACACTAATCCAACAGTCTCCCACTTGGATAAGTCTAAAACTATTATTGAGTATGACTTCAAGAACCGACTAGCAATCGTAGCTCTTTAAGCCCCTGTCGAACTCTGACGTTGTAACTGTACTCTCATCTCGTCAATGACTTGTCCATTAGATAAGTGATCATATATTCCTCCATTCTAGATATCATATGAACTGAGACATGGATTATCAATCATTCTCTCAGTCCATTTGTTGTTTCCCGATTTCCGATTCATGACGACTGACTGACTGAACAGATCAAATCAGTCCTGGCTTGGCCAAGCACTTACATGTGTCATCACTAAATCATCGAAGGGCCCACATATATCGCTTTTATCCAGAAGGTAAAAGGAATGGATCAACTTCGACTCATATGGCTTGTTCTACTACTTGTTGAATCATACACAAAGGCACGTTTTATAACATCGAGTTGCCAATGCGATTTCGTGCAATCAATATATAACCAACTCATAGTAACAGCTCATATCTCTAGGTTTGAAGAATATAAGATATTATCGTCTCATGATCACTCGTGATAATATCAATGAAGTGAGTCAAATGAGCTTGGGTTGAATCCAATACTCAGAACTTATGAGCACTCATGAGTGTTGTAGCACCGCTTTGTCCAACATCTTAGACCTCTACAAGCCAACCCATGACAGTCTTGATTCATATCTACTTCCAACATATGACCGACTGTGGATAGTTTGAATAACTTAGTCATTCAGGAAGAACGACCTAGTTATTCTGGAAGTCAAAACATGTAAAGTGAAACACAAGAATAATCGAATCCAATATGGTCTCAGAACTTATGAATATAAATAAAACACCTTTTATTTATCACCATATTGATTACCCATTATTCATTGTATACTGTTTCAACTATCAACGTTATACTTGAATTAAAACAATAGTTGTCCCATGCTTCAAGCATGTACACTATGTTTTCTAAACACTAGTCATGCCATACACCAAGTAAGCACACTATGTTTGTATAAACATTAGTTATGCCATACATCAAGTATGCACACTAAGTTTGTCTATGATCTTTACTCTGTGAAATAGATCGATTGAACATAATTCCAATGATTCTCATTTCACAATCCCATTTCCTTACCGCAAATGCAAGAATTCCAAATCCTGCCATTTACCAAAATCTGTTAGATTATAAACTTATATGCATTGATCCTATTGTAATGATTATGCACAAAGTCACAAAGACTTGTCAACAGACATTACAGAGTATTCCAATGGAGACCAACTCAATGGAAATATCCTTCTTGCATTAAGTTTTTCTAATCTTACACAGATTGAATAATTTCCACCTGTGGAAACATTTCCATATTCCCATTTTGACTATCACTTCTTAACAAGAGTTGCCTCTTTTCAGAATATGTCAATATGGTCCTTCCAAAATTAACACTATACTTCCAACTGTCCCTGAGCAACCAATCTTTGGTAAACCTTAGATTTTCCTCGACGATTGCTTAATCATTTTAGTCATTTCCAATTCTAGAATTTTCCCTTCTTAATGCCTTGAGTATTTGGAAAATTTAGAACGGATGAATATTATAGCACATGCAATCGATCCTATATCCGAAGCATATGGGATACGATTCATGATGTCTCACATAAAGACATGATACTAGACCAGTCTTTTGCTATAATATTTCTGTATCTATTTGCCAAGTTCTCATAATTCAGATTATGAAAAGGGATGCCGTAATCATAATCGAATTTTAGAACGCAAATAATGGACCCGTATATAGAATTTCCTTATGTTGAGCCATTCCAACACAAATTTCATATATATCCTTGACTAAATATGATTAAAACCTCAATCTAAGCTTTTAGAATTGAAATGAAGTATAATTTCCTCTCCCTTAATTATAGCAAAACAACTTGCCAACCCCTGCAACTTAACGAATTGAAACTTTTGTTTTCTATAATTAACATTGCTGTCTTGCAATACTAATCATAATTATCATGCTCCCACTAACATGAGAATTATTAGCATAACACTTATGCTCCCACTAGCTTTGACATGTACTCAGAAATCAGGTGGACTTCTAGAAATAAATATTGTATTGACTTTCTTACCAAAGTTCAAATTTCTGATATGAGATGTTTTGATAAAACTTTATAAGGATCATACACCTTTTCTTAGATAGCACACATATGTGTCTAAACAATTTAAGAACTATGAAAAGGGATGTTGTAATCATAGTCTCAATTGTTCAGACCTTTGCCATTCCTCACAAGTCCATGTTAGTGTGCCGGTTAACCACACACACTCCACTAACGACTTTGAGAATGCAAATATCACACTTGCTATCTACCTAAAATCTACTTAGTGAAAGCGTTTCCTCACCATCATTTTCATGAATCGGAGAGAAACCTTATGGCACTTAGATTGTTTATGGTGTAAGTGTTCTTATCCAAACTCATATGGACTGAACTCAATCTTACTTTCTTGCCACCTTGCAGCACAAGGGCCTGCCATTGCTTCCAAGTTGTTATGCAACCAATTGAGAACTCTCAGAACTCATATTGAAAGCCAACTTTCACTGGAATGGACAGAGAAGTAGGAATATGTCAACACGATAAGTTATAAACCTCAAGTCGTGTGCTAGTGATGAACTACAGGTTTTATTCTTGATTAGATCTTGAAGTTTTTTCCAAGATCTCTAAGACTCCCACTGTCCTATTAACATATAAGACTCACTTGTCAAATATTCAAGAGATAGTGCAGACTCTTTATCAAGACAAACACTTCACACAATTGGCCTAAGTTGGTCTTTGTTTTATCTAAAACATCACAACTTACCAATTTCAAATGTACAAGAGTAGGACACTGTTACTCTTACATTTGACAAGTGTTATAAACCTTTCTTTAAGATATGTCACTCAACTTACAGTCTTGGAGTATGACTCTAAGACTTGTTTTGGAACGAAGTATGAATCATCTTCTTGATTTAACCATTTCCACAATTCTTGATTCCTCTTCTTAGCCATAGGAATGAATTAAGATGTCCTTAGAGGACTAATTGTGACATGATTTCTAAATCATTAAGATGATCACAAAACATGATACTAAAGTACTCTCCCATCTTTCAGATTTGAGAGACTTTTATCCTTCTGCCTGATTTAATTCTTCTCATTCGTTCTGCCATACATCGAAACTTTTCCAACGTTTCAGAATTATACTTAATCTAGTAAGTATAACCATATTTACTAAACTTTAGTAAATCGTGACGAATAGTCTTATCGATCTTTTGTGGTGGACTTGATCAGTGCACCAGAATGTGTACTCGATCCCTTAGTCCTTCACTTGACTCACATATACATGTGAACAAGGAATTAATCTTAATTTTCCAAAGATGAAAATTCTCCTTCATCATACTATACAACTTGCATGATTTCCAAGTTTCTATCCAACTGAAACCTTGGGTGATGAGAATCTTTCCTTATTTGGTAAATTATGACACTACCACAAACGAAAGAATCAAATCCATTTTTCCAATATTGCTATAAATGGAATCATATAAACAACCATTTTTCACAAATGCCACTGTAAGGATATTTAAAATAAATATAAAATTAAAACCTTTTTATTTTATTTCAAAACTTTGCGGAAAAAAACTTATCCTTACAGTGCAAATGCATATGAAAAACTTGTTTTTATCTATTCCTAAGCAATATATCATAACTCCTAAGCAACAGCTCAAAAATTTTGATCACCGAACCATGCGATCGAAATCCATCTTCGCGATCAGAATCATCATATACTTCCTTTAAGTTTCTTCACTTTTCTTTGATTCTTAAAACAACAACATGTGACCCAGTCACATCATGTAATGAGAATCTCAGAATAGAAACTTAACAGAGTTAGATAGTGGACTTCACCTGAAGTAGAATCAAACATCTTGACTTGATCAACCCTATGATCCTTCAGGTAAATAGGCAGTTTTGTAACCAATGCCCCTTCCTTTGGCAATATAAACATATGGACTCTATGGAAATGGTACACATGACTATCACAGACTTAGACTTTCTCTTTACTATTTGGTCAACCTAGTTGACTATGGCCGATCCCTTTCCATTGGGAAGAGAAAGCTTTTTCTGGATATCCAATGTTACCATTGTCAATGTCCATTTAAGATTTGGGAAGTTGATCTTCTTAATCAAACTTGCTTTACTAGTCCTCCAAATCATTGCTGATTCAGCAGCACCAAGCAACTAGATAAGATCATTTAAGGGTCATGTCATAGTTTGTTTCATAGTAGTCCCAAAGGAACTCACCATGTGACTTAGAAAGTGATTGAACATCCAACTTTCTTAAGACTTTGACACCCAACTCTCCCGTCTTGTCAATATGTGACTTCATCTCCAAGATGTGAGCACACATATACTTTGCTTGCCAATAGGGCTTGAGTGACCTTGAACTTGTGGGTTAGGGAGAATAATTGGAGGAGGTGGAGGAAGTGAAGTTCCAAGAGATTTGGAAGATCATAGATGTCTGAACTAGACATCTTTTGGGAGATATTCAAGATAGTTGATTTAAAGTCCTTAATATAACACCCAATATGAAATACTAAGGCTAGGACCCAACACAATATTTTATAACTTGGAAGAGGGATGCCGTAATCCAGGCTATAAAAAAATTTGAAGGTAGGTGAATGACGATTCACCAATTTCCACCATGAAAAACGAAATAATTTATTAGGTTTTAATTGGTTTTGAAACTCCTAGATTCTTTTGAGATTCATTGAACTTTTCAATGGCATGTTTCAATCTTGATTGTGCCCTCTCAAGTTTTGTGACTGGGATGCCGAGGATCACAAAACAAGGTGTGAATAACCATGCAAATATACTTGGTACCCTTAATATTTACACCTTAATCGATGTGCCGGTTAACCACACGCGCTCCACCGATACTATGATAAACATTAAGTTACCCTTTGCCTACCTTGTTAAATCCAGGTTAGTGTGCCGGTTAACCACACACGCTCCCCTAACGACTTAAGCAAAGTGCAAAGTATAATTTCATGGTTTAGTACCAAATTCACATTTTCCTAAGTAACTAAGATTAGGAATTATAAAAGGTCTATCCAAATGCATGATGCCATGCAACCCAAATGGAACATGCCAATCGAGTCAAGTACATACCAAATATAGTTATGGACTTAGACACTAATCCAACATTATGTACTACCGACTCCATGTTTAAGTGATTACACTACTCATAGAGGCGTTATGCTGCCGAACTTTGTACCCTTATGTATGCTCTTTCGGGCAAATTTTCACGTATCAAAGTACGGATATTATTAGTGGAAGATGTTATGTGTTTTATCGTGATGTTGTTATCTGCTATGTGTTTTATATTCTTATTGTTTGGTGTAAATATATGGAATCACTCAGATGCACAATCGATTCACGGAATTCCCAACTTAAATACAATACGTACTCTACATCTTCCTGTTCCATAAGAGCAAGATGCCGCAAAGACCAAACTGTGGAAACAATCAACCACCGATGCCACCAGAAATCAACTCAGTTGCATTTCAAGCAGCTGTATCTGCCGCAGTCACAGCAGCACTGGCGCAGATCCACAACGGGAACAATGGTGGACGCAACGGACAGGGGTCCGGAAGTTCAAACAACGGGATAAACCAAGGACCTACCAAGACATGCTCTTACAAATATTTCACCAACGCCAAGCCACGAACCTTTAATGGCACAAGGAGAATGATAACCCTGAAAAGATGGATTGAAAAGGTGGAATCGATGTTCGAGATATGCGGATGCCCGAATGAAGTCAAGGTGAAGTTTGCAGCATGTACATTTGTTGATCAAGCTCTCACCTGGTGGAATGGACATGTGGAGGCTATGACTCTTCCGGTGGCTAATGCCATGCCATGGACGGAATTGAAGGAAATGCTAATGGCTGAATACTGCCCGTGTGGCAAGGTTTAGAAAATGGAGCAAGAGTTATGGAATCTCACTGTCCGAAACTCCGACATCGATGCATACATATCAAGGTTTAGTGAACTGTCTCTGTTGTGCCCTGGCATGATTACTTTGGAAGGGAAAAAAATCAAACGATTCATCTGGGGATTAACCTCCCCAATTCAAGGAAACGTGATAGTAGGGGAAACTGAAAGAAAGAAGGAGAGTGATAACAAGAAAGGAAAGAATAACAAGAGGAAGGGACGACAAAGCTCAGAGTCGTCGAAGAAACAACAAACAGTGACAGTTCATGCTGCAACCACCCAAGTTCCCTCCACACCACATGCTCTAGCCTCATCCACCCCAAGTGCCCCTAAGCAGTATTCCGGAAATCTCCCAAAGTGCAACAAGTGCAATCTCCATCACAATGGTGAATGCAGGGAGATGCATTGTACCAGTTGTAACCGAAAGGGTCACACGGTAAAATACTGTAGGACCTATCCTCCCCAGAACCAACAACAGGGAAACAACAACAACAACTGCAACAACAACAACAACACCACCAACAACAACCAAGGCAAAAACACTGGGGCTAGCCACGCCTGTTATGGATGTGGAAGGACAAGGCATTTTCTTCGAAACTGCCCCAATGTCAACAACCAAGGGAATGGAGGAGCAGGGAGAGTGCTGACCATGGGTCAAGGAGAAGCGGTTCAGGATCCCGCTATTGTCACTGGTACGTTTCTCCTTAACAACACATATGCATGCATCCTGTTTGATACCGGGGCAGAGCGGAGTTTTGTGAGTAATAAATTCAAACATTTGCTAAAACAACAACCCCAGAAGCTTAATGAAACCTTTACGGTGGAAATGGCTAATGGGAAAACAGAATCAACTGGGGAAATCTACGTAGGATGTACCCTAACCTTAAATCAGCATGCATTTCAAATAAACTTGATGCCTGTAACTATTAGGAGTTTTGATGTGATTATCGGCATGGATTGGTTGAGCCCCCATCATGCCGAAATTATGTGTCGCGAGAAGGCCGTTCGTCTTCATCTCCCTAACCACGAAACCCTAATCATATATGGAGACAAACCTAGTACGAGCCTTCGTCTTATCTCATGTATTAAGGAACAGAAGTGTCTACAAAAGAAGGACTTTGCGTTTCTGGCTCACATCGTGGATAAATCCAAGGAAGAGGTTAGTATTCGAGACATCCCAGTGGCTTGCGATTTCCCTGACATCTTTCCTGAAAATCTACCGGGGATACCACCAGAAAGACAAGTCGAGTTCCGAATCGACCTTGTGCCAGGAGCTACACCCATCGCCAAATCGCCCTATAGGTTGGCTCCTACAGAGATGCAAGAATTGTCAAGCCAACTCAGCGAACTCTTGAGCAAAGGATTCATCCGACCTAGCTTCTCACCATGGGGATCTCCGGTTCTTTTTGTTAAGAAGAAGGACGAATCCTTTAGGATGTGCATCGATTATAGAGAGCTGAATAAGCTCACTATCAAGAATCGCTACCCACTTCCATGAATCGACGATCTATTCGACCAGCTTCAAGGAGCAAATTACTTCTCTAAGATAGATCTGCGATCCGGCTACCATCAACTCAAGATCCGGGAAGAGGATGTCCCCAAGACCGCTTTCCGAACTCGCTATGGACATTATGAATTTTTTGTAATGCCATTCGGTCTAACGAATGCCCCTGCCGCATTTATGGACCTGATGAATCGAGTTTGTTGACCATTCCTCGACAACTTTGTCGTCGTTTTCATTGACGGTATTCTGGTCTATTCTCGAAGCGAAGAGGAACATAGTCGACATCTCCGACAAATCTTGGAAACCCTGCGAGCCGAAAAGTTATACGCAAAACTCTCTAAGTGTGATTTCTGGCTCCGTAGCGTAAACTTTTAGGTCATGTTGTCAGCCAAGAAGGGATACACGTGGACCCTTTGTGACAACCCGAAATTTCTATTCTGTACAACCATTCACTTCAATAGAAGTCAGAACTATTTCTGCTAACTGTTAAGCTTTTTGGAGTCAGTTTGAGTGTTTTAAAGCTTAGTACTTCAAGAGATAACATGAGATAGGATACCCTAGGGTTTATTGTGCACCAATAAAGTCCCAAAACTCCAAGAGTTTGGAGTTTACGGCCTAAACATGGTGTTTACGGCCGTAAACTCTAAGGAGTATAAATATGACACTTAGTCATTTTATACACTTTTTACCATTTTCAAGAACTAGAACTCAAATCCTCTCAAGTATCATTCGATTTTCCTTCTTGATCTTCAAATTTGTAAGTGTTTCTTGCCCTATATAGTTGATATCTTACTTAATCTAGTGATGTTACATGATTCCATCCGTGAAATCATTCCATTTGTGTTGATCTTCAAGTGTTCTTAGTTTCACCAAGAACACACACTAGTGTTCTTGGACTTTTAACACCCTTTCAAGCTCCTTTATTGTAAGTACTCTTACCCTAGTGTGTTATAAGGCTTGTTACACTTCTTAATCAACTAGTAAACATAAAAAATCACAAGATCAAAGGTGTTTACGGTACAAACATGTTCTTGGACCGTAAACCCTAATGAAAGGGCCATTGTGTGCCCTAGTCCCTTACCAAGCCTTGGATACTAGTCTAGATCACATCCTTGAAGTGTATAGGACCTTAAACATCGAAAACATCAAGGACCATTAGAGTTTACGGCCGTAAACTCATGGAGGAATGGTCCATGGGCCGTAAACTCTACAAAGGGGTGAAATGATGCCACAATCACTTCCTAAAGGCTTAGACTTGAAGTAGGATGCTTCTTTATGACTTACAAAGCTTCAAAACACAAAATGGTAGAAGTACCATGGGTTTACGGCCGTAAACTCATGGGTTTACGGCCGTAAACTCCATGGGAGTTGGTCCCAAAACCGTAAACTCATAAAGAGTTTACCCTTGGACCCTAAACTCAAAAGCCAAGTCCTACAACCCTTAGATGCAATCCTTAGTACTTATAGCAAATAAATCAAGTGTTTTACATGTCTTAGGATGTCTTAACTTGGTTAATTAGTTGTTTAATGACAAATTGGATACATATATGTGTTATTATATGTTAACTAGGATCCTTGTGTGTGTTCAAGTCTTCACTTGACACTTAGCATCCTATAACATCCGTTCATCCAAACCACTCACTACAGGTGAGTTCATACCCCTTAATCAACCTTTTAAATGATTTTAAATGCTTTTATGGGGGGGGGGAATAAAAGTTGAACTATTATAGTTATTATATCAATCACATGTGATTAATAACTACCAAACAATTGGATTTCTTACTTTTCAAACTGTGTTATCAAACAAACTACTTCAAACTGTTTTATTAAACTCTTTTACATGTCAAATACTTTTATTAAACTCTTTTAAACTTATATTCTGTTAAATGTGTATCTATATAGATATAGTTATATAAGTAGGATTTAAAGGACTTAGGACTGATAGCTCACCTTACCTCCTGTTCCTTGTTTGGTTGTGGACTTAGGGTATCGGTTGTTTGTCCGAAGGTCGTTTGAATCCTAGTCATATATCATGTATATGTATATAGATATAAAAGGTTACTTCTTTCTATTCAATACCTTTGGGTAGAAAAGGTATACAAACATGTTCATACATTCAAAACAACATTACTAGTAAGCTATAATAGGTATAGTTTAGGAAGATACTAATACTATTACTAGAACAGTGAAACATACAAAGAGTCAGTTCATACATGAGTCAATACCATACAGAGAGAACATAACATACAGATAAAGAATACTATGATGAGAAACAAACAATACCATACAAAGAGAACATACATACATACTAGACAGAGAGAGAACATACAATACAACTGGTACATACAATACATACACAAGTGCACTAATACAGTTATGTGAGCCACGTAACGGGGCATGGCATCACCTGTCATGGCTCGTTTTGTATCCAGAATCTCGTTAAATGGAGAGCATTGAGTTTGTGTATAGATCTATACTGGATTGACTATCCTACACCTTGCTGCTCGCTACGTTGGGACTTGCAAGTCTACGGGTGCCAAACGTCATTTCTTCCGACGTCTTACATCGTCGTGTTTATAGTCGGTAGTATGGTACAGGCCGATCACATGGTACTTTAAATAACAATTGGTTTAAGGTAGTTAGTACATCAGTAGTTACTTAATACAACACTACAGTACTATTTCATTTTCCCATTGCATTCACTTTGTGATCTTCACACAATAAACAGTAATGTAAAAACTATATTTTTGGTTAATGATAGTCAGATTTGGGAAAATACATACTCTTACAAGAGACACACACACGACCACTAGATTCCTTGGTAGAAGGCTACTGTTAGTAGGAAACATAGGGTTTTCTAGGAGAGTTCAAAGAATTTACAAACAATTACAACTTATACATTACATACATACAAACACTTTCATACAAACACATACACTAATATACTTATGATCTCACCAGCTTTAAAGCTGACAAACTCTTTCAAAATAACTTGTATTCTCAGGTCACCAGTAGACAGGTACGGGTGCCAGTTTTTGAGAAGATGGAGCTCGTTCAAGACTCATCTTTTATTTTGATTCATATTTTTGGTGTCTATTTAACTTGACAGAACACACTTGTATTAAATTATATTATTAATGCAATGGATGATGTTGTTGCTTGTTTACTACTATGCATTGTTGTGATACTGTACATGATGTCCTCCACCCCCGAACGTTTCCGCCGTTCCGGTTTTGGGGTGTGACACCCTTTTAAGATCAAAGCCATTGAAGGATGGGCAGTCCCAACGACACCCACATAAATTCGTCAATTTCTGGGTCTCGCAGGCTATTACAGAAGATTCATTCAGAACTTCTCCAGAACAGCCAAGCCGCTTACCATGCTTACACAAAAGGTCGTACCATTTGAATAGACAGAAAAGCAGGAGGTTGCCTTCCGAACTCTGGAACGAGCTCTATGTAGTGCACCCGTACTAACATTACCAGAGGGAACTGACGACTTCGTAGTTTACTGCAATGCTTCGAATCAAGGTTTAGGCTGTATACTCATACATCGTGGGAAGGTGATAGCTTATTGTTAGGTGCATTTCATGTACCCATTTTGTAGCTTTATTTCATAAAAGTACATTGCATATAGGCTTAAACTCATGCATTTTGCATGTTTTTCGGGATTTTTCATGAGGCAATTTCATTCAAATACTTTTGTGATATTTGAGGGACTTTTGGAGGTAGGATATTGTTGGAGGAAGTAAATAAAAGTTGCGGACAAAATTCCAGGACTTGCGGAGCACCGAGGAGCAAGATATCAAAGAAATGAAGATTTTGGCTTTACAGAGATTTACACGGCCGTGTAAATGCAAGCCTTGCGTTTACGCGGGCCGTGTAAACGTAGATTTCTGCACAGTATATTTTTGCGTTTACGCGGGCCGTGTAAATGACAGTGTTAATTTACGCGGGCCGTGTAAACGTAAATGCGGGTTTTAAAGCAGTTTTTCACCATTTTTAAAGGGGGGAACCGACTTTTTACTTTGGGGGGTCGACTTTTGGAGTAGAGAAGGCGATTTTCTTGAGGATTTTGAAGTTGATTAACACTTGGGAACATTTGATTTCATTTTGTAAGAACTTTAATTTCATTTTCTAGATTTGTGATCTTGTTCTAGTCATGAGTGGCTAGAACCCTAGATTCTCCAACTTTATGTCTTGACTTCTAGTTGTGATTTCAATCATATGACTTGATGTTTTCTTTCAATTTTCTATCTAGTGAATTTGATTTTGTTTCAATCGAATGTTTGATTCTAATTGTGATTCTTATTGGCCATTTGAATTAGGGTTAGATCATTCAAGTTATCTAATTGCAAAATCTGTAATTGTTTTGTAAATTGGACTAGGTAACAAGCACTAAACTGATTTCTATTGAATGAATTTAGTGTAAATCTTATTCACACATTCTTATGCTCCCGAGCTTATGAGGAGTATTGAGTGTTGTTGGGAACATTCACATAAAGTTTAATGCAATCTTTCAACCTAATTCTAAGAGTTTGTTTAGATTAGATTGGTAAGGTTAGGATTAATCAAAGAGCTTGTTTTGGTTAATTATTGTGGTGAATGGGAAGTGTTAGAGCTTGTTAACACTTTCAAGTACCAACTTAGATAGAATTAAACAAATATCTTGTCATCCATGGAATCACATTGCTAATTTGTCTTGCATAGAGTTGGAGTACTTACAAATCTTGAACTTATTTCACTTAATCAATCATTTACTTATTGTTTTATTCTATAGTTTAAATCATTGCTTATAAATTCCCCCTATTCCATGACCATTTTTGTACCTTACGCAAAAAGGTATAAACACTTGTCCCGTGTCTCTGTGGATCGACCCTACTTACCTTGTACTACGTTTTTAGTGCATAATAGTAGTGTTTAAGGAGTCATTTGTACCCTTTATTTGTTGGGTTTGACACGCCTAACAAATTGGCGCCGTTGTCGGGGACACGGTGTTACTAATTGTTTAAGCCAAGCATTTTGTGAGCAGGTGCTTTAAAAAAAAAGAAAAAAAAGTCAGGTAGAAGATAAGTTTTCAATTGAAGGAAGTGGCGAGAAGGTTAATGTGTTGTAAAGGCCCACCTACTTAGAACAAAGCACATTCAGGGGCCAAGTCGAGCCAACGACTTAAAACAATGGCAGCTAACCGGGAGGCAACCCAGAGTTTTTTTTTCTTTCTTTTAAAACTTTTTAGTCTTTGGTAAATTTCAATTTTTTTTAATGTCCCAAATGGTTTTAAACTTATTTTTTATTCCTAGAAAATGAATCTCCGGCTCCAAAAATACTTCACGGATAGCTTGGGGAGGATGAAGAAGAGGTTCACACCACAATTGTGAAGCACCAAGAAAGATTTGGTAAATTCTTTCCATATCTTTAATCGTTCATATTTTACTTAAAGTTCAATTGGTGTGCATTTGTGAATGTTTTAGACCCATTCCCAAATCAGCTACCATCCTCCACCATCCGACTCTTAATAGGCCGACTATGCCTCTCTCCAAGCATCGAGGACGATGCTATATTTTAAGCTTGGAGAGGGGCATCCATCCATGCATAAATTCCGTTGCATGCAGGTTGCATTAATTTTGTACATATTGCATTAATTTTTATTTTCTTGTTTATTTTTCTACATAGAAAATTTTTCAAAAACCAAAAAGATTTTCTTTCTATTCTAATTTTTATTATTTTCTTTGCATTTTGTTTGCATCCAAATTTTTGCATTGCATTCTTTGAAAAAATAAAAAACAATTGATCCAATCCCAAGCAACCGAATCTTTTCGAAACAGTTGAGCTGGTAAATGAGTCATGTGCCTTGAGATTAGACTTGCTCTTTTTATTGAAAATCTAAAAGCAAGTTAATCGCACACGAACACACCTTCCGAAGCTACTTGTGCAAAACAGAAAGTGAGAAGATTGTCAACATTTGAGCATAACAGTAGGTATGAGTCGATTCTTTGGGACATATGACTGGTCTTATGAGTAGTAAGTGCTCAATTGAACTTAAAATGCCAAATAAAAAAAATGCAAAATTTCAATGTCCCGAGCCTTCCAGCGCTCTAAAAAGTCCTTTCTACTCATTCCCTTTTATATACCCTGCTTGGGGACATAGCTTTCAACTATACTTACGGGTCTTTGCATGTTAACCTTTAGTCCCCTGAAAAATGTCTTAGAAGTCCTCACGGTAATAGACCGTGAGATGTCCCACAATAGAAAAGTCAAGGACGAAAATATAAAGAAATTGGCCAAATAAATAAATAAATTAATAAGAGTGTTATGTGTTAACTTAGTTATTTGTATTTGTGTCACTTAAAAAAAAACTATTATTAAGTTAATCTGTGACCTTTGGGATTCGAACAAGTAAACTCTGAGGGGTGTTTTACATCTAATCGCCTAAAGCTAAATTGTTTGGGACTGATTGAGTTGAAAATTCGTTACATGGGTTCCATAGAAAGTCATGAACTTAATAATAGCAAATAAAGCTAATTTGTGGCCTTTGAGGTTCGGGCAAGTAAACCCGAGGGATCTCTTTAAATCTAGCACACTAAGGTCATTTGATTTGGATGTGTTGGTTGGAAGCCCGTTACACGGATTTCAAAGAAAGCCATGAGCTTTATTTGTAAAAAATATAATCAAGAAGTTTGTATATAATTGTGTTTATAGTTTAATTGAATATTGTGTTTAGGAAAAATACTTGGCTGTCAAAAGATTCCCTTGGACTTGGATTTGAACTTAAGACATTGGACTGAATGTTAATTACTTTGACTGGTGTAAGTGGTTTGAAGTTTGTAACCAATCTGGATAAATATTAGGGAATTTTTAGAAAAGATTTTTCAGAAAAAGATTGTTGTTGATCAACAAATAGCTGGAATCGGGCATTGTTATATTTTATGAAACAAAGATGGTTGAGCATGTTTTGTCACATATAATTTCACGAGAGTAAGACCATAATTTGTTCCAAGAATTGACTTGATGATATTGAAAGGGAATTAGTGTTGTGATCTTTGATTCTGTTGAGTTGTATTAGGGAGTGGCCAAAGTCTTATTTCTATTATCATATAATATTTTGAGACTAAAGCCAAGTTGACTCAAGGCATGACAGATACATTCTCAACTATGGTACAAAACAGGTTTAATTGGGTTGGATATTTTTTTTCATGTTTGTTTTGATTTCTTGCATCAAGTTTCAAAAAAAAAAAAGTTTAACTTTGATTTTCTTTTCTTCTCTTTTATTTTATTTTCTCCGGTTTAAATTTTCTTGTTCTTTCTTGAGGACAAGAAAGGTTTAAGCTTGGGGAGATTTGTTAGGTGCATTTCATGTACCCATTTTGTAGCTTTATTTCATAAAAGTACATTGCATATAGGCTTAAACTCATGCATTTTGCATGTTTTTCGGGATTTTTCATGAAGCAATTTCATTCAAATACTTTTGTGATATTTCAGGGACTTTTGGAGGTAGGATATTGTTGGAGGAGGTAAATAAAAGTTGCGGACAAAATTTCACGACTTGCGGAGCACCGAGGAGCAAGATATCAAAGAAATGAAGATTTTGGCTTTACAGAGATTTACACGGTCGTGTAAATGCAAGCCTTGCGTTTACGCGGGCCGTGTAAATGTAGATTTCTGCACAGTATATTTTTGCGTTTATGCAGGCCGTGTAAATGACAGTGTTAATTTACGCGGGCCGTGTAAACGTAAATGCAGGTTTTAAAGCAGTTTTTCACCATTTTTAAAGGGGGGAACCAACTTTTTACTTTGGGGGGGTCGACTTTTGGAGTAGAGAAGGCGATTTTCTTGAGGATTTTGAAGTTGATTAACACTTGGGAACATTTGATTTCATTTTGTAAGAACTTTAATTTCATTTTCTAGATTTGTGATCTTGTTCTAGTCATGAGTGGCTAGAACCCTAGATTCTCCAACTTTATGTCGTGACTTCTAGTTGTGATTTCAATCATATGACTTGATGTTTTCTTTCAATTTTCTATCTAGTGAATTTGATTTTGTTTCAATCGAATGTTTGATTCTAATTGTGATTCTTATTGGCCATTTGAATTAGGGTTAGATCATTCAAGTTATCTAATTGCAAAATCCGTAATTGTTTTGTAAATTGGACTAGGTAACAAGCACTAAACTGATTTCTATTGAATGAATTTAGTGTAAATCTTATTCACACATTCTTATGCTCCCGAGCTTATGAGGAGTATTGAGTGTTGTTGGGAACATTCACATAAAGTTTAATGCAATCTTTCAACCTAATTCTAAGAGTTTGTTTAGATTAGATTGGTAAGGTTAGGATTAATCAAAGAGCTTGTTTTGGTTAATTATTGTGGTGAATGGGAAGTGTTAGAGCTTGTTAACACTCTCAAGTACCAACTTAGATAGAATTAAACAAATATATTGTCATCCATGGAATCACATTGCTAATTTGTCTTGCATAGAGTTGGAGTACTTACAAATCTTGAACTTATTTCACTTAATCAATAATTTACTCATTGCTTTATTCTATAGTTTAAATCATTGCTTATAAATTCCCCCCATTCCGTGACCATTTTTGTACCTTACGCAAAAAGGTATAAACACTTGTCCCGTGTCTCTGTGGATCGACCCTACTTACCTTGTACTACGTTTTTAGTGCATAGTAGTAGTGGTTAAGGAGTCATTTGTACCCTTTATTTGTTGGGTTTGACACGCCTAACACTTATGCATCCCGACAACTAAAGACACATGAGGTGAATTATACCACCCATGATCTTGAATTGGGAGCTGTCGTCTTTGCTTTGAAATTTTGGAGGCACTACCTTTATCGTACAAAGTGCACCATTTTCACTGACCACAAGATCCTCCAACACATTTTAAATCAAAAGGAGTTAAACATGAGGCAGCAAAGATGGGTTGAGCTGCTAAACGATTATGAGTGCGAAATCAAGTACCATCCAGGTAAGGCTAACGTGGTAGCTGATGCCTTGAGTCGGAAAGAATACTCAAATCGACGTGTGAAAACTCTTTCGATAACCATTCAATCAGATCTGTTCTCGCAAATCAAAGAAGCCCAGTCTGATGCCATGAAGATAGAAAACAGAACAAGCGAAGCATTACGTGGGATGGAAAAGAACTTCGAAGTCAAGGAGGATGGAACATATTATTTCATGAACCGAATCTGGGTCCCTAAACTTGGGGGATTCAGAGAGGTAGTCATGAATGAGGCGCATAAGACACGATACTCCATCCATCCGGGTTCAGATAAAATGTACCTGGATATCAAGCAACATTATTGGTGGCCTAACATGAAGGCAGAAATTGCCACTTACGTTAACAAGTGCCTCACTTGCGCTAAGGTGAAGGTAGAATATCAGAAGCCCTCGGGACTATTAGAACAGTCGATAATACCCGAGTGGAAATGAGAAAGGATTACCATGGACATTGTGACCAAATTACCCAATACAACTGATGGATTGGATACCATATGGGTAATAGTTGATAGGTTGACAAAATCCGCCCATTTCCTGCCAATAAAGGAATCATACAAGATGGAACGATTGACGAGAATCTACATCAAGGAAATTGTCAGACTCCATGGAGTACCAATATCTATCATCTCAGATCGAGATAGTAGATTCACTTCACACTTTTGGCAAACACTTCAAAAGGCTATAGGAACACAACTCGACATGAGCACCTCTTATCACCCACAGACGGATGGTCAAAGTGAGCGAACCATTCAAACGCTTGAAGATATGCTTCGAGCATGTCTGATAGACTTCGGAAGGTCGTGGGATACCCACTTACCTTTGATTGAATTTTCGTACAATAATAGTTATCACGCGAGCATTAAGGTTGCTCCTTTCGAAGCATTATATAGTCATAAATGTAGATCACCGTTGTGTTGGGCTGAGGTAGGTGACACTCAGCTAGCAAGAGGACAGACACCAAACAATGCTTTAACAGGGCCAGAAATCATACGTGAAACGACAGAGAAGATAGTTCAATTCATGGCTCGACTTCAAGCATCACGAGACCGAAAGAAGAGCTATGCTGATAAACGGCGAAGGCCCTTAGAATTTCAAGTCGGTGATCGGGTGTTATTAAAGGTCTCTCCCTGGAAAGGAGTGATTCGTTTCAGGAAACGGGGAAAATTAAACCCACGATACATTGGGCCATTCGAGATTCTTGCCCGAATCGGTCCAGTGGCCTATAGGCTGCAGCTACCTGTTGAGCTCAGCAGTGTACACCCCGTGTTCCATGTTTCCAATTTGAAGAAATGTTTATCCGACGAAACTCTTGCCATCCCATTGGAAGAAATCGAAATCAACGAGAATCTCCTGTTCATCGAGGAACCAGTTGAAATCATGGACAGGGAAGTGAAGCGTACTAAACAAAGTCGTATTCCGATTGTGAAGGTTCGATGGAACGCAAAGCGTGGACCGAAATTCACATGGGAATGCGAATACCAGATGAAGCAAAAGTACCCTCACTTATTCTCGCATTCTCAAATCTAGCTTCAAAAGGAATTTCGGGACGAAATTACCTCTAACGGGGGGATGACATATGTAACTAAAACTTGAAACCATGCATGATGTTTATTCAAATGCTTTTGTAAACATTAACAAGGATAACATATGTAACTAAAACTTGAAACCATGCATGATGTTTATTCAATGACAAAAAAATTCCATCAAACACTCAATACAAACACTTCAAATAGTCAACAAAGGATTTGAAACCCTAAAAATCCCGGTTTAAGTCCAATATGGACTAGGATTTTCTTATTGGGCCTAATGGACCAATAAGTCTCCAATTTGACTAGTTTGGGCTTAGAACCCTTAAATGGGCCCTAATTGGACCCACTTTCATGAAACTTAACATTTTGGGCCATAATGGGCCTAAAATGGATTAGTTTACCTTTAATGGGCCTTGTTGGGCCATAACAAATCTAATTAGCCCTAATGGGTCATAAATCCATTCTTTTATACAAAAATTGGGCCGTGAACTACCCTAAAGGCCCAATAGGCTGAAAAATTCTCTATGGATTTCATAATTTCAAACCAAGGAAAGAATTGGGCCAAACTAGTTCATCCTCTTTCCTCCTAGCCCAAATATCGACCCAAGTATAAAACAAAAAAAAAAGAAGTATCATGGGGAGGGTTGACTTTGGGAGGTGCCACCTCCATATTACACACCATATATCCATGCATGGACCAACATGCATCCATAATAGTCAGTTCACTTCTCTCTCTCCCCTCTCTTCTTCTTCTCGGCCGAGGCTACCCACACACACACACCACCATTTCAATTTACTTCAAACTCTCTCAAGAACATCTTCATCCTTCCTCCAAATTTTCGAGAATCGTAAGGGCTTCAAGAAGAATTTCATCCAAAAATCACTTCAAATTATATACTAGTGGTAAGATCTTGCAAACATGTTTTCCTTCTACACTTAATCACTCTTCTTACAACCTTAAATTCTTGATCATACTCCATAGAACTCTTCAAATTCGAGGTCTCTTCAAGGAGCTTCTTAGGGCCAAAAACAACACCATCTTCTTCCATTTCTACTTCAAAACCGAAGACAACTAAGCAAGGTGAGTTCATACCCCCTTGTTTTCGGTTTTTACTTGTTTTTGGGGGAGAATACAAGTACTATGTGTTGATCTATGTGTGTATGCTTGTTATATGTGATTTCTTTGGTTTATGTTGTGAAAATATGATATTACTTGCTAAATCACGAAATCTATGGCTAAAGTGTGAAGTTTACATACACAAATAACATAATAAACCACACACTTCAAAGATCTAAGAGTCTTTAGGTTCAAGAAGTGAAAACAAAGTCAAAATCCTTATAAGTGTCATTTTTGCAAAAATACTAAAGGTTTGGGTAAAATATGATATTTTCGGTTTTATAAGGACAAAATGGTATTATTTACATACAAATCTGACTTTTATGAAAATAACACTTTTGTAGGGGTCAAAAACATAAATTTTAGCTTAATGAAAATAACACTTGTCTAGAACGTCAATAAAACTATTTTAGGGGCTGAAAATGACTTTGATGCAAAAATTGGACTAAAAATGAAAAGTTTTTGATTTTGGGGTCAAAATTGTAAAACTTACGGAAATTGAGCCAAAAGTGTAAACTTTTTACAACTAAGGGCTGTAAATGGCAAATACAATAGTTTTGGGCTGAAATTATTATTTAAATAAAGTTTGGGTCGAAAATGTCAAGAAAAATGGTTTAAGGACCAAAATGTCAATTTTCATAAAAAGGGACTAAAAGTGCCATTTTTTATAGATAAAGGGGCTGCAATGGTCAAACCAAATGTTTTGGGCCAAATAGGCAAATATTAAATTATTGGGTTAAAATATCAAGTTTATAACACATGGTTTATATATATATATATATATATATATATATATATATATATATATATATATATATATATATATATATATATATATATATATATATATATATATATATATATATATGTATATATATATATATATATATATATATATATATATATATATATATATAACCAAAGCTTCGTTATAAATCAAACGTCAAAGTATTTTAACACTTCGAATAAACATTTAGCCTACAACCAATACCTACATTACGAACTTAAGATCAATAAATTATAAATGATTCAATGGTTGGGCTCAAATATCTTCTATTCGTGCTATTGGGCCTTTGTGGCCCAATATCATGATTATTAGGCCCAATATAATCACACATGTTTATTGGGATTCCGGTGACCCAATTACCCAAAGGACATTTATCAGCTTTAACATGCTATTGGGCCTTAATGGTCCATTTGCATTGCTAATAAGACCCTAAACATTCATAATATGCTTAATGGGCTATAACGTGTCCGTAGCATACTCGACAGCCTGTAATAACATACAAAGTTAGTGGGCCTCCGTAGTCCTCTTCTCTTCGTCTGTTAGGTTTACCTTTTATTCAAGTAAACATAAATCGGGTTGTAAGACAATGTTATTCAATTTCTTTTGGATTTAGTGAGAAATAACGGGTGACACCAATAAATGTCGGGCGTAGTCTGTAGTTATAATCAAAGTCTCCTGGAGGGAGAGCGAGAGTTTGTGTATAGATCTATACGGGGGTGACTCCCCCACACCTAAGTTGTTCGCTACAGTTAGACTCGGCAAGTCTAGGGTGACAAAATCTTAATTCAAGACCGGCATTACGATAAAATGCCAAGACATGCGAATTAGTCATTATTATGCATGGTTATAACGACTCACATAGAGATCCATTACCATCTAAGTAATCATGGGAATTCATATTCATACGTGGTGACAATACAATAATACAAAACTAGCATACTATTTATATAGGAAAACATCGGGTTTTCCGGGGAAACAACATCATTTGTCTTTACTTATAACAACTATAATACAAGAAACTGTTATGCAAGGCATTTCATTTATACAGGTTTTGAAATCATATACACGTATACTTATGGATCATCACACCCTTTTTTTTTGTAAACAGTTTTCATTTCAGAAAATATCGGATTTTCTGGGTTTTACAAACAATACAAAACGTTTTATATCAAACCTGCTTATGAACTCACCAACATTATATATGTTGACCGTTTTCAAAATAACTTGTGTTCTCAGTTAACCGTTAAGATGAAGAATTATCAAGCGTGTTTCTGAACGTCTTTTGTGTGATGTCAATTGATAAACAATTTATGTTTTGGATTATGTAATGTAAACAATGTACTGGATGTGAACAATGACGGTTGTAATGTATTAATGCATGGTGATGTTTATGTTATGTTTCATGTATATTCATTGTGATGATATCTCAATTTAAGTCACACGAGCCCTCGGACGTTTCCGCCGTCTGGTTCAGGGGTGTGACAAAATACTAGATTAACATTTAAGTACCAAGTACCTAAGTGTTGTATGAAAAGTATGAGTTCTATCTAGTAGATACTTAGAAGTAGTAGTCTCTTCCAAAATTTCTTTCCAAATAAGAGGAGTAAATCTTCTTCTAGTGTCTACTTTCTTCACAAAAGAAACAAGATCCATCTATGTGGGCTTTAGTAGATTTCTTGGGCTTAAAGGTGTTCAGTCCATAAAACATGGGCCTCCTGGATCACACAAGGTGATTCTTTCAGCCTTGCATTATTCCAATGTTTAAACTAGCTTTAAATAAAATACCACTGTATTTATTGGAATATTGCTTGACCTGTTATATCATCAAATACATGTATAAATTATCCAAGACTTCCTAGAAGTCATGAATAACTATTCCTAGCTTGATGTTAGAAACATCTTAAGCATCACAGTGATGCCTTTACTAGGTATCATGTTCAGGTTTAATTGCTCAAAGCAAATAGTTTAGGACTAGGACCCTTAAGTGTATACAATTTCTTATCTCTCACGAGATTGTCTCTTAAGACATGAACCCATTCATTGAAGTTGTATCTAGTGAATGTTATTGTTTCATTATGTCATTAAAGAAAATGACAATTCGTGATAATGAGAATGGATTATATAACTACAAAATTTGTAACATAATTCATTTAGTATTTTCAATATTTAATCTTCAATAATTAATACCCTTTTAGTTTCCAAAAACATTAATTATCAAAGTCTACGATCCAAGTTGCAAAACAAATAAATGGTTAGGTATCCTTTATCTCATTCATTTGAATTCAACTCGGTAGGTATCGATTATCAATTATATCTTACTATATAATTCCTAGATTTATGGGATCGCTAATAACAAATTTAATTAGACATGTTTGATCCCATCTATGCCTTGGAACTCTATTGCTTAGGTATCCTTTATCACAAAAGATTTCCGATCAAATCGTCCAATTTGAAAAACATGTGTCATCAGCCTATAACTTGGTTATAGAAATCGCGAAGACACCCCGACCATCAAAATACAACACTAAGCGGTTAAGTATCATTTATTCCGCTAGTGCATACAAAAGACGTGCGAGTGTTCTTCAAAAGGATTGCATAGATCTGATGTTTGTAAAAAGGGTCTTTATATATGTTTTATAATTCTAGTTTAAAAACATATGATATCATGGTTATTACATGTATATAATAAACCATGGTATCATTTTTTAAAAGAAAATCACTTTTAAAGGTTCTATATAAAAAGTTAGTTTTTGTATAATTTGACGCAATTCAATTTTAATAACCGTTATTAAGTTTGAATGCATTTGAACCTTTTATATCTTTAATAAAACTTCCTTTTATTACTCATATATATTTGGAGTTTGTATAAGTTATAAAAAATCACCATTTTAAAACTTATAATGAAGGATTTCAAAATTTGCCGTTATTAACGATTTTATAAAATCGGGTTTTATTTTTAAAATAATAGCTTGTTACATATTATGTCTAATTTTGAAAACCCAAACTCCATGTGATGTTTATTTTGTCCAAAATTATTTTAGCATGTGAAAAACTAATTTTATCAACCACACAAAATATGTGCATAAACATAACCAACTAATGACATTTTTGTGAGCCAACACAAAAATGCCAAGTCCATTCCTAAAGGGTCATTTAAGGGGACCAAAAATCTTCTTGTAATGTTGTTAAAGAAGCTCCCACTTAAAATTCAGCAACTGTCGCTAAATGGCAACAACCCTTTGTGAACAACATTAGTGACACTTTTCAGAAAATGTCACTAAAAATCATGCACACCTTTTAGACTTGAAAATTGCTCTTTTGTCTTCAAAAATGGTTCCAACTTGATTTCTTGTTACATTTTTGTACAAATAAATTAATTCTAAAAACTAATCTATTACTTTACAAAAATAACCAAGAAAAGCTAATCTATTTAATTATTATATACCATATGAATAAATAAATTATTACAACCATTTTATAACAAAAATAACCAACACAACAACATAACAACATATTGGTTAGTGGCTAGTTTATGCACATCATATACATCAATATACACATCAAACAACCTTTGTTTTTCTAAGACAACTTTAAATGACAAAAGAGGCATAAAACTTTTGTCTCATAAAAAAATAACAATTATAAAGTTGTCATAGAAAATATGTATGAACTTATTTTTATACAAAAACAAGTTATCCATATTCTCCAAAAACTAAGATTTCCAAAAATCAAAAACCTAACCAAACTTGCAAGATGTGTCTGATACCAATTGTTGGGTTTTAGTTCAAAAATAGTTTCATAAACTAGAAAAATATGGCAACGGAAGAATTTATATTTTTTGAAGTAACATAAACATTTTATACCCACCAAGGATCTTCTTGGAAGTTGTAGAAAGATTTAAACACCAACTAAAGAATAGGGTAAAGAAATGACAACCTTTGTAGTTCTTTGGGTCCTCATGGGAGGCTTGGAAGTTGATGAAGAATGTGGAACCTTTGAGACACCAACAATGACTCAACTTGATGTTGATGCTAGTCCAAAACTCTTAAGCTTGAAGTTCATAACCAATATGAACTTCAAGAGAGAAAAATATGTGCAAGTAATCTTCAAGAACTCAAAGTAAAGAAGAGGTGGAGAGTCTCCTAGAGAGCTCTCGACCATGGAGAAGAGAAGAAGGAATGAGCACTCTTTCAAGAATGCAAGCCTCTTATTTATATGCATAAAGTGAAAGTATTAACCATTAGTCCTTAGCACTTTAAGCAAACTTGTCCCCATTGTCATAAGCATGTTTCCCATGCCTTTAAAGCATGATTAAATAAGTCATACACTTCTTTTTATGCAAATCTCGAAAATTTCATAAAGAAGAGGAAAGTTAGTTTAAATTTTATAAACTCAAGGTTTATAAAATATAAACTTTGTCTTTTGAGAAAAAGACAAAAGGTTTTCAACTAGTCCAAAAAGTTGTTCATGACTTATTAATTCATACCATATCAAATAATATAATGTTACTTGCTAATGAAAATTATTATTTCCATGAAACAAATAATTTCCAATTTAATTATAAGAGTTTTATTGAATATTTATTAAAATCAATTTCTAATAGATAATCAATTGTATCAAGTTGTTGTTAGTATGAACCATTAGTATCATATGTTATTTAGCAATATCAATTTGATATGAATCTTGAGCATACTAGATCTTTCAAAGACCTTCTACAAGATGCATGGAGCAAAACTAACCAAAGGGACTTCATTTTTATGTCTAAGGACCCTTCATAGGGTCTGAAAGGACAACTCAAAAAGTCCAGAGCATGCCTTGCTCAAGATGATGCTTTTGGGACCAAAAAGATGACATAAAACCCCCATAACTAGATCTACAAGATTAAGAGACAAAGGTGCAAGCTTTATACCTTGAAAGGTTTGCAAATGGAAGATAAATCCTAGATCTAAGGTGCTTCTTTCTCCAAGTTGAGCTTGATCTTCTTCCTTCCTCTTCAAATCACACAAACACACTCTTTAATGCTTGGAATGTCCTCAAAAGGTGTTTCTAGGGTTTCAAATCACAAAGAGAGGGTAGAGGCTGGTTAGTTGAAGAGAAATGAGGCCATAAAGATCCTTAAATACCACCCGAACCTTAAAAATTAGGGTTTCCATCTTTCTTTATTACGCCTCGCGTACATGAGTGTACACCCAACGTACACACATGCACGCTTAACGTACTTCTCCTACCCAGATTACAAGAATGCCACTAGGGGTTCAATGCATATTCTCTTGGACTTAGGGACCAAAATGTCATATAATAAACTTAAAGGGATAAATTTAGAAATACATGAACATCGGGATGTTACATAATTTGTCTAATAAGCTGTGATTGATTTATACCTTTTTATTTTTTCTTTCCAGATGTCTTCTCTGTTATTTCCTCTTCAGTAATTTCTTTTTCTTTTGGTTTAGTGATCTATGAGATGCATAAATATAAATATAATCAGAAAAGTGCATATGAATCAAATCAAGTAATGATAAATAAACATACATTTTTCATATATATTCTAATCACATGTGATTAAATAAGTATTAATATTTATAATAATTTGTCATTGAAATATACCTTTTTCAACAGTTTTTCTTGGTAATTTTCTTGCTTTTTTCTCTTTAGACACTTCTTTATTTTGTTTTGATGTATATATATATATATATATATATATATATATATATATATATATATATAAAGACATAATTAGAAAATCATATTTGATTAAAACAAAAGCATAAGGTGTTCATAACAGATTTTAATCACATATGATTATAATCTTTTTTGTGACTTTCTAACAAAGAATATTTTAGGATGTTTATGTATATAATCATATGTTAATCACATGTGATTAACAATCTTAAAATATTGTTTAATCACACGTGATGATCATCTCTAATACATACAAGGGAATCCAATCACAAGTTAGTATCATACGTGTTTTATGAATCCTTTTGAAGTATTGATATATATATATATATATATATATATATATATATATATATATATATATATATATATATATTAATATTTATAATCATTTGTGATTGAAATATATACCTTTTTCAGCAGTCCTTCTTGGTGATTTTTGTTGGATTAGTGTCTAAGCTTATAACTATAATTGGTATGTACTTGACCCGACTTGGCATGGTCCATTTGGGTTGTACTTCACCGAAACAATTTATATGGATAGTCTTTTGAGAATAGTATGTTTATGATTTATATTAATATATTATAAGTTCTAATATATTAATATGGAATCATATTATTTAATTAGTATTGATCAAGAATTAATTTAGAATTAATTTAGTGATAAAAAAGGAACTAATTAAATATGGACTCTTATATATATATATATATATATATATATATATATATATATATATATATATATATATATATATATATATATATATATATATATATGGAATGGGCCAAGTTCATTTAGGTTGGGCTAAGCTTTCATGGATAGTCCATGGAGTGTTACCCATGGATCCTATGGAAATGAAAGGTCATGGGTATTAGGGTTTATATGAATGTAACCCTAATCCTCCATACTATATAAAGAGGTCTTTGGCACATGAAATGGGACTAGTGTGTGAGGATACAAGGGTGGGACGATTTCTAGTGTGCATTCTATTCTCTTAAGTTTTCCAAGGTGTTTTTGATGATTTTTTATTCCACTTGAGGCTTCCACACTATTGGGGCTAAGCTCTTAAAGTTCAAGACTTCAAGCTCCATCAAAAGAGAAAACATAGATCCAAGGTTTATAGGGTTGCATGTACACCATAGGAGTGTTAGAATGCTCAAAACCCATCAGTGGTATCAGATCCTAGGCTTGTTTTCATTTATACTTGCTGAAATAGCTTAAAAATCGAAAAGTCTGGCTTTCTGGGCACTGGACTCGCCAAGTCCACTGATGGACTCGCCGAGTTCATGAAGAAATTCTTCCTACTCGGCGAGTAGGTTCATACACTCGACGAGTAGAACCCCCTGACAGCGTATTTTCAACTTTTAAGGCTGAAATTGGAGTAGGAACATTACCCTAAGCTATTTTTGAACTTATAAACCTGGTTTTGATGTGGTAATGTTCATGCTAATCCAATTTCAAAGATAATTGTCATAATTTCAAGATTTGTATTCGTTTTATGTTCATGCTAATTTCTTGAAGATTGATGACTTGAATTATCTTGTTCTTATGAGTTAGCTTAGATTAATAGAAAAGTTATGAGATAATGTGTTTTCAATCCATATTGATCTAAAATTTATTCATAAAATGTGTTTTTGTAACTTGTCCTCAAGTTATATGAAAAGTCACATTTATATTTTTTGTTAAAAAAAACTCATAAGATTTCCATAAGTTATGAAAATGAAGAGTCTCATTTTTAAATGCTTTAAAGTCTTCCATAACTTGTCCTAAAGTTATGGAACTTGAAGAGTTTTTCAATTAAACTACTTTAAACACATAACTTATGGAATTGAAAAGTTTTTTGAATTGTTCAAAACTTGCCCTCAAGTTTTGGAATTTGTAAAGTCTCACACACACTTTAATTCCAAACCCTAGAGTTTTAAAAGTTAAAATTCAACCCTTGTACTTTATTGTATTATAAGTTAATAATATATATATATATATATATATATATATATATATATATATATATATATATATATATATATGTGTGTGTAAGAACAAAGTCAGCCTTACCGTTAGTAGGCCTCATTCACGAAGCCGGTCTATAAGGGGGGTATAAGGTTACTGCCTATAAAATGACAGTTTAATGGGTGTCCACTCTCACCCACCGCTTCCTTGACTGGTGGAGGGTCGTTGGCCGAACGGGTAAGACAATGACTATAATTTTCATTATAAGTATAATTATAAATATTAAGTAACTAAACCTTTTATAAATACCCAATATTAGTTACTTTAGGAAAATGTGAATTTGGTGCTAACCCATGGAATTACACTTTGCACTTTGCTTAAGTCGTTAGTGGAGCGTGTGTGGTTAACCGGCACACTAACTTGGATTTAACAAGGTAGGCAAAGGGTGACTTAATGTTTATCATAGGATCAGTGGAGCGCGTGTGGTTAACCGGCACATCGATTAAGTGATAAATATTAAGGGTACCAAGTATATTTGCATGATTATTCACACCTTGTTTTGTGATCCTCGGCATCCCAGTCACAAAACTTGATAGGGTCTACCTTGAAAACTTGAAAAGTTAAATGAATCTCAATAGATCTAGGAGTTTCAAATCCAATTAAAACCTAATAAATTATTTTGTTTTTCGTGGTGGAAATTGGTGAATCGTCATTCGCCTACCTTCAAATATTCTATAGCTTGGATTACGACATCCCTCTTCCAAGTTATAAAATATTGTGTTGGGTCCTAGCCTTAATATTTCATATTGGGTGTTATATTAAGGACTTAAATCAACTAACTTGAATATCTCCCATATTAGATGTCTCGTTCAGACAACTATGATCTTCCTAAATCTCTTGGAACAAGCTTTCCTAATGAAGATGATGTCCCATGATTGGTTCGTGGAAATCATACTTCTCTTCCTCCACCTCCTCCAATTATTCTCCCTAACCCACAAGTTCTTGAAAAGTTCAAGGTCACTCAAGCCCTATTGGCAACCAAATTCTATGTGTGCTCACATCTTGGAGATAAAGTCACATATTGACAAGCCGGGAGAGTTGGGTATCAAAGTCTTGACAAATTTGGTTGTTCAATCACTTTCTAAGTCACATAGTGAGTTTCCTTTGGGACTACTATGAAACAGACTATTACATGAACCTTAATGATCTTATCTATTTGCTTGGTGCTGCTGAATCAGCAATGATTTGGAGGACTAGTAAAGCAAATTTGATTAGAAGATCAACTTCCCAAACTTCCATGGCAATTGACAATGGTAACATTGGATATCCAGAAAAGCTTTTCTTCCCAATGGAAAGGGATCGGCCATAGTCAACTCGGTTGACCAAATGGTAAAGAGAAAGGCTAAGTTTGAGATAGTCCCATGTACCATTACCAAAGAGTCCATATGGTTCTATTGCTAAAGGAAGGGGCATTGGTTGTGAAGCTGCCCTGGCTACCTGAAAGATCTGAGAGAAGGAAGAATCAAAAAGTTTTACTCTGCTTTAGGTAAGTCCACTATCTAACTTTGTTAAGTTCCTAATTGATGATTCTTAATACAAAATGTGACTCAGTTACATTTTGATGTTTGGCAGGATCAAGCAAAGGGAAGGAAACTTAAAGAAAGAGTATGCTGAATCTGATCGCGAAGATGGATTTCAATCGCATGGTTCGAAGATCGAATTCTTGAGCTACTATTTAGGAGTTATGATAGATTGCTAGAAAATATGTAATAGCATAGTTTTTATTTAAAGTTGCATTGTAAGGAAAAAGTTTTTCCGCATTTTATAAATAAATAAAATTTTGTTTTGTTTTATTTTATATCTCCTTGCAATGACATTCATGGAAAATTGATGTTTGTATGTTTCTAGCAATAATGGAAATGTGAATTTAATTCTTTCATTTGTGGTAGTGTCTAAATTTACCAAATAAGGAAAGATTCTCATCACCCAAGTTTCAATTGGACCGAAACTTGGAATCATGCAAGTCATAAAGTATGATGAATGAAAATCTTCATCTTTGGAAAATTAAGATTAATTCCTTGTTCACATGTATATATGTGAGTATAGTGAAGGACTAAGGGATCGAGTACACATTCTTGTGTACTCGTCAAGTCCACCACAAAAGACCGATAAGAATATTTGTCATGATTTACTAAAGTTTAGTAAATATGGTTATACTTACAAGTTTAAGTATAATTCGAAACATTGGAAAAGTTACAATGTATGGCAGAACGAATGAGAAGAATCAAATTTGGCAGAAAGATAAAAGTTTCTCAAATCTGAAAAGATGGGAGAGTACTTTAGTATCATGGTTTATGATCATCTTAATGATTGTGAGACCATATCACAATTCATCCTCTAGGGACATCTTAGTGCATTTGTTTGACTAAGAAGAGGAATCGTGAATTGTTGAATTGGTTAAATCAAAAGATGAATCGTACTTCGTTCCAAAACTGAGTCTTAGAGTAATACTCCAAGATTGTAACTTGAGTGACATAATCTTAAGAAGGTTTATAACACTTATCAAATGTAAGAGTAAAATGTGTTCTACTCTTGTACATTTGAAATTGGTAAGATGTGATGTTTTGGATAAAACAGAGACCAACTAAGGCCTGTGTGAAGTGTTTGTCTTGATAAGAATCCGCACAAACTCCTGAATATTTGCTTTGTCAAGGATGGTTCTTGACAAGAGAATCTTATATGTCAAGAGGTCAGTGGAAGTCTTAAAGATCTTGAAAAAGTTTCAATAACTAATCAAGAATAAAACCTGTAGTTTATCACTAGCGCACGGCTTGAGGTTCGTAACCTATCGTGTTGACATACTCTTATTTCTGTGCCCATTCTAGCTAAAGTTGGCTTTGCATATGAGTTCTGAGACTTCTCAATTGGTTGCATAACAACTTGGAAGCAATGTCAGACCCTTGTGTTCCCAGGTGGCAAAAAGTTAAGACTGCACAAGTTCGGTCCATATGAGTTTGGATTTGTCACTAACCTCCCCTTGTTGTTATGACAAATTCACATGGATAGGAACACATACACCATAAAATCTAAGTGTCATAAGGTTTCTCTCCGATTCATGAAAATGATGGTGAGGAAACGCTTTCACTATGTGGATTTTAAATAGATAGCAATTGTGATATTTGCATTCTCAAAGTCGTTAGTGGAGCGTGTGTGGTTAACCGGCACACTAACATGGACTTGTGAGAAATGGCAAAGGTCTAAACAATTGAGACTATGATTACGACATCCCTTTTCATAGTTCTAAAATTGATGAGACACACATATGAGTTATCTAAGGGAAGGTGTATGACTGTGATAAAGTTTTATCAAAGCATCTCGTATCAGAAATCTGAACTTTGGTAAGAAAGTCAATAAAATATTGATTTCTAGAAGTCCAGTTGATTTCTGAGTACATGTCAAAGCTAGTGGGAGCATAAGTGTTATGCTAATAATCATCATGTTAGTGGGAGCATGATAATTATAATAAGTGTTGCAAGTTAGCAATGTTAATTATAGAAAACAAAAGTTTCAATTGGGAAAAAGTTGTTTTGCTATAATTAAGGGAGAGGAAATTATACTTCATTTCGAATCTAAAAGCTTAGATCGTGAGATTTTAATCATGTTTAGTGAAGGATATATATATATATATATATATATATATATATATATATATATATATATATATATATATATATATATATATATATATATATATATATATATATATATATATATGAATTTTATGTTGGAATGGCCCAACTTGAGGAAATTCTATATATATTGCGTTCTCAAAATTCGATTATGATTACGGCATCCCTCTTCATAGTCGAATTATGAAAACATGGCAAATAAAAATATTGTAGCAAAAGACTGGTCTAGAATCATGTCTTTATGTGAGACATCATGAATCATGTCCCATGGAGTTGATCTCCATTGGTATACTCTGTAAAGTCTGTTGACAAGTCTTTGTGACTTTGTGCATAATCATTACAGAGGATCAGTTCATATAAGTTTAAAATCTAACAGATTTCGGTAAATGGCAGGAATTTGGAATTCTTGCATTTGCGGTAAGGATTTGGGATTGTGAAATGAGAATCATTGGAATTATGTTCAATCGATCTATTCCACAAAGTAAAGATCATAGACAAACATAGTGTGCATACTTGGTGTATGGCATGACTAGTGTTTAGAAAACATAGTGTACATGCTTGAAGCATGGGACAACTACTGTTTTAATTCAAGTATTAAGTTGATAAATTTAAAACATTATACAAGAATAATGTGTAATCAATATGGTGATAAATAAAAGGTGTTTTATTTATATTTATAAGTTCTGAGACCATATTGGATTCGATTATTCTTGTGTTTCACTTTGCATGTTTTGACTTCCAGAATAACTAGGTCATTCTTCCTGAATGACTAAGTTATTCAAACCATCCACAGTCGATAATACGTTGGAAGTAGGTATTAAGGCAAGACTGTCATGAAGTTGGTTTGTAGATGTCTAAGGTATTGGATATAGCAAGAGTTGCTACAACATTCATGAGTGCTCATAAGTTCTGAGTATTGGATTAAACCCACACTCATTTGAATCACTTCATGGATTTTATCACGAGTGATCATGAGACGATAATATCTTATATTCTTCAAACCTAGAGATATGAGTTGTTGACTATGAGTTGGTCATACAATGATTGTACGAAAACGCATTGGTAACTCGATGTTATAAAACATGCCTTTGTGTATGATTCAACAAGTAGTAGAACAAGCATATGAGTCAAAGTTTATCCATTCCTTTTACCCTTGAAGGGATAAAAGCGATATCTGTGGGCCCCTCGATGATTTAGTGATGACACCCTTAAGTGCTTGGTCAAGCCTGGACTGATTTGATTAGTTCAATTAATCAGTCGTCATAAATCAGAAATCGGGAAACAACAAATGGACAGAGATAATGATTATAATCCATGTCTCAGTCCATATGATATCTAGAATGAAGGAATATATGATCTCTTATCTAATGGACAAGTCATTGACTAAGGTTAGAGTTCGACAGCGGCTTTAAGAGCTACGAATGCTAGTCGGGTTTTGGAGTCATACGCAATAATAGTTTTAGACTTATCCAAGTGGGAGACTGTTGGATTAGTGTCTAAGCCCATAACTATAATTGGTATGTACTTGACCCGACTTGGCATGGTCCATTTGGGTTGCACTTCACCGGAAAAATTTATATGGATAGTATTTTGAGAATAGTATGTTTATGATTTATATTAATATATTATAAGTTCTAATATATTAATATGGAATCATATTATTTAATTAGTATTGATCAAGAATTAATTTAGAATTAATTTAGTGATAAAAAAGGAACTAATTAAATATGGACTCTTATATATATATATATATATATATATATATATATATATATATATATATATATATATATATATATATATATATATATATGTGGAAAGGACCAAGTTCATTTAGGTTGGGCTAAGCTTTCATGGATAGTCCATGGAGTGTTTAACCCATGGATCCTATGGAAATGAAAGGTCATAGGTATTAGGGTTTACATGAATGTAACCCTAATCCTCCATACTATATAAAGAGGTCTTTCGCACATGAAATGGGACTAGTGTGTGAGGATACAAGGGTGGTCCAATTTCTAGTGTGCATTCTATTCTCTCAAGTTTTCCAAGGTGGTTTTGGTGATTTGTGATTCCACTTGAGGCTTCCACACTATTGGGGATAAGCTCTTAAAGTTCAAGACTTCAAGCTCCATCAAAAGAGAAAACATAGATCCAATGTTTATAGGGTTGCATGTACACCATAGGAGTGTTAGAATGCTCAAACCCCATCAATTTCTTGATTGTTTCTCTTTAGGCACTTCTATGTTTTGTTCTGAAATATATAAATTCAGACATAATTCAAAAATTATATATGCTTAAAACAAAAGCATAAGGTGTTCATAAAAGATTTTAATCACATGTGATTGAATCTTTTTTGTGTATATAATAAAATCACACATGATTAAAACAAGTCATGATAATTAAAGCATATAATATTTATAACAAAGAATATTCAATTGTGATTGGATTTCCTTGTGTGTATTAGAGATGCTAATCACATGTTATTAAATCAGATTTTAGGATGTTTATGTATATAATTAACAACCTAAAATATTGTTCAATCACATGTGATTAACATCTCTAATAAACACAAGGAAATCCAATCACAAGTGAGTATCATATGTGTTTGGTGAATCCTTTTGGAGTATTGATGAATACATATATATATATATATATATATATATATATATATATATATATATATATATATATATATATATAATGATTTGTGATTAAAATATACCTTTTTCAACAGTTTTTTTTATTGATTTTCTTGCTTTTTTCTCTTTAGGCACTTCTATGTTTTATTCTCAAATATACAAATTCAGACATAATTAGAAAATCGAATGTGATTAAAACAAAAGCATAAGGTGTTCATAACAAATTTTACTAACATGTGATTAAATCTCTTTTTTCTATAGAATAAAATCACATATGATTAAAACAAGTTATTATAAATAAAGCATACAATATTTATAACAAAGGATATTCATTTGTGATTAGATTTCCTTGTGTGTAATAGAGATGCTAATCAAATGTTATTAAATCATATTTTAGGATGTTTATGTATATAATCATATGTTAATCACATGTAATTAGCATCTCTAATGCAAACAAGGGAACCCAATCGCAAGTGAGTATCATATGTGTTTTGTAAATCCTTTTGGAGTATTTATATATATATATATATATATATATATATATATATATATATATATATATATATATATATATTAATATTTATAATCATTTGTGATTGAAATATACCTTTTTAAACAGTCTTTCTTGGTTATTTTCTTGCTTAATTATCTTTAGGCACTTCTATGTTTTGTTTTGAAATATATAAATTCAGACATAATTAGAAGATTATATATGATTAAAACAAAAGTATAAGGTGTTCATAACATATTTTAATCACATGTGATTGAATCTTTTTTGTATATATAATAAAATCACATATGACTAAAACAAGTCATGATAAATAAAGCATACAATATTTGTAACAAATAATATTCATTTGTGATTTGATTTCCTTGTGTGTATTAGAGATGCTAATCACATGTTATTAAATCAGATTTTAGGATGTTTATGTATATAATTGTATGTTAATCACATGTGATTAACAATCCTAAAATATTGTTTAATCACTTGTGATTAGCATCTATAATACACACAAGGAAAACCAATTACAAGTGAGTATCATATGTGTTTGGTGAATCCTTTTGGAGTATTGATATATATATATATATTAATATTTATAATTATTTGTGATTGAAATATACCTTTTTCAACAGTCTTTTTTGTTGATTTTGTTGATTCTTTTTCTTTAGGCACTTCTATATTTTGTTCTGAAATATATAAATGCATACATAATTAGAAAATCATATATGATTAAAACAAAAACATAAATTGTTCATAACAGATTTTAATCACATGTGATTGAATCTTTTTTGTCTATATAATAAAATCACATAGGATGTTTATGTATATAATCATATGTTAATCACATGTGATTAACATATGTTTATATGCATAAAAATCATAAAATATTGTCGCATTTGATTAGCATCTAGGATACAAACATGGAAATCCAATCACAAGTGAGTCTTTTATGTCTTTGGATTCACACAAGGAAATCCAATCACAAGTAAGTATCATATGTGTTTGGTGAATCCTTTTAGAGTATTGATATATATATATATATATATACATATATATATATATATATATATATATATATATATATTAATATTTATAATCATTTGTGATTGAAATATACCTTTTTCAGCAATCTTTTTTTGTTGATTTTCTTTCTTGTTTCTCTTTAGGCACTTCTACGTTTCCCCTTTTTGCTGTTTTTTGGTGAATCCTTTTGGATTAGTTGTTGTCTCTGTATATTTTTTTTTTCGTCTGGTATGCATAAATACAAACAATATTAGAAAATCATATATGATTGTTCATAACAGATAATAATCACATGCGATTGAATATATATATATATATATATATATATATATATATATATATATATATATATATATATAAAAGATGATAATCACATGTGATTAACCCAAGTATGGTTTTTATGTATATAATTATATGTGATTTTAATCAAATAGTAACATTAGTTTTTAGCAGATGTTACTAAATGAGATATTATCAAAAACTCACATATATTATTCTAATCACATGTATTTACAATCTATGTAAATCATATATGATTTAATTTCTATAAATCCTTTTGGATATTATAACATCAACAAATCACATATAAGAATTTATCATCAAATCACATGTAATTATAACATATGTAAATCATATATAATTTAGTTTTTGTAAATCCTTTTGCAGATTATAACATCATCAAATCATATATGATTGAACATCGTCATAGAACACAGATGATTTATCACCTTCGTTCATAGTTTTAAGATCTTTCTTCTTTCTCGAATATTTTATTTCAAACGTTTTAGTAACTTCTGCAAGTTCAAACAGACTTCATTTACTTAATACATGAATAACATAATACTAAATCGATAAAATAATCGTTAATAGTTGTAAAATCGAATATTATTAAACAGAAAACCTTCAATAACTTGTTCGACATCGAAAACTAGTGTTTTAGTACAATAAAACTTTTGAATAAATGCACATTTCATGTATATTGATCTAATAAACAGTAGAAAAACTCGATATAGTTGTAAAATTGAGTGCTATCAAACAGAAAACCTTCAATAACTTGATCAGGGTTTTCGTTCAAAAAAACTTTAGAATAATACATATTTAGTGTTTATTGATCAAAGTTACAGTAGAAATACTCGATAATCATGAAAATCGAGTGACATTGACGAAAAACACATCAGTATGAGTTTTGATACCTTTAGATGAAGGTTTTGACGACGAGTTCGCTGTTTTCGACGATATTTCAAGTGTTTTCGTGATTGATTCAAGAAAAATTGATGAAAATGTTTGCGTTTTTGTTGAAAATCCGTTGAAATGTGAGAGAGAAATGAGGTTTTTGGGTTGAGAGAAAGAGGGTTTTGAATCTTGATTATTGAGGAGACGTGATGTATGCACACGATCTAGCAGTTGCAGGGTTGATTTTGATATTTATGATTCTACCCTCATCGTTTTTTGAATGCTGTATGTTTGCATCCAATGTTTAAACTAATTACAAAAATGTCACCTTTTAAATTTAAATGTGATTTTTGTTCTCAATTGTTCTCGAAATGAAATTGTTCTCGATTGAACGGCCCTATATATATATATATATATATATATATATATATATATATATATATATATATATATATATATATATATATATATATATATATATATATATATATATATATATATATATATATATATATATATATATACCTTTTATTTTTAAGTTATGTAATAAATTTATCTGTCTATTGTTTCCTATTTATTTGATATATCGAAAAGACAAAGATACACAGATTTATTTTCCAATAAATGTTGCAAAGGCAACCCATCAACCACAATATGATTTCCATTCGTCACAACTATTTTGGTAATTTCACTTTCCATTGCCATTTTGTAGATGTTAGAAGTGGAGGTTGTTTTGAAAATCATTATATATTTTTCTATTTCAAATGTGTTTTATAAGAATTTATTCGAGAGATATGAAGAGGCAGATGAAGTTCTTTTATTAAAAGGCAATAGTAGATTCATCATTACTTATAGAAGTCGTCGAATGACAACATTAGAAGTTGCCAACCAATTGGCGTTTCATAGTGTGCTCGTTTCCCATTGAATTTTAATTTAGGAGGAAAAAGTTCACGATCCACTATTCCAGACTGGTAAATCTTGACGGATTCATTCATAATCGATGGATGTTTATTTTTTAGTTTATTTATGTAACACGTGTATTCACAAACTACAACTGAGAGGGCCTCTTTCTAACTATTCTAAATATAGTCCCCGATCAATAGTTCCCACGAAATTGCATCTTTTTGAAATGATATAACATATCATCCACATCAATATTCAGATTTTATTTTAATACAATTCGTTGCTAATTGTAATTGTGTATATTTCCCACAAAGTGATTGATTTGCCTTATCACGTACAAATACAAAATACATACACAAGGTAGCCTAAGTAAGAGTGAGCCAATATACTTGGGCTATACACAGTAAAATACAATAACAAATATGATACACTAATATTCCCGTAGTTTCGACATCGAACGTTCAATCCGAACCTAGCGTCGAAAATTAACGGTGATGGTAACCTTTTTAGTTAAGGATGTATGTATGAGTGTAACATCCCAAAATTTTCAACAATTTTAAACCTTTCAAGACAACCCATTTACTAATAAAAGTGTTACAAATCATTGTTTCCAAAACATTATTTAAAATCAGAGTCTCCCAAAATCCAATCAGTTGTAAAACCAAGGATGTGTACGGTCACGCCTTCGCTTTGTCACGGTCCACTGAAGTACCTGAAACCATAAACAAAAACTGTAAGCATCAAGCTTAGTGAGTTCCCCTAAAATACCAACACAACACATCATCATAATAACAAACAACATGCATACAAAGCCTTCAGCCTGACTGGAACGCCCAACCGGCCTACAGTTTATCTGGTACGCTCACAGAACCTTCAACATGACTGGTACGCCTCACCGGGCCTTCAGCCTATCTGGAACGTTCTCCGGGCCTTCGGCCTAAAAGGTACGCCTCTCGAGCATGCAGTCTATCCGGGACTCTCTGGGTCTCTTAGCCTTCAGTCCCAGCTGGTCCGACTCAACCCAATAACCAACACATATCCACACATACCATAACATAGCAACATATCGATATAAATATTATCGAGTTTGTTGAATGGCAGCACAAAGCAGTACAGTCTCAACCCAACCACACTATGTCGGCATACGCAACAGATAAACGTATAACCAGTCAACAAACAATCAGACAGATCTTACAGATCACTAAGCATAGCATCATCCTATATACCAAAATACAGATCTAACGGAACACTACAGCATAACATCATGCGATAAACCAGGATAACAATCCAATGGGCCAACCTTGGTGTCTTCGACCCAAAAGTACAGTGAGGAAACCTCACCTCGCAACTGAACAGAAGCTGATGAGGTCTCGACTCCGAATCTCAGCTCCCCAACTGACACCTATTCCCACCAAATGACCAATTTACGTCAAAATCCCAATATACCCAAAATACCTTCAAGGTCAAACTTGGTCAAAGTCAGCTGGTCAAACCAACCAGGTCAACTGAGTCAACCCAGCCGAGTCAACCCGATCGAATCAACTCAGGGTGCGTACGCGGTACGCACTTCGTAGGTACACTGGGCGTACATGAAGCCTCGCAGGTTGACCACCATCGGGGTGGTTGACCTCGTATGCACGGCGTACTCCGAGTACGCCGAGTGTACCCTTGCAAATCCAAAAATCCCATTAAGAGCTTAATGGCTTAAGCTCTTATGTCCAAACTTCATATCCATGGCTAAAATACTCTTAGGCGTCATAAAGTCTCCAACTTTATGACCTAGCATGTCCAATAATTTCTTAACACAAGTACTTATTCCATTAAGACCTTCTAAATGATACATGAAGCAAAACAAACCATTTGCAATCCATTTTTATGACTTACGACCCCTCTTAGGGTCTGAAAGGACAACGCAAAGGTCAAGAACATTCCATGTTCAAGATCTAACCTTTTGGGACCAAAAATCTTCATTAAGACAACCAAAACTAGATCCATGAGATAGAGGGATAAAGTTGCAAGATTTTTACCTTAGAATGGTTGCAAATAAAGTAGAATTCCCAGATCCAAGTGTTCCACTCCTTCAAGATGAGCTTGGCTTCCTTCCTTCTTCTAAGGCACCAAAAACACACTTCTAAGCTTGAAAAGGCTGCTCAAGGTGGTTCTAGGGTTACAAACACGTATGAGAGGGATGGAGGCAGTTAAGGTGGGTGAAATGAGGCCATAAGAGTGCTTAAATACGAGCCACACCCTAAAAAAATTGGGTTTCCATATCTGGTAAGTACGCTCAACATACACTGATGTACGCCCCACGTACTAGGGCGCATCCTAGTACGCTTAGCGTGCACCACGTACGCATGGCATACTTCGAAGGCCAGAATTACAAAAATACCACCAGGTCTCCTTTTGCACACCTTCTTGAACTTAGGGACCAAAATGCATTTCATCTCAATATAAGGAGCAACAATGCAAGTACTTCAAAACCAGACGTTACAATTCTTCCCCAATTGAATTAGACTTCGTCCTCGAAGTCTGCTGCAGTAACTAGCCTAGGGTAGTGTTTCCACATCTCCACTTCGGTTCACTCAGACGGTCCTCCCCCAGGACCCGATCCGAACTAAGAGTCGGATCATTCAGGTGGCTGCCTACCCATACCATCTTTGACTTGCTAACTTCCATTACTGGAGAAACTATCACCACCTTCACACAATTCAGACATCCACTACCTCAACTGATTCTTAAACAAGCACAACCATCTCGGAACACAGATGATATGATATCCCTCACAATCCGAACCATACGGAACCCTACCGATCCAAACTTACCTTGCTGAATCCACTGGGGATTCAGGACCCTTGACCATCCTATACTGTTTAACCCTCTATTCGAAAACAAGGCGGCTCTAAACTCGAGCCCCGACTGGATAACCTCTGCAGAGAGACACAACAATGCCAACATAATCCACAACCTCCTGGCTAAGACCGAATGTCTAGAGAGAGGTCCACAAATACCACGAACTCTCTCAAGGCTACAACCCGAATCAACTCTATCAATATGCTTCCTGAGACCGGAAACCCATAACCCACGACTGACATTTACCCATACATTGAATCTGCCCCTTTCCTGAGAGTATGATCACTACCAACCATGCGGGAAAAGACCCCAACACATAAATCATGAATTTTCAACTAATCCCCAAATCCATAAGATACACCAAGAGCCTTAGTTAACCCGTGACTCCCTGACACGCCATTCCAACCACTGCTCCTACGAGCAAGGATGACAATTCCAAGAACTCCACATTTACCCCCAATCCTTAACAACTCTGGTGTACACACCCAAGACTTCAACGAAGAACTTTTGATTTGAGACTTCATACCCGGTTCTCAACCTTGATGGTTAACCCCTAAAAACAGCTTACGGACAAACGAGAGTATAATGCAACATTCCAGAAAGACTTTATGATATACGACTGATACTCCCAATAACCTTTAAATGTTTCCTTCATCGAAACCAGTTGATTTATGTGCCTCCCGACTTCCATCAATGAACCAATACCGAAAGTACCTCAAGCAGAAGAATGAATAATCACGATCACTGAGCCCACATCCGATGGCTGGAAAGCTCCTAATATTACACCGGTCTTGCCGACATTACATTTTTCCTCTGGAACTCGCGACCCACACCACGGGCCAAAAGACTATCAACCTCTTTCACCGCCTTGTTGGGACCTAACCACGTCCCTCTCAACGCTAACTCTGGAACAAAGCCAAAAATATATCACGCCCAATCCCTTTCACAGAACTAGCTGCTACCAATACAGAGCCTGACGAAATCATGGTAACCCACGACCCAAGAACAGGATAACGATTGCACCCTTGATCCAGCCCACATTCAAACAATGAACTACCACAATGCGCATCCTCAGGGAACCCATAACCTCATACAATAAGAGCAGAAATACCAATATTCTATCGAACGAAGAGCCTCAATCATTAACATAATACATACTTATGATCAATCGAAACAAGATCTCATACTCAGTTGAGACTGAACAGATTCCACCAATACGCAACCAAGTCGAGAAGACTTTTAAAGTGATCCTGAATGCCACTCAACCCAAGCCTGCTATGAACCAAATTTCCACACCATAATTGCGGGTACCCATACCCAGAGACCAAATGACATAAAACATATCGATCTTGATGATAGGTTGACACACCCATAGAACTTCAACTGCCACAACTCAAAACTTTCGGAGAATCTTTGATGAATGATGAACGATGCAACCAATAATCGAGGACACATTGACACTAGATCTAACAAACCAAAACCTACACAGAGCTGATCGTTCCAAATTCTGAAACCACTTCCCTGATCGACCTTTGACCAAGCTAGACTATAAATAGAAATCCATGCAACTAGCTGACAAATTCCCTCCGCAACTGATACTTAACCTGAGCAGTCCTAGCCACTCCTCAGTTATTCATTGGCATCCCCCCAAAAGGAACCAATATATACAACGAGCCCTTGACAAACCATCCTACGCTGAGGGACAACTCATGTGTCTCATGAACACATACATCCTATCGCCACCTACCCCACACCCATGCCTTGACCAAATCCTGAACCGAGATCCCACATACTTGTGCCGCAGATTCCTATGAACCATTCTCTCAATACCACGGACCCAAATAGATCGGTATCCTCCAAACAGAATACCCAGTTCTCCCCTACTTAGGGTTCGAACTACTACCCATGGGTGTTGAAGCCAACCATTTCTCAAACCGGTTCAAATGGCACGAACCGTCCCCGAATCTTGGAATGCATAACACACTCAAGATGATCTTCTAGATAAAGACCAATCAAATACTAATAGGATTTCGGATTTTAGCTGAAGATCACCGAAATTTCCAATCATAACCACTTTAACATTAAGGTTTTCAAGCAAATGCTTATGAAAATACCAACTTACGATCCAAAACATACATTCCTTGCCTGCAATCCTAACTGTCAATCCGGTACCTGACTTTCTTATATCCAAGGAAACAGACTCTTGATCGTAACACAAAACATCCCAACTACATCAAATTTTCATGCGCACTCCCTGCTGACATGCTGTCACCAAACACCGCGACCAACATACCACATGCAAGATTCACATCCTAACTCTGACAGTCATAAGCATGCTCACTCCTTCTCCGAACTCGGAAACTGAAAAGGGCATAATCCTTGCCACAGATAGCGACAATCCAATCCACCAATCAACCACTCAACTTCCAACTGTAATCGATCAACCGATCATAACAATCGTTTCCTTCTTAAGTCCTACATCTCAATGCACGGTCTCGAGAAAAACCTCGGGACCTTAAAACAAACAAACTCATCCAGGTCTGCGCCATTCAACCCAAACTGATATCACCACGGGGGCCCAAAACAATTACCAGACCCATCCTCATGCCTGAGCAACCATAACCCAAAAGAACAAGAGATACGTAACCACTGCCACGAATCATAGCACCAAACTGTGTTATCTTCCCCGACCAGCCCTTCAAATCCCCGAAACCCTCCTTGATTCTAGTATGGATTTTTGGGTCTAAAATATGGTTTATACTTTGCTTTTCTAGGCATTTTTAGTTTTCGGTCTAGGGCCGAAAACATTATTGGGTTTAGTTGTAGCTTGGACCGAAATCACATGTGATTTCGGTCTAGCTATTGGGTTTTGGGCTTGGGATTTAGTCCATATGTATAAATAGGGTCGAAGAGGCATGTTTTAGGAAGCATTAGAGAGGGTGGGACGTTTTGGGGCTGTTATTGTAGAAGGGAGCGTGTTCTAGTGAGAGAAAGTAGAGAGAAGGTGCAAGTGTGTGTGTGAATCTTGTGTATTATTCATTATTCAAATCATTGAATACATTGAAGATTCATCTTGTTCTTCTTCTTCTTCTTCTTCTTATCCGTTATATCTTGCATCATCCACTTGATTGGGATTCCGCACCATCAAGTAGATCGGATTGATACGTCAAGCGATTTGGGGACTTACAGTTGGTATCAGAGCTTGGATCGTATCAATTAAATTGGCAAGATTTTGAATGTGCGAGATTTCGGTGGAACATCTCGGACGTTTTCGGTTCGGTGGGTTTGCGGTGAGCAGCCTCGCACGTGTTTGGTCCATCACTTTGATCCTCGTTTTCGGTCAGCAGCGAGTCTTCTCGATTAGGACCAAGGAGCTTCGCATTTTCGGTCCAAGTTTCGGATTTTTGACATTTTTGGCCCAAAAATCAATTTTTCGAATTTTGAAATTTCGTTTTCGGACCAAAGCTTTGACTTTTGATTTTTGACTTACTAGTTTGACTTTTGATCTTTCAAAGTTGACTTTTGACTCTCAAATTTAACCTTTTACTTTAAACTTTGACTTTCTTGTTTAATTTTCAAGTTTTCACGTTTGTCTTTTCGGTTTGTTTTTGAAGTTTGATTTTTGAAGTTTGACCTTTTAAATTTGACTTTTAAGGATGACTTTTGAGGTTTATATTCAAAGGGTATTTTTGGTAAACAATAGTTCCTCAAACACCAAAGTCAATGAAGTTTCATGTTCTCAATCTTGTGAAGCTACAATTAAGGTTCTTCGGGATCAAATCGATATATTAAAAAGAGAAAATGAGGACCTTAAATATGAAGGATATACTCTTAGGAAGGCCCAAAAACCCTTAAAAGAACAACTAGAAACCAAGACAAAGGACTTTAGAAAACTTCAAGAAGAATATAGCAACAAATGTGAGAATTATGACTATGTTAAGAGACAACTTGCTAGCTTAACTGCCAAAGTTGATGCATTGAAAGCTAAATATAAAGATGTTGAATTCAACTTTACGAAATTTGACGTGTCAAGTGAGGTAGTTGCATCCATGATTATAAAACAATTAAAATTTAAAGATAATCAATCTAAGGGTCTAGGCTATGATAGTGTTCCTCCTCCTTTTAACCATACTTACACCAACATCCCTATGACTAAAGAAGAAATAGACAGAGAAACACATCTTCAGTATGGCAAACCTGCTGTGGTTGTGCCAGAAAATAGCTCTAGGGTGAATGATACTGATGCTTCTACTTCCTGTGCAGGTAAAGTAGTGGAAGATGAGAACAAGGAGAACATAAACAGTTCTTGTTCTGTTGATACTACTGATTGTGAAACCAATGTCTCCTTGATCTCTAAATCTGTTGCTTCTAATTCTGTTGCTTCTAATCAACCTAGTGTTGGTAAATACAGGCCACCAAAACAAGTGAAACAGACTGCTTGCTGCAAGTGTGCATGTGGGAACAATCAGAAACAAGGCAAAGATACGCCACCAGGGGCAGGAATAAACAACTTCCACGTGAAGAAACAGACATGCTTTTATTGGGGAACACCTGGACATATTTCCAGAAATTGTCCAAATCGTGCATATGTTCCCTACTATGCACAAGGATGGCAGAATGCGCCAAGAAGGAGATTTTCTAAAAGAAACCCTTCAAAGTCACAATTGCGCAATGGTGACTGGAATACGAAAAAGGCCAAGAACCCAACTCATAAGGACAAGAAGGGTATGTCGGCCAACAAGTCCAATTCAAGAGATGCTCCAGTTAAACCAAGACCGGTTAGGTCAAAGTCATCTCGGCAATCGACTTCAAGTTCAAAATCAAGTGCTAAGGCATCCATCCGATCAAACAAGAAATGGGTTAAACCCGACTACAGATGGGTACCAAAGGTTCATGCTCCCAAATCACCTAATGATTCTAACATTTCTTCATCTTTTGTGTGTGATAAACAGGATATGTCATGGGAGAGAGTACCTTTCAAAGATGACAAAGGTTAACCCAGTTTCAAAATGGACTGGGTTCCAAAGACCAACTAATCCCACACACTGTGCTGGAGCAGCTATGGAGGCATATCAACAGACTTCGGTTTGTTGATAATGGCTGTTCCTGGCACATGATAGAAGGCATCTCTCAACTGTACAACATTCAGAACTTTGTTTGAGATTATGTCTCCTTTGCGGGAAAGGAAGAAATGATAGGATCACAAATGGGGATTGTACTTAACGATGTGAAATTTTTTTGGATCGGTTCTTAGATTGAAATACGCGTGCTGTTCTCAGATCATCTGGTTGCACCTTCTATTGGTGACTTACGGTTTGAGTTTTCTTCTCGATACTCCTGAGTTTTTTCTTACAATGATTCGTTTCAAAGACAATTTTTTTAATTTTTCTTTCTTCCCCATGCCCAAATTAAGGGCGAGAAATCAAAATACAAAAATTAGAAAAACAAAAATCCAAAAACTATGTTCTTATGGTTTTTCTTTTGTAGGTGTTATTTGGGAAGTGATATGAAGTATAGTGCTAAAGGGCAATCTGAAATTCATGTAATGCACTGAAGCCAAATCGTCTAGACTCTGTGTTCAATGTGCTGGTAGGCACAAAGGATTCAAATTTAAAAGGACTAGACATAGATTGACAATGAAAGGACTTGACTGTGTTAACTCCTTTGGACTTAGATAGTTTCGTTTGGACTGACCATGCGACGCTTGGATAGATTGAGCAGTGAAATAAACAAGGGAACCAACAAGATACATTAAAGTTACTTATTATCTAGAAATCTGGCTCAACACTTCTTCGATGTACGAACTTATGTCCTTAATTCTAGTGTTGATAGGATGACTGGGGGGTTCTGATAAAGTAGGTCTGTAGGAAATTATTTTCTTGCTTTCTATCTGTCAGTCATATGTTGCCTCCTTTGTGTGATTGGAACATATCCGACCTAGAATGCAACATATGCAACTCTATCTCTATGCATCTCCTTATCTATGCAATTCTTTCTGTCTTTTAGCAATATGCTGTCCCCTCTGCGTGATCGGAATATCTGACCTGGGACACATCATATGCACCCTACTATCTCTCTAACCCTCTATCTATGTTCGTCATATGTTGTTCCCTCTGCGTGATTGGAAGACATCCGACCTGGGATACAACATATGCACTTCTATATCTGACTTTTCTCTTAATGATTGAATACTCACCTAAAGTAAAGAGGTCTTTGGAAGTTATTGATTACCGGGGTATCTCGAGAAGTGGGGAACACGTTCTAGTACACCTAAAATTTAATCATTTAATAGGTTGTCTGTAGATCTCGCTGCTGAATTTAAGCGGACAACAATATCCTTGGTCATCGTCATCCAAATGGTCCATTTAGGAATATAGATCAAAATGACTTGTCACTTATAATCTGTCCAATTTGTCAATATCCTTTGTGTTTAAGTGGACCACAATACCAGTGATTGACCAGATCTAAACATGCAGGTGTGTGCTGATAAACGATATTAAATTGTCTGACAACTTTGATCCCAAATCAGTCTTAAATTTAGTTATCATTTTTGTTTCTATTAAATTTGTTCATAGTTTTCCTCTATGCACAAATTTAGGGGGAGAATTAAAATTTTTAAAATCAAACAAAAATCAAAAAATTAAAAAAAAAATCCAAAAATATGTTTATTTCTGTTTTTATTTCTTTTTCAGAAAAATCAAAAATCCAAAAATATTTTTGTTTTACTTTTGAGTGTATTTTATTTTTGGTTTTTACTTCTTAGTGATTTCTATTGTGTGCTATGTTTTCTTTTAGTTTTATTTTTTTCTCAAAATTTTCTTTGTCTTGAAAAGCGAATTCAAAAAATCAGAGAACTCAAAGGAAGAAGAGACTCAAGGAGGCTGTATCGGATCTTTCTGAGCCAAGGTTACATCATTGAACAATTGTGGTGCAACAATGATCATTAAAGAATACTCATTCGAAGGAACAAGAAATGAATATTATCTTTCAACACATTATCTTTCAACCCAGAAGCAAGGTGAAGTTGTACTTGAAGATTATGTGACAGATTATATTGAAGCCTTCTCAATCAATTTGCTTCTATCTATGAACCTGCTGAAGTGATCCAGAAGAATCGGTCTCTATGTTATTCTCTCTGAACATTTTCAAGCTGAAAGTGCTGATTTTCGAGAATCCTTACAAGAAGCCTCCACACCCAACGTGCGTTCAAAGTCAAATTTTGGAAGAAAGGCCCAACTGTTCAAGATGAAGTCATTCGCATAGAAGATTCATATGTTCATCTTGAAATTGTGAAAAAATCGAAGATAAATTGTGACAACCCGAAATTTTCATTTTATAAACTCCGCAGTCAAGCACATCAAATAATAGTCAAATTCATCCCGGTACATTTTTGGCCGGTGTTAAGTTCGTTTGGGTGTTTTATTTTAATTTTTCGTCAAACGAACAAATAAATGGAGGTTTCCGTTAGGAGTGTTGTGGAACAAGTAAACATTTAACACCTTGACTAGGTGTTTACGGCCAAACAAGGGGGTTTGGGCCGTAAACTCCCTTTGACCATGAACTCATGCGTATAGCATGAGTTTACCCTTCATTCTTTCATTTCCCACTTCCTAGTTCAAGAACACCCAAGTTTTCTCTCAACTATCATAAGATCATCTCTTCAAATCCGCCAAAATGTAAGTGTTTCCTTCCTAGATTCGAACATGCAACACTTAATCTAGTGTTTATACATCATTTCATCCATGGATTCTTCATCTTTTCTTAGATCTTCAAGTGTTCTTCAAAACACCAAGAACACCAAGAACACACACTAGTGTTTTTGGCTCTAAAAACACTCTTCCAAGCTTCCTATAAGTAAGTACACTCTTCCTAACTAGTTGTTTGCTTAGAATACATGTTAAACCCTTGAAGAACATCAAAATCCCCAAGAACATATGTGTTTACGGTTCAAGGAGATCTCCTTAGACCGTAAACACCTTCAAGTGGGGTTTAGGTGACCCTAATACCTTCTATGGCTTGTATAAAGGACTAGAACCTTGCATGCATGAGCTAGAAACACCAAAACACGAAATGGTTGGGTAACCATGAGTTTACGGCCGTAAAATCATGGGTTTACGACCGTAAACACATGTGTTTACGACCGTAAACTCCCAAGGAGTGGTCCAAGGACCGTAAACTCCAAAGAAGGGCCATTTCGAGCCCTAGTCACTTCCTAAGCCTTGGATTCGAGTCTAGCTTACTTCCTTGTGTGGTGTAGGACCTTAAAACACCCAATGGCACCATTACCATGAGTTTACGGCCGTAAACTCATGGGGGAAATGGTCCCAGAACCGTAAACCCATATGGTGCTACCATATGGGGAGTAAACTCCAATGTGAGGCCATACTCTCCTAAGGTGCAACCCTTAGCACTCCTAGCACTTGAAACAACTGTTTTCATGTATTTGAGTGTCTTTACTTGCTTAATTAGTTATTAAATGACTAATTAGATACATAAATGTATCATTGCATGCTCAATAGGATCCGCGTGTGTGTTCAAGTCCTCACTTGACACTTAGCATCCTATACCACCCGTTCATCCGAATCACCCACTTCAGGTGAGTTCATACCCCTTAATCAACCTTTTTAAATGATTTTAAATGCTTTTATGGGGGGGGGGGAATACAAATTGAACTATAAAGTTATTATATCAATCACATGTGATTAATAACTGTATAGCAAAAAGATTTCTGCATGTTAAACCGTTTTATCCAGCTAAAGGTTTCCAAATTTTGTTTTCAAAATCTCTTTTAAATTACCAAGCTTTTATCAAAGTCTTTTAAACTTATATTCTTGATAGATTCACGTCTATATAGATATAGTTATATAAGTAGGGTTTGAAGGACTTAGGACTGATAACCCGCTTTACTTCCTGTTCCTTGTTTGGTTGTGGACTTAGAGCATCCGGTTATTTGTCCGAGTGTCGTTGAAGTCCTAGTTATATATTATGTATATCTGGTTAGATGTTAATACTCTTATTCCAGTTCAACACCTTTGGGTAGCAAAGGCATCTAGATAACCTCTCGAGTAAAATATAATAGATATAGTTTAGAAACCAACCATAACTTTCATGAAGGAGAACTTAGTTATGTCTATATTCTAAGAACTTGTACTTATAGTAAAAGGAAAGGTATATAGAAATCAAAACATGAGATACATCCTCATGACACGGATTTCACCGTTGTCGAGTGGTAACCAGAGTCTCCTGGAGGGAGAGCGGGCATTGTGTGTATAGATCTATAAGGGATAGACCATCCCACATCCTGACTGCTAGCTACAGTCCCGGCCGACCAAGCCAAGGGGTGACAAATGTCACATTCATTTCGACGCCAACAGGTCGTCGTGTTTACATCCGTCAATTAGGATAGTTACGAGTATCTTTACATTTACCTTATAATTCATGGCTTTAAGGTAATAAGTATTATCATGGTATTTTCTACATATAAAATCCTCATGATGTATTTTCCTAGTTATACACTAGGCCATATTTTAAAACCTTTAAGCTAACCTACTTAGGATTAAAGGTTAATTTAGACTCTCCGAGGCGTATTGTTCACTTAATACCGCCTGGAGACTGTATTTCATTCACTTAGACTCTCCGAGGCGTATTGTTCACTTAATACCGCCTGGAGACTGTATTTCATTCACTTAGACTCTCCGAGGCGTATTGTTCACGTAATACCACTTGGAGTCTGTATTTCATTCACATAGACTCTCCGAGGCGTATTGTTCACTTAATACCTCCTGGAGACTGTATTTCATTCACTTAGACTCTCCGAGGCGTATTGTTCACTTAATACCGCCTGGAGACTGTATTTCATTCACTTAGACTCTCCGAGGCGTATTGTTCACTTAATACCGCCTGGAGTCTGTATTTCATTCACTTAGACTCTCTGAGGCGTATTGTTCACTTAATACCGCCTGGAGTCTGTATTTCATTCACTTAGACTCTCCGAGGCGTATTGTTCACTTAATACCGCCTGGAGTCTGTATTTCATTCACTTAGACTCTCCGAGGCCTATTGTTCACTTAATACCGCCTGGAGTCTATACTTCATTCCTTTAGACTCTCTGAGGCGTATTGTTTACTTAATACCGCCTAGAGTCTATACTTCATTCCTTTAGACTCTCCGAGGCGTATGGTTCATTCGATACCACCTGGAGTCTATGTTTTATTCACTTTTAGTCAGCAGCGTTACTGCTGAGGTAAAATAGTATTTTCCCTATTACTTTTTCTTGTGATCTTCTCACATATTCCTTAAAGTATAAACTATATTTTGATAATAATAGTTACCTTTGGGGGAAATTACTCCTTAAACATAAAAAAATTGGGTCTTGGTAGAAGACTACTTTTATTAGAAAATATAGGATTTTTTGAAAAGAATTCTAATTCTCTGTAAACTCAAATCACCATTATCTAGTGAGATTATTTTGAAGAAAAACATGTATTTATACCAATGTCATTAAATACTTATGAACTCACCAGCATTAAAATGCTGATACTCAATTTCAAAATAACTTGTATTCTCAGGTCATCAGTAGACAGGTACACTCCGGGAGCTTTTGCGAAGTCAGCCTAGTACCAAGCTGCAGATTATGTTATTTTCTATATCTACTTTGATGTTGTTGTTAAATGTAACCTATGTAAAACTTATACTATTAATGCAATGGTTGTTGTACTTTGATTACTATACTGCATATGTTGTGATACTTGACATGACGTCCTCCACCCCAGAACGTTTCCGCCGTTCCAGTTTTGGGGTGTGACAGATTGGTATCAGAGCATTGTTTATAGTGAGCTCAGTATATCAAATCATAAAAGATATACAACCTATAAATACAATGGGATAAAATACTCTGACCAAGCATTATGCTTTAAAATATAACCATATTTTACAAAAGTATAAGAGCATCTAGAATATAAAAACCCGAACAAGTATCACAAGAAGAACAAGAATAAAAGTCTTTGGATGTTGAGCATTACCGTCAAACCTGGGCAGTTATGTAATCGTAAGCTGGAATAAATGTAACCTGATCAACTACATTTATTCGAGATGCGACTAACGTGTGCTTGGGAGTGATGGTGGTGTTGCGATGAATCTGAAACTTACCAAATAGGAATGCTAGAGCCAAACATAAAGTTAAAATACTATAGCAGTATTTTAGGATACTAAAAGACTCGCAATAAACCCAAAAGCATGTCCAGAAGTTAAGAATCAAACATGTAATTAAAATACTATAGGGGTATTTTGAGAACCATAAATAACCTTGCGTGGAAACTAAAAGAGATCCTTATTGATAGACCTATGATTACAGAGTGTATACTCCCAAGGTTATATATAGTGAGGATCTCATAGGCTAAGAATGTGTGGTTTCGCTCTACTTCCTTTTCCTTGTTTGGATGTGGATATAGGGTAGTATCACATATTCGAAGGCCTATCAGATCTAAGCTATATATGATTTGTGTACACTATGTAAGTGTAGCCGGACTCGATATGGATCACCCAGTAAAATGTTTTAATAATCCCTTAAGATTCTTTAGACATTCCCATTCTCGCACAAACCCCTTTAGGAAACCTTATCCACTTCAGTAATCAGCAGAGGAGTCGATAAAGACCCCGAAGAGGTTCATCGAGAAAGATTTCCAAGTAGGAAGTAAACGAACAGTGATGAGGCTATTGAAATCACCATGTGCCTATACCTTTTAGGGACATCGGTGGGGAATTCGCCTGAACTTCTGAGATTCCGGTCATCCATTATGAAGTGTTGACACTCAGAATCAGAATCAGAGGTAAGGCGGAGCAGAAGTTCAATATGTCTGCGAGAGCAGAGAACCCTATATAGATACCCGGAGGAAACCAACGCTTATTCCAGTCAGGAATAAGAGGTGGATAGAGGGATCCCGAGAAGTGTTTCTACCTCTTTAACGTCACGCTAATAATCCATAAAATAATACAATTTAGTGAGTTAGTGATTACACTACTCACACTATGTGCTAGGCAAATCGCCTTTCCCGTCGCGATTAATATAAATAGATCGGATCACAAAACCTCGATTGAGAGTGTTTAGCCATAAGTTTTCATGAGCCTTTTCTTCCGTGATCTTCGTTCCGAACTTCTCTCAAATCTTTTCAAAGCCGCAGAGTGAACCTCTCCAATATAAAGATAACTTAGTAGGAACGAAACCCGATTTATGGCTTTCCGATACACTTACTCCTACTCTGTTACCCAGACTGCATCATCGGGATGTAGGTCGACGCTCAGATAACCACAAGTCAAGGCGTGGGAAAATTTATGCCTATCTTAGTAAAGAAACATACGTCTAGGGTTAACCATCGTTTCTCATCAGCTTGTGTTCCTTTTCGTGTAGGAAAAATCATGCCTCCAAAGAAACGTAACCAACCCGCTGGTAAGACACCGATTCTTCAAATCGATGAAGCTACGTTTCAAGCTGTAGTTTCAGCAGCCGTAGCAGCTGTCATGGCTCACCTGAACGCTAACGACGCCAATGTTAGCAGGAGCCCTATCGGGAATCTCGATCATAACAATGGACAGCAGCAACCAACACCCGTGTGCACTGCCACCCAACAACTCAAACCTAATCCACTGAAAAGAAAGTATGAGAACAAGGAGGGAAGTACCTCGACTCAAGGACCTTCCAAAGGGCAACGAGCTGAAGTGGTCAATGCCTCTGTCAACCATTCTGCCTCAACACCAAGAAGACAATACCTAGGAAACCTCCCCCGCTGCAGCAAATGTAACTACCATCATCATGGTACCTGTCGAGAACTCTGTTGTGTTAGGTGCAACATGAAGGGGCATACCACTCGCAACTGCAGGACCCTGGTTGAGTTCATTACATCAACAACCAATGTTGGGACCAGTCCAGTATGCCACCTATGTGGTGAAATTGGGCACTTTAAGAGGGACTGCCCAACGGAAGGAAATGACAAAGACGCAGGAGGAGTTTAACCCTAATGCCTAGGGGAACATCAAGAACCCGGTAGAATTTTGGTACGTTTCTCAATCCTAAGTAGCTAACCGAAAACTTTAATTAATCAATTCTAATTGTAATTACTCCCTCGTTAAGGCGAAAGTCGCAGCACTGTTATAAAACTTGAAAACCCATCAGGTAAAGCTATGATGGCTTAGTATATACGTTAAGGCCATTTATAATTAAGATTGATAGACCTCGAGTGAGTGATGCTGCCTTATCTCCTGTTCCTTGTTTGGTTGTGGATTTAGGGCGGAGTCGCTCAGTCAACAGTCCTTTTGATCTTAATTATACATGACTAGTGTATACTAGGCGGTTATAGAGAGGCCTCGTGAGAAATCCATTCATGAAAAGTACATTATTCCAAAACATCAGGACCCTTAGAGTTCAGCGTCAACCATGTCGGTCCAAGTATCCACGATAGTGATACCCTGGACGAAACCCGAGACGCTAAGAAGTTGTGTGCCCTGTTCAGCACACGGTCCTATCGATCTTCATTCCATATCATGTCGGTGGTTGTAAATTTCGACACTACCGTCAGCCATGGCTTGACTTGGTTCAATCATGCAAGAATTCCTAGTGCTGTGTAAAAAGAACTTTCACCGTATCCTGTGCATCGAATAAAGGTTCTTTCGAACCTAATAAGGAAAACCTAATGCGAACCGTCAGTCGTATCTCTCGTCCAACCTTCAGAAGTACCCAGGAGAGGGGTACCGCGTGCTGTTAACCAACCCCGTTAGACTTTAAAACCTAAAGCGAAAGGCGCTATAGATATTCCGGAAGACAATAACCGCCCGAGGCCTACTCAGTAGAGCCCCCAGAAAGAACATTAGCACCGCACAACCAGATTCGTGAATCAAGAGAAAAGAACTCGTGGGATTAAATCACTACTACTGAGTATATGCGTTAGAGTGGTATATAATTTAGATTAATGAAATTTAAGATGTGTGCTTCCTCCCTACTCCCTGTTCCTTGTTTGGTTGTGGGTTTGGGGTGGGGCCACACATCTGAACATCCTGTCAATCTCAATTATATACGACTTGCATACACCGATTAATAAGGATTGAGCCAAGTACGAGGTCTACCACGAACCTTATAATAAGACCCTTCATCCTATCCCATAGAAAAGGAGCTGGAGCCAAGAGAACCACTGTAGGTTGAGCTACTAAAATGACCACAAATTCGAAATTTGTTGTCATCCCGGTTAAGCCAGCGTAGTAGCTAACACCCTCAGTTAGGAAAAGTAACTCAAGTCGTAAGAGTCAAAGACATTGACTACGACCGTCCATTCACGCTTAATCCCACGAATTAAGCATCTCAGCAGTGGGCCCAAAAACCTGGAAAGCTGTGACAGAGATGAATGGATGAGGAAATTAGAGGTTCTGAGTAGCAGAATCTTATGCTATCTAGATTTAATCTAGGTAGAGAAACACAGTAACACCGGAAGAGTAGTTGTAAGGGATACTCGCATTACTCGGGCACTTCGTCCATCCGGATACAGACGAGTAGTGCCTAGAACCCAATGCCTCCTCATGCGAGAAAAGTCACTGTCACCCTATAGATGATAGACTGCATTCTCCAAAGTTAATACTGAAATGCTGAGAACCACATGACTACCTCCGCAACCAAGAGTACTTGAATAAAGTAGATGGTAAGTTGCGTTAAGCTTTATAACCCAGATCATAAAGAGATTATAAAATCAACACCAGTCCAGGTGTTAGTCGGTGGGTTATACAAGAACACGCGCTTCCTACAAACTGGAGGGAGCAGACGCGATGGAGAATGGTGCAAGTCTTAGAGATTTGTTAGACTACTAGGTTTTCCAAAGAATACTATCCCGAAAGAGATAGTAGAACCACCTCCGGAATTAGTCAAGCGCTTCGGAAAATCTCTTAGGATGAAGTTAGCCCTGATCAGAGTCTGCTATCCAGGAAACTGCTAAGCGAGTAAGAGAATGATTCTTTCCAATTAAGAATCATATTGTGAAAGCATCTATTAGACGGTGACAAAAGTTGAAATTTTCTAAGCATCGTCTGGTAAAACCCTCTATCTCGCTGACTTTGAGAGTTTCTGTTAGAAACACCTCGAGAGTCAGAAGTGCATGTCCATTTTGCACAGGGTTGAGATAGATGCCACGTAACCAATAGATGCTAGTATATAGCCAATACCTCCAATGATCCAGAAAACGTCCGAAAACCAATCAGTAGGAAATACGAATCCGAAGACGACCTGAGCCTTCTAAGAACCAACCCGGAAGACTACACCCCTAGTAAGAGAGAACTTTTGGAACTTCAGAATGGCGATCACGCCAAGCGATGATCTAACCATGGAAGTACAATATGTTCTAAGTACTGAAACATTCTATCTTCCCAAGAACTTAGGACCATCAGGGATTCTTGATAAGAATTGGTCCAACCTCCGTCAGACCTCAACTACTTTAGGGATTCCATAATTTTCATCCAAATATATCCTACGTCTCAACTTGAAAAAGTGCTTGTCCGACATGACTCTTGTAATCCCACTCGTCGAGATCGAAATCATTGAGGGCCCCAAATTCGTGTAGGAACCTATGGAGATCATGGACCGAGAGGTCAAGCGCACAAAGCAAAGCCGTATCCCGATAGTGGAGGTTCGATGGAACGCCAAGCGAAGACCAGATTTCACTTGGGAGCGAGAGGATCTGATGAAGCTAAAGTATCCTCATCTTTTTGCTTCGCTAAATTGTATCTACGCGTATGCTTGAACTCTAATTTCGGGACGAAATTCCCTCTAACGGGGGGATGATGTGACAACCCGAAATTTTCATTTTTATAAACTCCGCAGTCAAGCACATCAAATAATAGTCAAATTCATCCCGGTTCATTTTTGGCCGGTGTTAAGTTCGTTTGGGTGTTTTATTTTAATTTTTCGTCAAACGAACAAATAAATGGAGGTTTCTGTTAGGAGTGTTGTGGAACAAGTAAACATTTAACACCTTGACAAGGTGTTTATGGCCAAACAATGGGGTTTGGGCTGTAAACTCCCTTTGACCATGAACTCATGCATATAGCATGAGTTTACCCTTCATTCTTTCATTTCCCACTTCCTAGTTCAAGAACACCCAAGTTTTCTCTCAACTATCATAAGATCATCTCTTCAAATCCGCCAAAATGTAAGTGTTTCCTTCCTAGATTCGAACATGCAACACTTAATCTAGTGTTTATACATCATTTCATCCATGGATTCTTCATCTTTTCTTAGATCTTCAAGTGTTCTTCAAAACACCAAGAACACCAAGAACACACACTAGTGTTTTTGGCTCTAAAAACACTCTTCCAAGCTTCCTATAAGTAAGTACACTCTTCCTAACTAGTTGTTTGCTTAGAATACATGTTAAACCCTTGAAGAACATCAAAATCCCCAAGAACATATGTGTTTACGGTTCAAGGAGATCTCCTTAGACCGTAAACACCTTCAAGTGGGGTTTAGGTGCCCCTAATACCTTCTATGGCTTGTATAAAGGACTAGAACCTTGCATGCATGAGCTAGAAACACCAAAACACGAAATGGTTGGGTAACCATGAGTTTACGGCCGTAAAATCATGGGTTTACGACCGTAAACACATGTGTTTACGACCGTAAACTCCCAAGGAGTGGTCCAAGGACCGTAAACTCCAAAGAAGGGCCATTTCGAGCCCTAGTCACTTCCTAAGCCTTGGATTCGAGTCTAGCTTACTTCCTTGTGTGGTGTAGGACCTTAAAACACCCAATGACACCATTACCATGAGTTTACGGCCGTAAACTCATGGGGGAAATGGTCCCAGAACCGTAAATCCATATGGTGCTACCATATGGGGAGTAAACTCCAATGTGAGGCCATACTCTCCTAAGGTGCAACCCTTAGCACTCCTAGCACTTGAAACAAAGTGTTTTCATGTATTTGAGTGTCTTTACTTGCTTAATTAGTTATTAAATGACTAATTAGATACATAAATGTATCATTGCATGCTCAATAGGATCCGCGTGTGTGTTCAAGTCCTCACTTGACACTTAGCATCCTATACCACCCGTTCATCCGAATCACCCACTTCAGGTGAGTTCATACCCCCTAATCAACCTTTTTAAATGATTTTAAATGCTTTTATGGGGGGGGGGAATACAAGTTGAACTATAAAGTTATTATATCAATCACATGTGATTAATAACTGTATAGCAAAAAGATTTCTGCATGTTAAACCGTTTTATCCAGCTAATGGTTTCCAAATTTTGTTTTCAAAATATCTTTTAAATTACCAAGCTTTTATCAAAGTCTTTTAAACTTATATTCTTGATAGATTCATGTCTATATAGATATAGTTATATAAGTAGGGTTTGAAGGACTTAGGACTGATAACCCGCTTTACTTCCTGTTCCTTGTTTGGTTGTGGACTTAGAGCATCCGGTTATTTGTCCGAGTGTTGTTGAAGTCCTAGTTATATATTATGTATATCTGGTTAGATGTTAATACTCTTATTCCAGTTCAACACCTTTGGCTAGCAAAGGCATCTAGATAACCTCTCGAGTAAACTATAATAGGTATAGTTTAGAAACCAACCATAACTTTCATGAAGGAGAACTTAGTTATGTCTATATTCTAAGAACTTGTACTTATAGTAAAAAGAAAGGTATATAGAAATCAAAACACGAGATACATCCTCATGAAACGGATTTCACCGTTGTCGAGTGGTAACCAGAGTCTCCTGGAGGGAGAGCGGGCATTCTGTGTATAGATCTATACGGGACAGACCATCCCACATCCTGACTGCTAGCTACAGTCCCGGCCGACCAAGCCAAGGGGTGACAAATGTCACATTCATTTCGACGCCAGAAGGTCGTCTTGTTTACATCCGTCAATCAGTATGGTTACGAGTATCTTTACATTTACCTTATAATTCATGGCTTTAAGGTAATAAGTATTATCACGGTATTTTCTACATATAAAATCCTCATGATGTATTTTCCTAGTTATACACTAGGCCATATTTGAAAACCTTTAAAGTAACCTACTTAGGATTAAAGGTTAATTTAGACTCTCTGAGGCGTATTGTTCACTTAATACCGCCTGGAGACTGTATTTCATTCACTTAGACTCTCCGAGGGTATTGTTCACTTAATACCGCCTGGAGACTGTATTTCATTCACTTATACTCTCCGAGGCGTATTGTTCACTTAATACCGCCTGGAGTCTGTATTTCATTCACTTAGACTCTCCGAGGCGTATTGTACACTTAATACCGCCTGGAGACTGTATTTCATTCACTTAGACTCTCCGAGGCGTATTGTTCACTTAATACCGCCTGGAGACAGTATTTAATTCACTTAGACTCTCCGAAGCGTATTGTTCACTTAATACCGCCTGGAGTATGTATTTCATTCACTTAGACTCTCCGAGGCGTATTGTTCACTTAATACCGCCTGGAGTCTGTATTTCATTCACTTAGACTCTCCGAGGCGTATTGTTCACTTAATACCGCCTGGAGTCTGTATTTCATTCACTTAGACTCTCCGAGGCGTATTGTTCACTTAATACCGCCTAGAGTGTATACTTCATTCCTTTAGACTCTCCGAGGCGTATTGTTCACTTTTAGTCAGCTGCGTTACTGCTGAGGTAAAATAGTATTTTCCCTATTACTTTTGCTTGTGATCTTCTCACATATTCCTTAAAGTATAAACTATATTTTGATAATAATAGTTACCTTTGGGGGGAAATTACTCCTTAAACATAAAACAATTGGGTCTTGGTAGAAGACTACTATTATTAGAAAATATAGGATTTTCTGGAAAGAATTCTAATACTCTGTAAACTCAAATCACCATTATCTAGTGAGATTATTTTGAAGAAAAACATGTATTTATACCAATGTCATTAAATACTTATGAACTCACCAGCATTAAAATGCTGATACTCGCTTTCAAAATAACTTGTATTCTCAGGTCATCAGTAGACAGGTACACTCCGGGAGCTTTTGCGAAGTTAGCCTAGTACCAAGCTGCAGATTATGTTATTTTCTATATCTACTTTGATGTTGTTGTTAAATGTAACCTATGTAAAACTTATACTATTAATGCAATGGTTGTTGTACTTTGATTACTATACTGCATATGTTGTGATACTTGACATGACGTCCTCCACCCCAGAACATTTCTGCCGTTCCGGTTTTGGGGTGTGACATAAATGCTGAAGCCAAGCACAAAGTGAAGATTGACAAGAAAAGCAAGCTACAAACCCATGGGGAGTTTGTTAGGTCATAAGAAAAGAAAGCTATAAACCAAGGGGGAGATTGTTGGGTCTAAAATATGGTTTATACTTTGCTTTTCCTAGGCATTTGTAGTTTTCGGTATTGGGCCGAAAAAATTATTGGGTTTAGTTGTAGCTTGGACCGAAATCACATGTGATTTCGGTTTAGCTATTGGGTTTTGGGCTTGGGATTTAGTCCATATGTATAAATAGGGTGGAAGAGGCGTGTTTTAGGAAGCATTAGAGAGGGTGGGACATTTTGGGGCTGCTATGGTAGAAGGAAGCGTGTTCTAGTGAGAGAAAGTAGAGAGAAGGTGCAAGTGTTTGTGTGAATCTTCTGTATTGTTCATCAGTCAAATCATTGAATACATTGAAGATTCATCTTGTTGTTCTTCTTCTTCTTCTCCATTCTATCTTGCATCATCCACTTGATTGGGATTCCACACCATCAAGTGGATCGGATTGATACGTCAAGCGATTTGGGGACTTACACTATGCCTCCAGTAGTACGGGCCCAATACTACATTCCACAACTATCCATACTTTCCTCAAGAATCATCTGAGGTCCTCTAAGGCCTACTTATAATAATACTCCCAAAACCTGCTCAACCGCGAAGCAACCGCACTAAAATACTTTCCTAGGCTCTCCTAGGATTTCCCACCTCCCTCGCCATCAGCTGCTGAAGGACTCCAAGCAATGTCAGCCAACCATTTCATGAATACAATTACATGCGACAAAGCTTAAATAATATTTCAACTAAAGAACCCAACCCTACAACGGTTAGACTCAAACGAGTGCTGCACAATAGGGCAAAATCCTTCACCCTAGGATTATTCAACCTCCATAGCATGTAACTTAGTGTATTCATTTGATAGTCAACTCACATCAATGTGAGTCCCACAAAGCACAAAGAAAGCAACATTCGAGCAGTAGAGTCGAATGGCACTAAGACATAATAAAATAAGGGAAATCCTCATACGAAATTATTGATCTCTAAACCCCAACACCTCGGACACACCTTCGCCCTACCCTCACTCTCTCAAGAGTGGCCAATCATTCCCCACGCTGACCCACCATAAACTGAACCCACTCATGAAACTTCCACCAACACTACACCACTCGTGTATGCTAATCATACATAACACTGGATCCTATAGACAGTCAAATACATGATCCTACCCTAACCCTTCATCAAACAAGAATAGGAAATAAGGCTAAACAAAACATTCTCAGGCTATAGAATCTTAGTTATGTACAACTATGATGCATACACTAAGCGGCTACAGTAATGATGTCAATTTCATATACGGAAGAAACCTAGGCTATCAGGCATCATATAATCAGGCAATTTTATCATGTAATTCCTGAAGATCCTTAGCCTATCACTAGCATGCTGTTCTAACATATCACAATATCAAATAATAGTGTGGTAATTTGGGGTCTACTTACTGGCTCCGGCTGATCGTACACATGGCATCCTTTCTTGATTATTTTGAAAATCATTTTTAAACCTTTTCATTTCCTTAGTTTGAGACCGGATTCACACGAGTGTTCCTCTAATTTACTCAAACCAAGGCTCTGATACCAACTTGTAACATCCCAAAAATTTCAACAATTTGAAACATTTCAAAACAACCCATTTACTAATAAAAGTGTTTACAAATCATTGTTTCCAAAACATTATTTAAAATCAAAGTCTCCCAAAATCCAGTCAGTTGTAAAAAAAAGAATGTATACGCTCACGCCTTCGCCTTACCACAGTTCACTAAAGTACCTGAAACCATAAACCAAAACTGTAAACATGAAGCTTAGCGAGTTCCCCCAAAATACCAACACAACACATAATCATAATAACAAACAACATGCATATAGAGCCTTCAGCCTGACTGGAACGCCCCACTGGCCTATAGTCTATCTTGTATGCTCACAGAACCTTCAGCACAACTGGTACACCTCATCGGGCCTTCAGCCTATCTGGAACGTTCTTCGGGCCTTCGGCCTGACTGGTACGCGTCTCGAGCCTGCAGTCTATCCGGGACGCCCTGGGTCTCTTGGCCTTCAGTCCCATCTGGTCTGCCTCAACCCAATAACCAACACATATCCACACATACCATAACATAACAACATATCAATATAAACATTATCGGGCTCGTTGACTGACAGCACAAAGCAGTACAGTCTCAACCCAACCACACTACGTCGACATATGCAAAAGATAAACATATAACCAGTCAATAGCCAATCAGGTAGATCTTACATATCACTAAGCATATCATCATCCTATATACCAGAATACAGATCTAACATATCACTACAACATACCATCATGTGATAAACCAGGATAACAATCAATTGGGCCGAACTTGGTGCCTTCGACCCAAAAGTACAGTGAGGGAAACTCACCTCGCAATTGAACATAAGTTGATGAGGTATCGACTTCGAATCTCAGCTCTCCAACTGACATTTATTCCCACCAAATGACCAATTTCCATCAAAATCCCAAATTACCCAAAATACCCTCAATTCCAAACTTGGTCAAAGTCAACTGGTCAAACCAACCAGGTCAACTGAGTCAACCTAACCGAGTCAACTCGACCGAATCAACTCAGGGTGCGTACGCGTGGCGTACTCTGGAGTTACGTTGGGCGTACACGAAGCCTCGCAGGTTGACCACCATCAGGGTGGTTGACCTTATATGCAGGGCTTACTCCGAGTACGCGGGACGTACCCTCCCAAATCCAAAAATCCCATTAAGAACTTAATGGCTTAAGCTCTTACATCCAAACTTCAGATTCATGGCTAAAATACTCTTATGATTCATAAAGTCTCCAACTTTATTACCTAGCATGTCTAATAAGTGCTTAACACAAGGTCTTATTCCATCAAGACCTTCTAAATGATGCATGAAGCAAAACAAACCATTTGGAACCCATTTTTATGACTTAAGACCCCTCCTAGGGTCTGAAAGGACAACTCAAAGGTCAAGAACATGCCATGTTCAAGATCTAACTTTTTGGTACCAAAAAGCTTCATACAGATAACTAAAACTAGATCCATGAGCTAGAGGGATAAGGTTGCAAGCTTTTTACCTTAGAATGGTTGCAAAGGAAGTAGAATTCCCAGATCCAAGTGTTCCACTCTTTCAAGATGATCTTGGCTTCCTTCCTTATTCTTCTAAGGCACCAAAAACACGTATGAGAGGGATGGAGGCAGTTAAGGTGGGTGAAATGAGGCCATAAGAGTGCTTTAATATGAGTCACGCCCTAAAAAATTAGGGTTTCCATATCTGGTAAGTACGCCCACCGTACATTGATGTAAGCCCCGCGTACTAGGGCGCGCCTTAGTACGCTTAGCGTACACCACATATGCATGGCGTACTGCGAAGGCTGGAATTACAAAAATGCCACTAGGTCTCCTTTTGCACACCTTCTTGAACTTAGTGACCAGAATGCAATTCATCTCAATCTAAGGATAGATTCTCGTCACAATCCCCGACCCCAGTCTAACCAACTATCCCTAACACATGTGCCAATATTAACATCTTCAACCCCTCTTTAGAAATGATAAAAATAGGAGTTCTACCTAATCCTATTCTTGTGAACTTCAAAACGACCGTTAAACATCAACCCGCTAAAAGGACCATACTCCATAACAAAACGAATTAAGGGCACCCAACTTCTGGAAACTTAAACAGATCTCTAATGATACCTTACCCCCAATAAAAACTCCTAATTGTAGAGGGAGCTTCAGAACCTCTCACTACATCGTTGTTTGGAGCTTGTTCAGATTAACCAAATTACCATCTAGGTTGGTGAGATGCCCCCAACTAACCTTCCGTAGTCAAAGCCACACATGCCAAACTTGATGAAAAGTCGACCCTTTACCTGAACCCTTAATACTATATGCTAAAAACCATTGAATATCTTCATATGTCGATAGGGGAATCAATATAACCAACCGATCCAACATGGGTTGAAAGATCTAAATCCATCAATCTCATGAATACTACTACAGTAGCAAATCCCAATGGCATCATTACAACCCTTATTGGTCATAAGACATCCTGGAAGCCGCCTACCGGACACCTCCTTTTCCACTTATACACATCTAATTAAAACCCAAATAAAGATCATACGAAGAAAATATGTTGCTACTTGGAACTTGATCAAACAATCATCTATTCCCCGATAATGGGTAACTGCTCTTAACTACGTACTTACCAATATTGTAACGTCCCAAATATAGTTGTAAAATTTTCATTTTTAAAATATTAAATCCGTACAACAATTTACATAAAATCCAATTAGAGTAAAATGTAATTTTCAAACATCAGAGTAATAAAATATCACTCGGTGCAGAAAATCCATCAGGGATGTTGTGTAGTCAAGTCGGGCCCTTACCCTTGGAACTGGAAGTACTTCAAAAAATTTTAAACAACAAACCGTAAGCACAAAACTTAGTGAGTTCCCCAAAATACCACATACCATACATACTAACGGGCCCAACTCTTCATACCAACGGGCCCACCCCACATATCAATGGGCCTAGTCCAACATGAAAATGAACCCAACCCGACATATCAATGGGCCTATCCCAACACTAAAATGGGCCTAGCCCAACGTGTAACATCCGAAAATATGGTCCCAAAAATTTCATTTTTAAAATAGGTAAATTAGTATTTCCAAATATCATCCATACATCTCAAACAAAACCAATGTATCAAATGTCATAAAATCAGAGTGAAGTATCATATGCGGAATCCCAATGGTGTGTGCGATGCAGTAAACCCGAGCTCTTCCCCGACACCTGAACTTCCCACTGGTCTGCATCGCAATACCACCATACTGAAAATATATCATAAAACCATCAGAATACGCATCGAAATATACCGAGGAATCACAACCCTACAAGCTCCCTAATTTCATCGCAACTCTCCTTGAATCGAGTACAGATCCTCTGCTTCCAGTAGTACGGGCCCATACAACCTTCCACATCTATCCGTACTTTCCTCAAGAATTTCTTTGACTTAACCAAGTTACTCTAAATCCATATAACCTTCCCTCATAGATAAGGCTCCCAACACTAAATCCCATCCTAGGTTTTCCTAGGGCAAACTCCATGCCACTCTCCGCCATCAGCTACCAAAGGAACCCCCGCTAACTTCCTCTAACTATCTCGCAAATACCATTACATATCACTAAAACTAGATAATTCTTCGAATGAAAGGTCTCACACTACAATGGTTGGACTCAAACAAGAGTTGCGCAATAGAGTTAAAACCTAAGCTTCTAAAACTATTTATTCCCATAATATGTAACTTAGCATATTCGTTTACTAGTTAGTTGAAGCCAGTTAGAACTCCTAAAAGCACAAAGCAAGCAGTGTTCGAGCATCAAGTATAAGAACGAAGCATAAGCTAATCAGGCCATCCTATCACTGACTGATCAGTACTAGCATGCAAGTCTATGAGCTCATACAACAGGCATACAAATGCATCTCTCCTAACATTCTATCGTGCAAAAACTGAGTAGATCCTTAGCCCTAACTAGCATGCAGTTCACAGATTCACAGATCAAGCCTATCAATAACATGTATGGGTAATTTGGGAAAACTTACTTGAGCTCGGCTGATTGCTTGCACCACACCCTTTCTTATTTTTAGAAAATCCTTTTTCTTAAAAAAATCTTTTTCTTTTGAAAATACTTTACCAAATCCTCAGTTTGATTTTAGACACACTCGAGAGTGTGCCCAAATCCCTCAAACCAAGGCTCTGATACCAACTTGTAACATCCCAAAATATGGTCCTAAATATTTCATTTTTAAAATAGGTAAAATAGTATTTCAAAATATCATCGATACATCTCAAACCAAACCAATGTATAAAATGTCATAAAATCAGAGTAAAGTATCATATGCAGAATCCCAATGGTGTGTGCGATGCATTCGACCCGAGCCCTTCCCTTTGCAACCGAAAGTAGCTGAAACATACACTAAAAACCATAAGCACAAAGCTTAGTGAGTTCCCCATACTACCCCATACCAAACATAATAAATCACATATCGGGCCCCCACTCGACATCAGGCCCCGCCCGACATCGAGCCCTCCTCGGTATACATATCTATTATTCTTAGGCCTCGTCTGTCACTGGGCCTCGACCGTTATACACATACAATCAATATCATATAATCATGCTAACACATATAGAGATCATAAACAATCTCGTATGTTCCAGTCCTCATGCCACGCCTGGCATCGAGCCCCGCCCGGTACGCATAACAGCACATAAAACATGCAATGGTCACGCAGACTCCTAGCATCCTAACATAATCAACAAGGGTCGACATTGGTGCCTTAGATCCGCTAAACCCAGTGAGGAAACTCACCTCAAATGCTAAATCTTACAGAAAAAAATCCCTAGTTGCTGCCCTGACGACTCCCCGAGGCATCAGTACAAAAATAACAACTAAATCAATATTTAGTTTCCAATCAATCTTCAATACTCCATACTTGGGGTAAAATGACCATTTTACCCTTGGCCTAATTTGATCCATGACTAAGGCCCAAATCCACAATATAAAAAGGCCCAACACTAACTAATCTTCCAAGGCCCACTTATGGCCTAATTTTCCAAATTAGGCACAAACCCCTCCAATGGGCCTTACCCTATAGCCCAATAATTTCCTTAGTCCAAAAGCCCGCTTTCAGATGGCCCATTAAGGCCCAAAGCAAGTAGGTCCATGAAATGACCCAAGCCGAGGCCCAAAGATGCGAAGCCCATTCTAACTGAGTACGTGGGGCGTATCCAGCTGTACTTTACGCGCACACGCTTGATGGCTTGTACGCTGCGTGTACAAACTTGTACGCCCATCGTACTACTCTATTAAGCCAACTTTTGCCATTAAGCACTTAATGCTTAACCCAAAGGTGCAAACCATAGATCTGAGTCCTAATCAATGTCTAGACCCATAAAGTCACTGAATTGATGACTTTGCATAACCCAAATGATTCCAAACTCAAAATATAACATTCTACTTCCATGAAGATGTCCCTAACTCATGCATGGATGAATCTAAGCCTCGAAAATGGGAACTTTATGACTCAAGGACCAAAATAACACCAAGAGTGGCAACTCTAAGCTTCAGAAATGATATGAACTCATAAGATCTCATCAATGGGGCCAAAAGGGTCTATAAACCCAAACCAAAAGAGATCTAAGCTAATAAGCATCAAGTTCAAGACTATATACTTCAAATGAGTGCCAAAAGATGATGGGGTTCTGTATCTATAAACCTTCACTCCTCTAATTAAGCTTCAATGATGATCACCTTCCTTCAAAGCACCAAAATGCACCTCAAAATGGCATTCTAAGCTCAAAAACACACAAGTGTGGAATTAGGGTTCGAGTGTAGGGTAAGGAGGACAAGGAGGCTGAAAAAAAATGAGGGTTTCATGTCTGTAAGGATGTTTAAATAGTGGGCAACCCTGGAAATTAGGGTTTTTAAAGTCTTTACATACGCCCCGAGTATGCTTCTCTACGCCCAGCGTACACCTTCAGATCCCTGATCAATACCATCGCATGAGTACGCTAAGCGTACCACTTGGTACGTCCTACGTACTCGATTCACCGTCTGTACGCTAAGCGTACCTTATTGTACGCCCCGGGTACAACTCAAAGGTCAAAATGGGACAAATTAAATAATGCAAGGGCGAAAGAGGAACTTACCAAGATTCAAGTGTTACAATTCTCCCCAACTTGAATCAGACTTCGTCCTTCAAGTCCGCTGCCCCAAACAACTTTGGATAATGCTCTATAATCTCCTCCTCGGGCTCCCAGATCCATTCTGACCCCTGGTGGTGCTGTCACTGCACCTTCACTAGCTCTACAACCTTGTTCCTCAAGGTTTTTGTATTTCAATCCAAAATTTCCAATGGTCTCTCAATATAATTCAGGCGGTCATCCACCTGAATATCCTTCAATGGTACAACTGCGGAATAATCTACCAAACATATCCGCAGCCGAGAGACATGAAACTTGCTATGAATTTGACTGAGCTCGGCTGGAAGATCAAGACGATACGCAACCCGTCCCACCCAAGCCAAAACCCTGAGGGGACCAATATAACTGGGGCCCAGCTTGCCCCGATTCCTGAACCGAATGAAACCTTTCCATGGTAACACCTTTAGGAGAACAATATCTCCTACCTGGAACTCCAAGTCTGACCGGCGCCTGTCGGTATAGCTCTTATGCCGACTCTAAGCTGTCTGGAGCCTTCTCCGAATCTGCTGAATCAACTCAGTGGTCTTGAGTACCACCTCAGTACTCCCCATTAATCGATGATCGAACTCACCCCAACAAATCGGTGTCCTGTACTTCCTCCCGTAGAGCATATCAAAAGGAGGTCGATCAATGCTAGCGTGATAACTGTTGTTATACAAAAGTTCCGCTAACAGAAGATACGTATCCCAACTCCCATCAAAATCCAACACACAAGCATGCAACATATCCTCAAGAGTTTAAATAGTCCGCTCACTCTGTCCATCGGTCTCCGGATGAAATGTTGTGTTGAAAAGGAGACGAGTTCCCAACTCATCATGAAACCGCTTCCAAAACATGGAGGTAATACGAACATCCCTGTCTGAAACCACCGATACCGGCACCCCATGACGTGCCAACACCTCCCTCATATGAATCTCGGCCAACCTCTCTGCGGGTATACTCTCCTGAATCGGAATGAAATGCGTGCTCTTGGTCAATCGATCCACAATGAACCATTTCGAATCCACTCTGCGCGCAGTCCTGGGAAGGTTCGTGATAAACTCCATAGCGATGTCTACCCATTTCCATACGGGAATCTCCACCGGCTGCATCATGTCGTGAGGTCGCTGATGCTTGGCCTTCACCATTCTGCAAGTCAAGCACCACTCCACATAGCATGCTACATCCCGCTTCATGTAGGGCCACCAATAATAAGGATGAAGATCCTTATACATCTTCGTCACCTGGGGATAGATGGAGAACCTCGACTTGTGGGCCTCCTCCATAAGAAGCCTGGCGCACAAAGCCCCAATAAGGAACCCAAACCCGCCGATGCAGGTTCAACAATCCCCGACTATCATAATTGAAGGAAGCCACCTGACCAACAATACTCTCGCTCTTCCGGTGCTCTTCCTTCATAGCCTCAACCTGTGCCTCACGAATCCGCTACAATAACGGAGTAACCACAGTTATCCTCAATCATATATCTCTTATCGGAGCCGTGACTGCCTTACGGCTGAGAGCATCGGCCACTACATTGGCCATCCCCTGGTGATAAAGAATCTCCCAATCATAATCCTTCACCACATCTAACCAAGGACGCTGCCTCATGTTCAGATTCAACTGATCCATCAGATACCTCAAACTCTTGTGGTCCGTGTAAATAGTACAATGAACCCCATAGAGGTAATGCTGCCAAATATTGAGGGTGAAATCCACAACCCCCAACTCCAAATCGTGCGTCAGCTAATTCGCCTCATGAGGCTTCAGCTTCCTCGAAGCGTAGGCTATCACACGACCCCGATGCATGAAAACTGCCCCCAGACCGGAGATCAAAGCATCACAATAAACCACAAAGTGATCAACATCCTCATGCAGGGTTAGAATCGGCACCTCACACAATCGGTGTCGAAGAGTCTTGAAAGCTGCATGCTGCTCAAGCCCCCAACGAAAGGTTACCGACTTCTTGGTCAGTCGGGTCAATGCAACAACGATCTTGGAGAAATCCTGGATGAATCTCAGATAATAACCAACCAGACCCAGAAAACTCTGAATCTCAGATGGAGACCTTGGAACCTCCCACTGAATCATGGCCTCTACCTTGGCCGCGTCGACCAGAATACCCTTCTGGTTGACAAGGTGCCCCAAAAACTGCACCTCGCGCAACGAGAACTCGCACATGGAGAACTTTCTGAAAAGTCTCTAGCACTTCCCTCAAGTTCTCCGCATGCTACTCCTGAGTCTTGGTATAGACCAATATATCATCGATAAGTACTATCACAGACCGATCCAACATCGTTCTGCACACGCGGTTCATGAGATCCATGAACGCGACTGGAGCATTGGTGAGCCCATAAGGCATCACCACAAAATGATAATGACAATATCGAGTCCGAAAAGCCGTCTTCTGCACGTCCTCGTCCCTGACCCGCATCCGATGATAACCCGATCGTAAATCGATCTTGGAAAACCAAGATACACCCTGAAGCTGGTCGAAAAGATCATCAATCCTCGGGAGGGAATAACGGTTCTTCACCGTTACTTTATTCAACTCTTGGTAGTCAATACACATGAGATGAGACCCGTCCTTCTTCTTCATAAACAGAATCGATGCTCCCCAAGGAGAACTACTCGGCCTGATAAATCCTTTGTCTAACAACTCATGGAGATGTGTAGACAAATCCTGCATCTCAGGAGGAGCCAATCAATATGGTGCTTTGTCTATCAGAGTCACACCCGGAACCAGGTCAATCCTAAACTTCACCTGCCTCTCCGGAGGTACCTGTTAGGTGCATTTTGTGCACCTTTTTACACACCTTTTAGTCACTTTTATGCATCCATTTAGCATAGTTGTTTTTCATTTTTTTTCTTGCATTTCATCAAAGTCATGTTAGTCTCTAGACCAACCTTATTTTCATGCTTTTATGGTCTTTTCAGGTAAACAGGAGGTTGAAACACATTTTGGGAGGTGCCGAGAAGCAAAGGTGAAGATTCCAGGTTGATTGGATGCAAAACTAAAAAGTTGGAAAATCAAGATTGGACTTGGAAGCAGGAGCGAACATGGGGCGAGTTGAATTTATACTGAAAAGTGAGCACATGTCGTATTTGACCAAAAATAGACTGTTGACCACGCTGAACACGACCCATGTCAGTTTAGCCTATTTTGACACGGGCCGTGTTGGTCCAACTGAGCAATTTTGAGCATTGTACATCGGAAGAAGAACCGAGGATGGCATGCCAATTTCCACTCAACACGACCCATGTTGATTTACCCTATTTTGACACGGGGCGTGTTCAGCCCAAAAAACTAACTTTTGGCAGTTTTTCCTATCTTTCATATTACGGGATTTTGGACATTTTTTACATTAAGACTTCATTTACAGAGCACGGGAGAAGGGCAATTTTGATGGTTTTTGCAAGCTTACAATTGTAATCATTTGGAAACATTTGTTTTTCGATTTGTAAGTCTCGTATGCGGATTATTTCATCTTTTCTAGACATGTTGATTGTTATAGTCATGTGTGGCTAGAACCCTAGTTTCTCCAACTTTATGTCTTCACTTTTAGTTGTGATTTCAATCATGTGATTTGATGTTTGTTTCTAATTTCTATCCAGTGAATTTGATTTTGTTTCAATCAAATGTTTTATTTTAATTTTAGTTCTTGTTGTCCATTTGTGTAACAACCCGATATTTCGAATCAATGTAACGATCCAAAGTCAAGTTTGGTAACCTATCTTAATATAATATGAATAACGTCAAAAATGAAATGTTCAAAAATCTCAATGTGAATGTACTAAGTGGTAGATATCGTATCAAGGTTTTCAAAAATATAAAGAACAAAAAAATCCGAGTTATAACGAAGAAGTTATGACCAATCGAAAATCCGCAACAAAACCGGCAAAACACTGTTAAGCGTAAAACACGAAATTTCAATAAAATACTTTTTAGCCTTAAGTATCTAAATGAAAGTTGTAGATATCACTAAACCTTAAGCATACATAAAACGAACGTCCAAATCTGACTTCGTATGAGGAAGTTATGATTTTTCGAAGTTTCAGACATAGCAGTAGACAGCTAAAAACTCGAAATAAAGATCGGACGACTTTTAGTCAACGCAACCTTAACGAGAATCGAAGATCTCATCAATAGTAATACAACGGTAAAAAGACAGACAAAAACGAACGTCGAATGAAGAAGTTATGGATTTTTAACGGACTTTTCCAGCCCCGTCCTGTTAAAAATATAATATTAAAAATATAGTCAAAATTAGCCGAACCGTCGTCTAAGCGAAAGTTGTAGAGCATAATCTCACCTACGCGTGGATATAAAGAACGTCGAAAAGGGAGATCGTATGCAAGAGTTATGATTTTCTGAAGTTTTTAAATAATTAAAATATATAAATTTAATTATTTATTCGGATAATATCCGAAGAGCTGACGAGTCCGATCTGATCCGAAGGGTACGCCCAGCGTACCAAGTAGTACGCCCCACGTACATGTCGACACCGAGGTACGCCCTGCGTACAAGATAGGTACGCGCAGCGTACAACTGCTTCCCTCGGCCCAGAAGCGACCATGTTGCACCATCCGGAGCTCGGCACCTGGAGGTCTGATCCGAACTATGCCTCGCGTAGAGCTTCGTACGCCCAGCGTACGTGCGAGGTTCAGCCCCTATAAAAGGGCATGCGAGGCTGCCGAGTTCTTTTGCTCAATTCTTCTCATTCCCGTGCTTTTGCTCTGCGTTTAACCCCTCGAAGCCATCCCGAAGCCTCGGTTTTCATATCCAAGTTCCGAAGGAAGTTTTACGCTCCCGAGATTCCCGAGAATCCCGAGAAATCAGCTTTCTCCAGTAGAAGTTCTGATCGATTTTTGTCTCACCTTCTTCAAGCTACCAAGTGAGTTCATACCCCTATCACTACGTTTTTAAATACTTTTTTAAATGCTTTTAGGGGGGGGGGGGGAATACAAGTAAACACACGGTTAAACTCGGGAGAAAAACATCAATCTTTTGCTATACTTATCTTACTATTGTTATAACTATTATATGAAGTTGTTAACATATAAAACATCCCACATCGCAACCTTACCCTCATGGGATACAATATGTTTTATAAATAGAAATATGTTTTATTTATATATCTACATACTACATCCTACCAAGGGTAACCATTTCAACTATAACATCATGTTTATACAAGAAAATACAACTCATTATTATGCCTTTGTTAACACTGTAGAAGGGGTAATCTTTTCAGAAATCATTCATATATATTTCAAAATACGTGACTTAATTGAGAATATGTGAGTCAATCGTCTTCACCATACCTGTCAAGGTACCACTAGAAAGCCCTGTTTTATTGTTGAGAGAAAAACTTAGAGACACACTTGAACAAACGTTAGAACAAGTAGTATTGCGGAATAGTTAATCCCGAAGGATCTAAAAGCTCAACAATAATATTAATAAGTTAGAGAGTTAGTTGCGGAAAAGTAAAGTAATAGAAATGACAGCAATAATTATATCAAGTATACACTTAAGTTGATTCATAACATGGAATGCATTCAAACCAAGTTAATAAGGAAGATCAAACTTAGTGATTAAGTCACAGAAGACTTGCTCCGGAGAGAGGTTATAATCAGTTATGTTCTAGTAAGAATTGAGAGTAAGAAGTGATGCGTAGATAGAGGGATAGAAAAGATAACTTCAGAGAAGTGTATTCAGAATAGATAGATGTGTGTAAGTGTGTTTTAATACAAAGAGAATGAGCTCTATTTATAGAGACTCACGATGTACACTAGATTACCTCTCTAAGAGTAGCCATGCAAGGCATACTGGACAAAAGAGAGTGTTACAATAAAAGACAAGTAAAGTAATCTAGTTAAGTGACTGCGGTAGGAAGAGACTCCGGTTGCGGTTGCTGATGAAGAAGTTGACTGCGGGTGCTGGATGGTTGCGGTAGCTGAAGTGGTTGCGGTAGCTGAAGTTCAAGAGGGTCACTTTTTATGATTCAACAATTTCCCCCTAAGTGACCTCTTTAACTTCTGATCAGTTATCAAGTTTGAGAAACTTGATCAGGATCCACCAAAACTTCCTGATGTTTTCCAGCCATATGATTCTTCTTAAGATCTCGAACTTGACTTCTGCGGTAGTGTGCTTCGATCTTTCAACTGCGGTTCGGCAGATGTCAAGTTGCTTCTTGGTGAGGCGATGCATGGCAGTCATTGGAATGAAGTATTTGACATTATCGATCTTCCTTTTGAAAATGACTCCAATTTCAGGAAAGTTGGTTGCACCTAAGGATCTTTCTTCATAACCTTCGGTAGGCATCGGTGCAGGATCGAGAGGTGGTAGATCAAGCTTCTTGTCAATAGTGGGGTATATTTATGACTGCAGTAGAAGAAACTGAGGAAAGCACTTGTACAAAAGGTTAGTAATAACAAACAATAAGGACCCATGAAAAATAAGTATGATATATGGTTGCGGTACCTAGACTGCGGTACCAAAACCATCTATCATAAGTAACTTTCAGTTAGAACCGTAACGGAGACCAAGGATGGTCTGCGGTATCTATCAATTCAAAAAGAATTGTGGGTCGGGATTCATCATTCCTAACATTTGCAGGAAGGTGTTAAGTTTTGTGGAGTCGAGCGCTTTTGTGAACACATCAGCAATCTCTTCATGAGTATGGACAAAGATGAGCTCAATGTTACCTTTCAAGATGTGGTCTTTGATGAAATGATACCGTAGTTCAATATGCTTAGTCTTTGAGTGCTGAATAGGATTATGAGAAATAGCAATAGCACTTTCAGAGTCACAATATATCGATATCCGCAACATTCTGTATTCGTAGTCCATAAGTTGTGTCTTCATCCATAGGACTTGTGAACAACAGCTGGCTGCGGCCACATATTCAGCTTCTGCGGTAGACAAAGATACACAACTTTGTTTCCTTGAAGACCAGCTGACGAGTCTTCCACCCAAAAATTGACATCCTCCTGAGGTACTTTTGCGGTCTAATATGTATCCGGCGTGATCCGCATCTTTGAAAGCTTGCAGGCTGAAGTCATTGCATGCGGGGTACCATAGACCAATAGATTTGCTTCCTTTCAGGTACCATAGTATCTGTGTGGCTGCGGTCATATGTGACACTTTCGGGTCAGCCTGATACCTTGCACATACACCAGTTGCAAAGACAATGTCTGGTCGGCTTGCGGTGAGGTACATTAGAGAGCCAATGATACCTCTATAAGTCTTGTGATCCACAGGTTCTCCTGAAGGATCAGCAGAGATCTTATAACCGAAGGCCATGGGGACCTTAGCCGAAGAACAATTGTCCATAGAATATTTCTTTAACAGTTCGGTGGTGTATTTCTCTTGATGAATGAATATCCCTTGCGGAACTTGTTTCACTTGAAGCCCTAGAAAGAAGTTAATCTCTCTATTCATGCTCATTTTGAACTTGTTGGTCATGATCTTAGCAAATTCATTCACCATTTCTTGATCAGTTGATCCGAAGATGATGTCGTCCACATATATTTGAACGAGCATAAGGTGGTTACCATTTGCTTTTCTAAGTAACGTGGGGTCAATCACTCCTCTCTTGTACCCGGATGAGACAAGGAATTCAGAAAGAGTCTCATACCATGCTCTTGGGGCTTGCTTCAGACCGTAGACTGCTTTTTCAAGCTTATAGCAGTGGTCTGGGAATTCAACATTTTCAAAACCTGGAGGTTACTGAAGGTAAACCTCTTCTTTTAATTCCCCATTGAGAAAGGCACTCTTAACATCCATTTGGTGTACCTTGACGTTCTTGTGGGCTGCATATGCTAGGAAGATCCGGATAACTTCCATGCGTGCTACCGGAGCATACGTTTCATCGTAGTCAATGCCTTCAAATTGACTATACCCCTTTGCAACTAGCCTTGCCTTGTTTCTGACTACCGCACCAGATTCATCCAGATTGTTTTTGAACACCCATCTAGTGCCAACAATGGTGTGACCACGTGGCTTCGGAACGAGCTGCCAAACTTTGTTTCTTTGAAATTCTTCTAGCTCTTCTTGCATTGCAGCTATCCAGTCCGGTTCGAGCAATGCTTCTTTGATCGTTCCGGGCTCTACCGAGGACATAAATGCTACGTAGTGGCAGTGGTCAGATAGGTCCTTGGAAGATCGAGTCTGGATACCTGCGGATGGGTTGCCAATGATTTGACCTGGTGGGCGGTCCTTCGTCCATACCTGTAGACGGGGCTACAGATGATCAGCAGTTGCGGTAGAGGGAATATCTTGAATATCAGAAGAATCTGCGGTTGGAGATGGCAGTTCCCCTAGAATTGAGAACATCCTGTTGAGTCATCTTGGTTTGTTGGAACGAGAATGGAATTTTCTTGAGCAGTTGGAAGAGGTTCCCCCTGGATTGCGGATGGGAGTTCCTCTGGACCTGAGAAGGTTCCCCCTGGACTGCAGATGGGAGAGTGATAATCCTTGGATCGGTTCTCGTGTTAATGTTCTCTATGAGTTTATCATCCGAATCCGAAGATACGTTTGATGGTAATGATTCTCTCCGGATAGGAACTTGAGCAGCATCAAGTACTGGAACCTCGACGGTTGTTACTAGATCCGGAGTAGAGCTTTCCCTCTCAACCGGAGAGGTGAAAGTATTGAGAGATGCTACTTCAGATAGAGATGGTCCAGAAACATCAGCGTGTTGTTGTTGAGCTGCGGGTGACACAAGAACTTCGGATAGTTTCACCGTTTCAATAGGATCGAAAAGATCATCATAATTAACTTCAACTAGATTTAAAGGATCTGAAGAGGCAAGAATATCGCTTTCCATGATTGTGGTGGTTTCAGTGGATGGAGGGGCGTTGCGGATGTGAGAATCATCAAATTTCACATCGAAGCTTTCAATGATCAGCCTTGTACGTCTGATGAGCACTCGATAAGCAACCTTGTTAGTGGAATAACCAAGGAAAATGCCTTCATCAGACTTCGGTGCAAACTTGTTAAGTTGATCTCTGTTGTTGATCACGAAGCATCTACACCCAAAGATATGAAAGAAGCGAACATTTGGCTTGCGGTTGTTAAGGCCTTCATATGGTGTTTTATTGAGACGTTTGGACACAATGCTTTGGTTTTGAACAAAGCATGCGGTGGCTACAGCTTCAGCCCAGAAGTAGAGAGGAAGGTGTGCGAAGTTGAGCATAGATCTGGCTGCTTCTACTAGAGTGCGGTTCCTTCTCTCTACTACCCCATTTTGTTGCGGTGTGTAGGGAGCTGAGAAGTTGTGAGAGATGCCCTTGGACACCAAGAAACTGTTGAGGAGATGATTAGTAACCTCGGTTCCATTATCACTGCGGATCCTTCTTACTGGAAGCTTGATCTGAAGTTTGATCTCTTTGATGAAGTTGATGAAAATCTGCGGTGTTTCTGACTTGAGTCTGAGGAAGAAGACCCATGTGAAGCGTGTAAAGTCATCTATAATAACCAGTATGTATTTTTTATGATGGAGACTGGCTACGGTAGATGGACCGCAGAGATCAATGTGCAATAGCTCCAGTGGTTCAGAAATTGAAGAGTCCATTACCAGAGGGAGACTTGCTTTGGACTGTTTACCACATTCACAAGCCGGACAAAGAGTATCGTTGCTGAATTTGAGAATAGGGAGACCTCTGACTAGTTCTCCTGTGACCAAGTTGTTGATGTACCTGAAGTTGAGATGAGCTAGCTTGCGGTGCCATAGCCAGCTGACTTCGGATACAGCTTTGGACAGGAAACACAACTGCGGTCTTCCAATGATCAGAGAGACATCCAAAGGATACATGGTACCTTCGGATCTGGATTTGATCAAACAGGTGTTTCTGTCGCTAGTCATTACATAGCAGAACTGATCATCAAATTCAACCCGATGTCCTGTCTTACATAGTTGGCCTACACTGATGAGATTGTGTTTAAGGCTTTCTACATAGGCAACCTTCTGAATAGAGAAATTCCCCGTAGTGAGAACACCGTAACCTCGGATGACCCCATTCGCATTGTTGCCGAATGTGACATTTCCACCATTACATATAGGCCTGAAATCCTGAAGGTATTCTAACCTTCCGGTCATGTGCAAGGAGCAGGCACTGTCAATTAACCATTCTTCTTCTTGTTCCTCCTTGCATAAAGCCTGAGAATTACACGGTTAGTTTAGGCATCCAAACTAGTTTGGAGCCTGGGAAAATTGGTGAATTGCAGAATGATGCATGGACCGAGGTTTCAGGGACGGGTCTCTTGTCAACTTTTAATCCTAGTCCTGGATGTTTGTGCAGAATTGGAGTGTTGTGAGTATTCGAAAAAGTGCGAGGTTTCTGACTCCGACTAGATTTGACATATGATGAATCCTTTTGACAACTATACTGACATTTACAAAAAGAGATTTTGTCTTTTGATCAGACACTATGCTTGGTCAGCGGTCTATAGGATGAATTGGACTTGTTACCGGTCCAAGGTTGGTAATCCCTGACATGAAAGTTGTTGGATTTTGAAAAAGTTTGTTTTTGAAAAGGTTTAGCACGTGCAAATCTTTGAGTCCTTTTTGGTGGATTTGATAGAATACCCTTCCATTTGTTGAAATTTTGACGTGACTTTGAAAGTGTTGGAGTGGGTAAAATCCCTTTCCATTTAGGATCATTTGAGGAATAGACCTGAAAACCATTGTTTTGAAAAGACTGAACACCCTTTTGGGTTGTGTCAGAAGAAGTAGGAATGACTTTTGAAGCTGGACTTTCACTTTTGTTTGTTTTCTTGGTGGGAGAGTTTTTTGAAAAGTAGTGTGAGAAAAAAAAAATTCTGGACTCTTGGACTTTGGAATTCTGCCATGCTTCTTATTTTTTGAAAAAGTGTGTCTATTTGTGCCTCGAGATCTAATTTCCTCTTTGAAGGCCTTTTTGGCCAAGGATTTTGGTGAACCGCAGTCATTGTTGTTCAACTGAGGTTTCCTGGAATTCTTAGAATGATTTTGAAAACGTGGGCTTGAGTCATCCGAACTTGAAGATTCTGGGGTCCGTGAGCATTGACCCACTTCAAAGTTCTCTATAGGTAATTCATGATGAATCGCCTGAAGGGTCACGGTTCCTTTTACTGAGGACTGCGGCAGTGAATATTTGACCACTACAGAGTAAGTCTTAGTTGGGACTTCAGTGGGACTCTTGAGGGACTTTTGACTATAGTGTGAGACACTGCGGTCTGAGGGCAGAGATGGAAAGTCTTTTGAGACTTCGGGGCCCTCAATGACAATTTCTTCATCAACTACGGATGAGGTTTGATAATTTGGGTAAATGGTGCCACAGATAGGAATTTGATCACTTGTGTGACCCAAAACCTCTGGCACAATTTCCTCAATGACACAATTATTGCTTAGATTATGGAGTCTACCGAAGTGAGTTTTGATGTCTTCGGGGAAGGTCTTGTCATTGACTGGGAAATGAAATTATCGGTCTGGAGGGACATACAGTCTGTCTTTGTTGAACCGGGGTGAGGAATCCATTGCGGTAGGATATCCATTTGACCAACCCCAATTCTATGTATTGTCCACAGTGCCATTATTTACCAAATTTTCAATAGCTTCACTTTCATTGAACAATTTTTCGATTAAAAAATTTAAGCGTACAATTTCACTATGAGCTAAATCTTTCTGGTTCAAAGCTATCTCTAATTGTGTTTCACTCAGCATTCTTGCATCTTTCTCTAACTCTAAGTCTTTTTCTAACATAGCCATTTTGAGTCTTTTGTTATCTAGGCGTCCTCTCACATGGAACATTTCTTGGGACGTGATGTGTGTAAAATGCACTAGTTTTAATCCTAACAAACTCAAATGTAAACAAACACACATAGGCAGTGTACCTATCGATAGTAGTTTAGTTTAAGCAAGTAGGGTATCGAACACAGGGAACGGTAACAATCAAATTAAGTACTAGTATTACCTAATTAAAAGCAATTAATAAAAGAGGGGGTTTTTCTCTAGTTTTGCAAGACTAGAAACTTAATCAAGCACTTTAAAACTCAAACAAAGACAATTAACAACTAAGAAGAACAAGAAAGGACAACTAGATTCAATGATAAAAGAGACTTCTGTTTAGATTCGATTCACTTATTCCTATGGTTGATTTCGTGGCAAGTGCAATGAATTAATATGTCAATGGTTACCGATTCCTAATGTGATTGGGTTCATGTTCATTATTACCAATCCTTTAGTAGACAAGTTAATTCAAACAGTGATCAAGTGATTAAATTAACAAGTTTCCTAGTGTTCAGTTCGTATCAAGCAAGACTTATAACAATAGTTAATCAAATTTGTTCACTTCAATCAACTCATGTATGGGTGTTCATCACACATGCTCACACATTGATTTACATATTTTATAGTTAACCCTAGTTTCATATTCACTATTCCTAGGCATACAATCTTATATTCATAAAACTATATGAATCAAGTAATCAAGAAGATATTCATGCAGCTCAATCACTTATTTGTTAACTAAAAACATTTATCATCAATACATAAGGATCTTTAATAAGCTTAACAAGATGAATAACCAAATTAATATCAATTCAACCACTCAATCAAACCATATTCATAAGATTATCTCATCCAAACAGAAGTAAAAAGCTTTTAGCTCATATCTACAGCAAGTAATAACTTAAAATCAAAATCTACTGATTTAAACATGGTTCAAAACAAAGATTAAGAAAAGAAGAATGATTATTTACCTTTGATTCTCTTTGAAATTATCTCTTATGTTGAAATCTCGAAAATAGCAGCTCCAAGAACCCTTCTGATCTTCAAAAGTCGCAGCTAGCCTCCAGCAAAAGTTAGGTTTTCGGGCCTATAAGTTATCTATTTGTAGTTACCAAAAATCGATCCAACTCGTCGAGTTTTTTAGAATAACTCGACGAGTTTCTTCAGTAATTCGCGTATACAGCATGTACGGCAAGGCATCCTTGAATCGGGAACATTCTGACCAACTCGTCGAGTTTTGGGTCAACTCGTCGAGTTCACTTGGAAACAACATTTTCTCAAAACATGAAAGGCGTCCGAAATTGTGTCTAGTTTTCAGAACATTTTGAATCTCGTCAATCGGAGTTACGGTTCATGAGATATGGCTAAAACACCGACGAGGGGTCAAGCTGTCCAGCAACATCCTTTTTTCTTCAGTCTTCAATCTCCAAGCTTCTAATCACTCAATCCTCTTCCTTTTTCACCCGAGCATGTCTTTTATTGCTGAAATTGAAATATTAAGCTAATTAAGTACCTTTTGTTCATAAAATGCTATAAAATCAACAATAATTAATAAGATAATGAATGATTTCTATGATTAAATAAGCCCATAGCAAAATACCCCACACTTGACTTTTGCTTGCCCCCAAGCAAAACCGAATTTTAGCACACTAATACCACATAAGACAATCTCAATCGAACCTAGCCATTATGCCAAGACCGCAACGCATGCATTTGTGTCTAAAATTTTCCTAAGGACCCCCCTTAATTTTAAATACTCACAATCCTCATAAACACTCACCCACTTCTTTTGAACATTCCTCATTTTATGCATCCCTCCGAATCAATCCCCAGAAAACTTTCTTAACCTCAAGTCATTTTTGGTTAAATTCGCAATCATACATATGATAAAATAACCTAGAAAAGAAAATTACAATAAAAATAAATACTTTATAACTTTTTCCTTGAATCTTCAATATTTTAGCAGCTTTTCTTCTATCTATTTCTTCTTTGTCTTCAAAGCTTTGTAGATTCTTCCTTTCAAACATTTCATCACTCTCTTTTGTTTTCTATTTTTCTTTCTTTTCGCTTTTTTTTTCTTTTTTTTCTTTTTTTTTTTGTTTTTTTTTTTTGTTTTTTTATTTTCATACCACTTTTCCACTCAAAACTAAAAACCTAGAAAAACATATGCTTAAGCAAGAGAAATTTAACTTCATCCTTTATTGGTTAAAGGCATTAGTCTAGTGTGCAATGACTACTTTAGTTTTCCTGGATACATTTCAAGTATACGATGCTAAACATATTGCGATCCTCAAACTAAGCAAGGTTGTGTTTTTGTCCCATGATTTCACTAGAATAAAGGAGGCCACAAATGCACTATAACGTATATTGGCTCAAATAAACATTTGGGTTCTCATAGAATCATCAAACACAATAATAGTATGGAACCCTAATTGCTCTACCAAATTTGTCTGAATTAACCCTAGCAAAATTTTTATGCAATTTTTTTTTTCAAACCAAGGATTCAAAAGATTCTAATCTTTTCACTAAATCTAATCAACCCCCTACCCCACACTTAAATTATGCAATGTCCCCATTGCATGTTATGCATGAAAAAGAACATAAAAGTAAAGAAAGAATTAGAACAAACTCCCCTGGGATAGTAGTTGCGAGGTTGATATTCTTCTTGTTAAGTTCCATCTTCAGCTGACTTTAGACATGGGAACAGCTCATCCACGCCTTGGGTGCCAAATCTCGTGTGGTTAGGCTCCAAAATATAGAGGAAAATAGCCTTGGAAATTCTCGGAAATTGATCTTTAATAGTATAGCCAATTGCCCTTGTCAAATGTAACCCAATCACCAACTTGAAGGTAAGAGAAAGAGTAACTCGTCGAGTCCATAGTGAACTTGTTAAGTTTAGTTGCGAAAACTGCACAGTCGGGCTTCTTCGATGGAACTCGTCGAGTTTATTTAAAGAACTCGACGAGTTTTGCTCTCTGTGAAAACAAAATATTCCCCAACTTCATTTTTTCGTTTCTGGTTTTGAAGGGAATGATTATGGCAATATTTCCCTACATTCTTCTACAGCAAAAACACATCTTTTCAGTTCTTTTCCTCAACATATATTCTGAGAACAACAAAAGAAACAAACAAAAAGTAATAAAAGGAAAACACACCAATAAAATCTTAAATTACTAGAAGTTTAAACATAAAACAAAATAAACACACCAAACAAACAAAAAAAATAAACAAAAAAAAATAGTTCAAACAAGCCAAACAAAATAAAAGATAAGGAAAGGATAATTAATCTTCATCTTCACTTTCTTCTTCTCCTAACCCGCTTCCTCCGGCTCCACTTTGACGCATACTCCATCTCTCGCTCCAATTCCTCACATATGGATATTCCGGTTCATTTTCCATCCTCGGAATGTTCAAATGAGCCATCATATGAGCCAAATTCCTATGTTCATAATTCAAGCTGCTTTGTAAATCATCTTGAAACGCCGTTTGCTCAACATTATAAGGATCCATGGGAAGCTCATCATTTATTGGAATAACCGGAGGATCTTCTTGCATTTGTGCTGGTCGTGGACGAACCCGCCTCCCCGGTTGTTCCGGTAATTCCGCATCATCCACTCCTAGAATACAAACATGGCCCCCGCCATAATCTACAATAATTTTAGCCCTTCTATAAAGAAGATGACTAAATGCGGGCTGTGGCACCATTGTTAATTGATTTCCAACCCTCCCTTCAAGAATTCCATAAGATCTTGCCAATTTGGTTATGAACATTCCACCACATATCCTTGAAGTTGATCTTTCCTCCACCCCACTTTCCGCCAAATACTTTGCTAAACAATACGGAATGTTGCAAAACTTGTTAGGTGTAAGAATACACCATAGAAAGAAAACATCTCGGCTTGGCACTTTATCATCATCCCTTCTCATATTGATGGGGCTTGCGATGAAGCGATGAAGAAGACGATGGATAGGTGATCGGATGCTTGCTTCTTGAGCCGTGGATGGAACATAAATTCCATTGGCAATCGTGTTCCACCACCTTGCTGCATCCTCACTATTTGGGAAATCCTTGTGACATGCTTCCATAAAAATCCCAAAAGCTTCAGTCATTGCCGCTTTCCGTTCATACAAACCCATTCGCTATGCTAGTTCCCGCATACTACATTCCCGAAACTCACCCCCAAGCATGAAAGTAAGAGCATGTGTATCAAAATAGTCTTCACCCCCACGGAACTTGATAGTAGAATAAAACTCCCAACATAATTCCTGGTATACCGGCTCTTGCAATCGGAAAAGTCTCCTCCAAGCATCACATGTAATCCTTACTCTATCTTGAATGAATACCTTAGTGAGATAAGGATTCATTTCTCCAACCAACCCCCATTGCTCTAGACAAGACCAATCTAATTCATTTGGCAAGTAGAACTCCTTCTTTTTCAGTTTCTTCAATTTCCTTTTCCATGCTAACAATGTGGATTTTGAACCAATTTGTGGAAAATCAAGCCAAGGAAAACCCCTTTTACTTCATTGAGAACTTTGGCCCCTATTTCTTGACATGATTCTGCAAAACCATAAATCATAGAAAACCAAACAAACATAGAAAATGTTAAAAACAAAATAAATCTGCATCACAGGGTCATGAACTCGTCGAGTTCATGCAGAACTCGTCGAGTTCTGAAGCAGGTCCGAAAAAAATTCGATCTCCAACTCTAATTAACTCAAAGATTACTTCAGGGTTTTGTTTGGGATAGAAATTTAAGCAATAATCCATGGAAAGAACTAGCAAAACCATCCTAATTTAGTCTAAATTGAAACCCTAATGTTTGTATGAAAACTCAAAAATTGAAGAATTTTAAATCAACTTGGGTCATACATGTACTAAAAATCGGAACTTTAACAAGAATAAGGAGAAGAAATCTTACCTTGAGAAGAGATTGAGAAGACAAAGCACCAAAAAATGAAGAACTTGCTTGGGAGGGTTTTTCTTTTCTGTCGGACGACGTGTGGGAAGAAGATGAGAGAAAAAATGATTTTAACTTTTAGGGTTAAAACTTATTTCCAGTAATAATTTTTTTATTTTTATTTTGGTTTGACTGAAATTTCGCGATTTTTAAGATGGACTCGTCAAGTTTTTTCTTGGAACTCGACGAGTTTTGCTCTCTGTATGAAAACAAAATATAATTTCTTCTGAAAACTACACAACACCCCACACTCAGCTTTGATAACCCTCCCAACAATCATTTAAGTAAAATCTGAAGATGAAGACTTATAACACAAAATAAAATAAAGGACGAAAAGGAAAAAGAAAAAGAAAACAAACTCAATTGCCGGGTTGCCTCCCGCAAGCGCTTCTTTCTTGAGGAGTCTTTAGCTGGACTCCTTTCCGCCCTACCTTGTAGCGGTTGCCTCCAAATCGAGTCCTTCTTCAATTTCCGCTTCCTTGGGCCTGCCCTCCTTATATCTCTTGATCATATGCCCATTTACCTTAAAACTTATCCCATCTTTATTCCACAATTCAACTACCCCATATGGAAAAACATGCTTAATTGTGAAGGGTCCGGTCCAACGAGTGCGTAATTTTCCTGGAAAAAGTTTGAGTCTTGAGTTATATAAAAGTACTTTTTGCCCTTCTTCAAACTCCTTATTTCCCTTCAATCTCGCATCATGCCATTTTTTTGTCTTATCCTTATAAATCAACGAGTTAGTGTAAGACTCGTTTCTTAATTCCTCCAAGGCATTCATTTGCAAGAGTCGATTGGTACGCAACTCATTGGGGGCAAAATTGCACGTTTTCAAAGCCCAATAGGCTTTGTGCTCCAACTCCACTGGTAGATGACAATTTTTTCCATAAACCAATCTATAAGGTGTGGTTCCAATAGGTGCCTTGAATGCAGTCCTAAATGCCCACAATACATCATCTAACTTATCTGCCCAATCTTTCCTATGGTTGCCTACCGACCTTTCCAAAATTCTTTTGAGGGCTCTATTCGTTATCTCAGTTTGCCCATTCGTTTGCGGATGATAAGGTGTTGAAAATCTATGGCGTACACCATATTTTTGCAATACCTTTGCTAGTTGTTCATTGGCAAAATGGGTCCCTCTATCGCTTATCAATGCCTTTGGTACTCCAAATCTAGACAATAATTTCTTCAAAAATTTCACCACCACCCTTGCGTCATTTGTCGGTAGTGCTTGCGCCTCGGCCCACTTTGATACATAGTCCACCACCACAAGTATGTATTTGTGCCCTTTTGATGATGGAAATGGCCCCATGAAATCTATACCCCATACATCGAAAACTTCACACACTTGGATGCTTCTTTGAGGCATTTCATTCTTTGCAGAAATATTTCCTGATCTCTGGCACGCATCACACTCTCTCACATAGGTAGCAGCATCCTTGAAGATTGTGGGCCAATAGAACCCTGCATCAAACACCTTCTTAGCAGTGTATTGAACTCCATGATGTCCTCCTACAGGCCCATTGTGGCAATGCTCTAGAATGTCGCAGATCTCCTTTCCAAACACACATCTTCTGATGATTCCATCTGCACAACTCCTAAAAAGATATGTCTCATCCCAGAAATAATATTTAATTTCTGACATGAGTTTCTTTTTCTGCTGATGAGTTAGCCCTTTTGGAAGAAAGCCCCCCGCTAAAAAGTTTGCAATGTCTGCATACCATGGTTCTTCTCCCATGATCACCATCAAATATTCTTCTGGAAACTATCCCCAATACCCTTGTGGTCAGACTCATCCCTTTCTGGATTCTCCAATCTTGAGAGATGGTCGGCCGCTACATTCTCCATTCCTTTCTTGTCCTTGATCTCAATGTCAAATTCTTGAAGCAATAACACCCACCGGATCAACCTTGGTTTCGCGTCCTGCTTAGCAAACAAAAATTTAATTGCAGAATGGTCAGTAAAAACAAGGGTTTTAGACAATATAAGATAAGGACGAAATTTATCAAAAGCATAGACCACGGCCAATAATTCTTTTTCAGTTGTGGTGTAATTTTCTTGGGCCGGATTCAAGGTCTTGCTAGCATAATAAATTGGTTGAAAATGTTTATCAACTCTTTGACCAAGCACAGCACCTAAGGCAAAATCACTTGCATCACACATTATTTCAAATGGTAAATTCCAATTCGGGGCGATAATGATCGGGGCGTTAGTTAATTTTGTCTTCAATATTTCAAAAGCATTTAAACATTCTTTTGAGAAATTAAAAGGTGCATCTTTTAAAAGTATTTGAGTTAAAGGTCAAGTTATTTTAGAAAAGTCTTTTATAAAACGACGGTAAAAACCCGCATGACCTAAAAAACTCCTAACGCCCTTCACATTTGTTGGTGGTGGTAATTTAGCAATGGTGTCAATTTTCGCTCGATCCACCTCAATCCCCGCCTTGGACACTTTATGACCTAACACAATGCCTTCTTTAACCATGAAATGGCATTTTTCCCAATTCAAAACTAAATTGGTCTTTTCACACCTACCAAGCATTAAGTCAAGGTTAGTAAGACAATTATCAAAAGAAGAACCAAACACAGAAAAATCATCCATGAATACTTCCATAAACTTCTCCACCATATCGTGAAATATTGCCGTCATGCATCGTTGAAAAGTGGCAGGCGCATTGCACAACCCAAAAGGCATGCGTCGGTAGGCAAACGTTCCACTAGGGCAGGTGAAGGTGGTTTTCTCTTGATCATTCGGGTCGATTGGTATTTGGAAATAACCTGAAAACCCATCTAAAAAACAATAATAGCAATGACCGGATAATCTTTCAAGCATTTGATCAATAAAGGGTAAAGGGAAATGGTCTTTGCAAGTAGCATCGTTTAGCTTTCGATAATTGATGCATACTCGCCAACCGGTTACCGTTCGTGTAGGAATAAGCTCGTTCTTTTCGTTCGTCACGACTGTTATCCCTCCTTTCTTCGGTACTACTTGAACGGGACTCACCCATGGACTATCGGAAATTGAATAAATTATCCCCGCATCCAATAGCTTTACCACCTCCTTCTTAACTACCACTTGCATATTTGGGTTCAATCGCCTTTGATGTTGCACCACTGGCGTTGCTCCTTCTTCAAGATTTATTTTATGAGAGCAATAAGAAGGGCTTATCCCCTTTATATCGGTGATTTTCCATGCAATGGCGTTCTTCCTTTTCTTCAAAACCTTGACTAATTGATCTTTCTCAATTTGGGTAAGATCCGATGCAATGATCACAGGCTTCTGCTTACCTTCCTCGAGAAATGCGTATTCTAAGTGTTCTGGTAAAGTTTTCAGCTCCAATTGTGTGCTCTGAACACTAAACACGTCGAGTTTAGACCAAAATTTTCCTCAGATCGCGATTTTTCGTAGCAACTCGTCGAGTTATTGCCAATAACTCGTCGAGTTTCCTGTTCAGCAGATTTTATTAGTTCTTCGTATTCTGATTCTTCAATAAGTCTTTCTAACTCTTTCAAATCTCTCTCAGCATCAAAATCATCTTCTGGAGCTAAAATATGTTCACTTGTTTCGTCTTCTCTCCATTCTTCTAATAATTCTTCCAGGACATCCACCGAAAAAGCAGTATCATCACTAAACTTCGAATGTTTCATGGCTTGATCCATTCTAAAAATAACTGAGTCCTCTCCCACCCGAAGGGTAAGCTTTGAGTCTCGTATGTCGACTATGGCACCCGCGGTATTCAAAAATGGTCTTCCGAGGATTATTGGCACTTGATGGTCCTCCTCCATATCTAGCACAATGAAATCTGCCGGGAAGACAAACTTATCGAATTTTACCAATAAATCTTCACATATACCTCTCGGTAATGTCACCGTCTTGTTTGCTAAGTGGATTGCCATTCGGATTGGTCTCGGTTCTGGAAGGCTTAGCTTCTTGAAGAAAGAGTATGGCATGAGGTTCACACTTGCCCCTGAATCGGCCAATGCATAGCTAGTGGCTAAATTCCCGAATTGGCAAGGAATGGTTAGGCTACCCGGATCACCCTTTTTCTTTGGCAGTTTGTTTAACATTGCGGCTGAACAGTTCTCATTTAAGACCACCTTGGATGCTTCCTCCATCTTCTTTCTATTTGTGAGAAGTTCTTTTAGGAACTTGGCATATTTTGGCATTTGCGCGACTGCTTCGATGAACGGAATGTTGATTTACAAGGCCTTTATGTGCTCCAGGAACTTCTGGTAGTCTTCATTCTGCTTCTCTTGTCGAGCTCGGCCCGGGAATGGTAATGGTGGCTTATATGGCTCAGCTTTTGACTTATTTTTCTCATCAGGTGCGGAACTCGTCGAGTTTTTGTCTGGAACTCGACGAGTTTTTTCTACTGTTTGCGAATTCAGATTTTCTTGATCTTTTTCTTGTGCCTCCTTTTGATCTGTACTTGGGATTGGAGTGAGGGGTGTGACTATCTTCCCACTCCTTGTTGTCACTATATTAATATGCGCGCCTTTTGGATTTTTTTCCGTATCGCTCGGAAGTCCGCCTGGTGTTCTTTCGTTGAATTGCTTGGCAAGTTGCCCGAGCTGTTTTTCAATATTCAATATTGAAGCTTGCTGATTCCGGAGCAGAGATTGTTGATCCATCATCATTGCTTGGTGCTCCTTCATCATCTTTTTTTGATCTCTAATGGCCGCATCGGATTCGTCATGCCTTTTTTCGGAAGCACTAACAAATCGGGTTAACATAGCTTCAAGATCCGTCTTCTTCTCTTGCACTGGTTCTTCTTTTTGATACAATCCGCGTGCCTTTTGCCTATACTTCTCCTCCTTTTCCTTCTTGTACTCGTCGTAGGGGAGCCACTCCTTCTTAGGCTTTCGCCAATCATCATCAAATCTATCGCCGCTCGAATAACAAACTTGTGCCTTCCGGTTGCCGTTCTCATCAAGATCGCAACCCTTAGTAAGATGGGGACCGCTACAATTGTCACAACCCACCCTTATGGCATGGATGGATTGATCCATCTTTGTCATCCTACGATCCATACTTTCTAGTTTGGCCATCATTGCCGCCATGTCATCGGAAACTGAGTTAACCACGCCTCTAGTTGTATCGTTCCTTGGATTATGGTACTCTCTTGAATGTTCGGAGAATTCTTCTACCAATGTTTTAATGACGGCTGGTGCTTTCTTCTTGAGGGGTCCTTGGGAATCTAGTAATTGCCTAGTTGTGACGTTCACACCATCATAAAAGATGGAAACCTCTTGTTGCACGTTTAGGTCGTTTTGAGGGAAATTTCTTATTAACCCCTTATATCTCTCCCATGCCTCATAGAGTGATTCTCCCAGCAATTGCTCAAAGTTAGCAATTGCTTTCTTCAATTTAGCAATCTTAGAAGGTGGACAAAACTGGTCAATGAACTCTTCGCGCATCTTTTCCCATGTTGTAATGGATCCGGGGGTAAATATTTCAACCATTCCTTCGCGGCTCCCTTGAATGTAATCGGTAACATCCGTAGCAAAACAGTATCGCGAGGCACATTTGGCATGTGGAAATAGTCAGCAATGTCCATAACTTCTTCAATATCCTTGTAAGCATCTTCGTGCTCCTTTCCATAAAATGGAATGTCTTTTAGTTGTGCTAGGATGTGACCCTTCAGCTCAAAATTGGCGGTAGCTGGAATTGCTGGTTGCACGAGTCCCGGCCCGATACCATCTCTTATGCGCTTCTTGTAGTCTCCCATCGGTATGTCGGCGATGTCAGCCATGTTGTCTTCTTGATCGGAATTGCTTTCTTCACCAAAAGTGGATGTGTCGGACTCGATCGTTTTTCCTCTTTTTTGCGAATAATCAACTCCGGATCTTCTACGGGTGGCACTAGTGCAGAACTGGAGCCTCGGGTCATAAAAACCTGAAACAAAACAGAAAAACAAGCGTAAAACGAACAAAAACGAAGAATTTACGAAACTGAAAACAAAATAAACTCGTCGAGTTTTTAGAAGCAACTCGACGAGTTTAATGCAAAAAATACAGAAAGTCAATAACAACTGAAAACAGGTAACTTTATGCAAGAAAGATCTAACACAAAGGATCGATAATACCAGAAAACAAGATAATTATTAGAACCGTTCCCCGGCAAAGGCACCAAAAACTTGATGTGTGTAAAGCGCACTAGTTTTAATCCTAACAAACTCAAATGTAAACAAACACACACAGGCAGTGTACCTATCGATAGTAGTTTAGTTTAAGCAAGTAGGGTATCGAACACAGGGAACGGTAACAATCAAATTAAGTACTAGTATCACCTAATTAAAAGCAATTAATAAAAGAGGGGGTTTTTCTCTAGTTTTGCAAGACTAGAAACTTAATCAAGCACTTTAAGACTCAAACAAAGACAATTAACAACTAAGAAGAACAAGAAAGGACAACAAGATTCAATGATAAAAGAGACTTCTGTTTAGATTCGATTAACTTATTCCTATGGTTGATTTCGTGGCAAGTGCAATGAATTAATATGTCAATGGTTACCGATTCCTAATGTGATTGGGTTCATGTTCATTATTACCAATCCTTTAGTAGACAAGTTAATTCAAACAGTGATCAAGTGATTAAATTAACAAGTTTCCTAGTGTTCAGTTCGTATCAAGCAAGACTTATAACAATAGTTAATCAAATTTGTTCACTTCAATCAACTCATGTATGGGTGTTCATCACACATGCTCACACATTGATTTACATATTTTATAGTTAACCCTAGTTTCATATTCACTATTCCTAGGCATACAATCTTATATTCATAAAACTATATGAATCAAGTAATCAAGAAGATATTCATGCAGCTCAATCACTTATTTGTTAACTAAAAACATTTATCATCAATACATAAGGATCTTTAATAAGCTTAACAAGATGAATAACCAAATTAATATCAATTCAACCACTCAATCAAACCATATTCATAAGATTATCTCATCCAAACAGAAGTAAAAAGCTTTTAGCTCATATCTACAGCAAGTAATAACCTAAAATCAAAATCTACTGATTCAAACATGGTTCAAAACAAAGATTAAGAAAAGAAGAATGATTATTTGCCTTTGATTCTCTTTGAAATTGTCTCTTATGTTGAAATCTCGAAAATAGCAGCTCCAAGAACCCTTCTGATCTTGAAAAGTCGCAGCTAGCCTCCAGCAAAAGTTAGGTTTTCGGGCCTATAAGTTATCTATTTATAGTTACCAAAAATCAATCCAACTCGTCGAGTTTTTTAGAATAACTCGACGAGTTTCTTCAGTAATTCGCGTATACAGCGTGTACGGCAAGGCATCCTCGAATCGGGAACATTCTGACCAACTCGTCGAGTTTTGGGTCAACTCGTCGAGTTCTCTTGGAAACAACATTTTCTCAAAACATGAAAGCGTCCGAAATTGTGTCTAGTTTTTAGAACATTTTGAATCTCGTCAATCGGAGTTACGGTTCATGAGATATGGCCAAAACACCGACGAGGGGTCAAGCTGTCCAGCAACATCCTTCTTTCTTCAGTCTTCAATCTCCAAGCTTCCAATAACTCAATCATCTTCCTTTTTCACCCGAGCATGTCTTTTATTGCTGAAATTGAAATATTAAGCTAATTAAGTACCTTTTGTTCATAAAATGCTATAAAATCAACAATAATTAATAAGATAATGAATGATTTCTATGATTAATTAAGCCCATATCAGGACGCAATGTTCTTCTCATCTAAGGCTTTGTTATAGTCTGTAAGGACGGCAGCACAAGTGTCATTAAGATCATCTATGCATGGTTGACAGTCATGCATGCTATAGTTTAGAGTTTGGATCATGAGTTTTACCTGTTCGACGATGCTTAGAGTTCCATCCTTTGCCATGTAGTAGTAGTTCTTTTCCAGCTTTGTAGACTCATCATCATCCGCAGTTGCCAGCGTGTAGATTTTCCCTTTTCCTTTGACACTGCTGATGGCTTCATCTTCATCTCCGGATGACCAAACTTGATGGTCTCTTTTGACATGGGCTACGTATGCCCTTGCCTTTTCCTTATCTTCCAACTCTTGAGCCATTCTAAGATAGAATGCTCTGTCTTTTACTACATTGGCCTTACAATCTCTTGCAAAGTGATTCTCTTTGTTGCATTTGTGACAAATCACAATATCAGTCTTGTCTTCAGAGGTAGTACTGGAGTCAGTGGTTGGAGTAGACTGCGGTACCTCCTTTGGTTGAGTATTTTGAGATTGCGGTGGTGGATGAGAACCTTTTGGATAACAAGAATGATTATTTTATGGACTGAAGTTACGGATGAATGGAGGTTTGTTGAAATGTTGATTCTTGCGGTAGGAAGGAGGTGGTAGACGGTTGAACTATTGGCTAACCAGAGCAATAGCCTTCTGAAATTCTTCTTCATCATCATACTCTGAATCTGCTTCGTATGACTGCTGTGGAGTGTCATACGAGGAAGAGTAGGATGACTGCGGTGGGGCTTGTGCTATGAGAGCAAGTGGTCCTCCGAAGTCAGCACAGTCTTTGAGTACGGTGGATTCTTGCGCTTGCAACTCTCCATAGAGCTTGTAGAGTGACAAAGAGTGAATCTTTCTATCGCCCTGGACTATCATCTTAGCCATAGTCCAATGTCTTCCCAAACCATTAAGAAACTGAAGATTTGTTTCATGGTTACTGCGGATGGTGCCCGCATTGGATAACTTGGTGACTATCAGGTTGAACCTTTTGAAGGAATCTTCCAAGCTTTCGCCGGTATGAGCTTTGAAGTTGTTGAACTCATTCAGTGCAGTAGTAAGTTTCTTGTCTTGTGCTTGTTCTGAGCCTTCGTACAGATTCTTGAGAACTTCCCAGATCTCTTTTGCTGATTTGCAATTTATGATAATATCAAAGTTGTCAGGAGCAACTCCACAGGAGATTTCATAAAAAACAACAACATCATTTTCCATTTTATCGAGATCATCCTTGGTGGGACGGCTCATGACTGGTTGTCCTCCTCCTAGTCTGGTTGTAGCGCCGTCAGTTTGGACTGGTGTAAGGACTGGGACATGAGGTCCTTCTTCTACGGATCGCCATACATCTTTACCAAGTCTCCTTAAGTATCTTTCCATTCTTTGTGACCAGTGATGATATTCATTTGCTACCAGTATTGGGGCTCGGTTAGAACCACCAACACTGTTGGAAACGTTTAGAGATAACGATTGTGCCATTTGAAATTCTTTTTTTTTTGAAGAAATGATCTTTAGTAGTATACAAGGCCCTTTGAAAATCAGAGTTCCGTTTTCAAAAAGCAACAACTATGGCTCTGATACCAATTGTTAAGAGAAAAACTTTGAGACACACTTGAACAAATGTTAGAACAAGTAGTATTGCGGAATAGTTAATCTCGAAGGATCTAAAAGCTCAACAATAATATTAATATGTTAGAGAGTTAGTTGCGGAAAAGTAAAGTAATAGAAATGACAGCAATAATTATATCAAGTATACACTTAAGTTGATTCATAACATGGAATGCATTCAAACCAAGTTAATAAGGAAGATCAAACTTAGTGATTAAGTCACAGAAGACTTGCTCCGGAGAGAGGTTATAATCAGTTATGTTCTAGTAAGAATTGAGAGTAAGAAGTGATGCGTAGATAGAGGGATAGAAAAGATAACTTCATAGAAGTGTATTCAGAATAGATAGATGCATGTAAGTGTGTTTTAATACAAAGAGAATGAGCTCTATTTATAGAGACTCACGATGTACACTAGATTACCTCTCTAAGAGTAGCCATGCAAGACATACTGGACAAAAGAGATTGTTACAATAAAAGACAAGTAAAGTAATCTAGTTAAGTGACTGCGGTAGGAAGAGACTCCGGTTGCGGTTGCTGATGAAGAAGTTGACTGCGGGTGCTGGATGGTTGTGGTAGCTGAAGAGGTTGCGGTAGCTGAAGTTCAAGAGGGTCACTTTTTATGATTCAACATTTATAACCAGAGTCTCTGTTGTGAGAACGTGATACGTGTGTATAGATCTATACGGGACTGATGATCCCGCGCCCTGACTGTTAGCTACAGTACGCGCGGTGACAAATATCATATCGCTTCGACGCCTGAAGAACGTCGCCGCAGGCAAATCCATCATAGTACGGTTATGAAAACTCACAGGATAGACAATTATTATGGTATTTATGTTTTCGCGGGAAAAGTAATATTACAATTATCTTTACGCGAAATTACAAACTTCTTATAGTTTTGTTTACTAATAAAACTATGCATCATTATTTTAAGTATGACATATTTACTTACAAAATCATAGTCTTGGACATTTGAGACTACTCTCCACTGTTAGGAAAATATAGGTTTTCCTGGTTCAATACATTCATATTATACAAACAAAGATTCATAACTCCTTTTATGAGAAAATATCGGATTTTCTGAAAAACAAACACGAAGCTTTCGAATGGCATACATTTATACAAATATATACTTATGAACTCACCAACTTAAATGTTGACACTTTTTCTTTGAAATAACTTGTATTCTCAGGATATCGCTAAGCCAGGTAGCAACTACTTTTGAAGACTAACGCGCTGGCATTAGTAACATATTTTGGATCACCATATTGTATTTGATATTTAAACATGTAACACTTTCAATCATGTAAACTTTTCAAATATATATGTTATGGTGGTGTGTACTTTCTTTACTATTCAATTGTTATGATACTGAATATGACGTCCTCCGCCCCCGAACGTTTCCGCCGTTCAGGTTTGGGGGTGTGATAGATTGGTATCAGAGCTTTGTTTATAGTGAACCAAGTATATCAAAACCATTTATTTTTGATATACAACTATAAACACAACTGGGAAAAAACACTCCGACTGAGAGTTATACTTTTAAAATGAAATTTTTATAAAGTATACATGCATACATCATATATCAGGGTCAGTATCATAATGAAAACAATATAGAAGTATTATGGATAAGTTGTGCACCACAGGTATGCCTTGGGATGTGTAATCGGAACTGGGATGAATATAGCATGATCAACTATATTTATCCGAGAGCCGACTAACGTATGCCAAGGAATAGCTGTAGTGGACAACAAGTCTAAAACTTACCAAACATATAAAATTTAGAATCAAACATAACATTTAAAATACTATAGGAGTATTTTGTTAATGCAATAGTTTAACCTACATGTTCAGATTTACATGTTTGAAATTTCTAGACAATTCTCATATCCCTATTCTCGCGCAGACACAATGGCCGGATTTCACTTACTAGGGGACCCCTACTACCCGAACCAAAGCGATGGAGGATGGATTGGGAATGATCCAGAGGAGATTGTGGACGAAGAAGAATTCGGGGAAGGAATGCAAGAAGGCCTCGACACCGACCCCGGAACCAATAACCTACCCTTAGTGACTCCGACCCAAAATCCAAATCCTCGACCGGAATTTCAAGGCTCGACACCTCTGTGGGCAATGAACCTGAATAGGTGGTGTCGTGAACAGGGTCAACCCACTCCGTTCAATGGAGACCGGAACTTCTACAATCTGAGCGAGGGAGGTTCAGCAGACAGAGTCCTTCCTATAATGGTTCGCCGAGTTGCTCGCAATGATGAGCATGGAAGGGCAACTATCTAACGAACCGAGGAGAATGATGCGAACACCGGGGTCAATACAGTTCGCATCCGACAGTTAGGATTAGCCCATGGAAGAATCGTGAATCAAAATGAAGTTCTACAGAGAGGGCTAACTACAACTCAAACTGCAGTTAGAAAACTTCAAGCAGACCATGCAATGTATGAAAGTCGTATGCGCGAGATGGAGCGTCAATTGGCAGAAACAAAGGCTCATCCAAGCAGTTCACATCACGAGTAGAGGGCACACTACTCACTCTTTCTGTTGGTTTGTGGAATAACCTTAGTATGTACTCCAAGTAGTACTCTTTCCATGTAAACATTTCTATCTAGCAAGTACTGTTTTACTAGATCTCTATGCTGTCAAGTTTTCCCTGTGTGGTGTATTGTAGACCTACTCCAAGGTCAAGTTTTCCGAATTCTATGTAACTTCTATACCAACTATTATGACAGACTTCTTGTTTCCTTTAAAGATCATCACTATCAATCCATGCTTTGGCTATGTAAACAGTTCATGTCATAAAATGTCTTGGCAACTCACTACACTATCCTTGTTGACCTAATCTATGGAAGTTCAATGGAATTGAACTTGGAACTTTGCTGAAGTCTTGCCACCGTTTCATCTTTAACCATATAGCTGGAAGATGCCGTCTCGCTAATCAAACAGACCCAATCCTTCGATAAATCCAACTTTCCTATCACCTACACCCTTTAGAGAAAGAAACAGTTACCATAGGATATCAAATCTCTACAACTTCAACTAGGGCAATCAAAACAATGACAAAGATTCAACACACTTGAGAAGGACACCCTATATAGATCCTAGGAGATAACAAATCATTACCACCAAAAATAGGACAAAGAACAGAGGAAACCACTCGAGAAGCATGCGAAGTGGTAGAGAGCCTAATGTGTCAAACGAAGAATTAATAATTATATTACCCAGTGAATTGGTAATTATATTACTCGCGCTATGAGATAGGTATATCACATCCTTCTTCATAACTAGAAATAGTAAGAAAGATACCCCCTTCCAAAACCCATGAAACTAGATCGACTTAAGATTTCAACATCTATACCCAAATTTGCTAAAACTTAACTCAAATATGATACCTATTTCAACCCTTATTCATTAATAGATCATAAGGATGTAGGTCGAAGTATTAAAAACCGAATAAGAGGATGAGAAATTTATACTTATAGAATTCAACTAACAACTACCGTAGTTAGCTAACCGACTCGTTTCATATCGTGTAACAGAATCATGTCTTCACATGGAAATAACCAACCAACCAACGAAACACCACTCCTGCATATAGACTCAGCTACTTTTCAAGCTGCGGTCAGAGGCGCCGTGTCAGTCATCATGGCACATCACAATGCAAGTAACGCTAGTAAAAATGAAAATGGTATCGACAATTCAAATCTTAGAAACAACCAAGGAAAACAACGAGTGTCTAACTACAAGAATACTCCAACCCACAAACCTAAAAACATGAAACAAAAGTTCTGGAACGAAAAGGGGAGCAGTTCGACTCAAGGGCCTATCAAAAGGCAACAAGAGGTAGAAATCCCTACCCCCACTGGCCCTACTCCCTCAACATCGGCAACACCATATTTAGGAAACCTCCCACAATGCAAAAGGTGCAACTACCATAAATACGGAGCCTGTCGGGAGATGTATTGTGATAGGTGCAAGAAGAAAGGGCACACCAATGATCACTGTAGTACTCCGATCCTCAATGCTGGAGTAGATCCAGTATGCTATTTATGCGGTGAAAAGGGGCACTTTAAAAAGGATTGCCCGACAGAGAGGAATGTTGGAGGAACGAGAAGAGTTTAACGACGAGACATAAAGAAACAACAGGGAACCTGCTGGAATTTTGGTACGTTTTCCAAATAACAATAATTAAGCATCAAATTTTCATAAAAGTTTTAGACAATTAAATCAAAATCATAAATTAACACATCAGTCATATAAAAACTTAGGATCCATACGGGTGAGCTAGGATGGCTTAGTATAACATTAGGGTCATACACTGTTAAGATTTTGCAGACTTAGAGTAAGTAATTCCGCTTTACTTCCTGTTTAATGGTTGATTTTGGACTTAGGGCAGAGCTGCTCAGTCGACTATCGTCTCAATCTTAACTATATACGATTTGTTTACACTAATCGAGTATGGAGGGACTTTGTAGGGATCATATTGCGGGATTCCACCAGTAATTACCAAAGTAGTCCTACTACCTATACTAGCTATAAAGGTGGTACAAATATCCGCAACAGTAATAACAAGAATAAAACAGAAGGCACTAAAGACACATGCATAGAAGATGCCATGATCGATTTAACGCGCTTTACGATAAGAAGTTCCCAAGTAGCTATTAGAAATGGATTGGCTTGGTCCTCACTATACCAACTCCATGTGTTATGGAAAGACCCTTTGCTTTAACCGTCGGCAGGTTTACCAACTCTGCCCACTTCTTACCAATCAAGGAGACCGATAAGATGGAAAGACTGACAAGGACTTATATCCAAGAAATCGTGCGACTTCGCGGAGTGCCGATATCTATTATCTCGGGCAGAGATAGCCGATTCACATCTCGATTCTGGCAATCACTGCAGAAAGCCTTGGGAACTAGGCTAGATATGAGTACAGCCTATCACCCACAAACTGACGGACAGAGCGAGAGATCTGTCCAAACCCTAGAAGACATGTTACGAGCTTGTGTAATAGACTTCGGGAAAGCATGGGACATCCACTTACCATTACTTGAAATCTCGTATAACAACAGCTATCACACTAGCATCAAGACTGCTCCTTTTGAAGCCCTCTACGGCTGCAAGTGCAGAGCACCAATGTGCTGGGCGGAAGTGGGTGACACGCAGTTGGCGAGAGGCCTAGTCCCTGATAGCACTCTCACTCGCCCGGAAATCATTAGAGAGACGACTGAAAAGATCATTCAAATTCGAGAGCGACTGAAAGCCTCAAGAGATAGACAAAAGAGCTATGTCGACAAAAGACGAAAACCCTTGGAATTTCAGGTTGGTGACCGCGTTCTACTGAAGGTCTCACCCTAGAAGGGCATGATACGCTTCGGGAAGCGTGGAAAACTAAACCCAAGGTACATTGGACCCTTCGAAATTACTGCAAGGATTGGTCCAGTAGCTTATAGACTCCAGCTTCCAATCGAACTTAGCAAAGTACATCCGGTGTTTCATGTGTCTAACCTGGAGAAGTGTCTATCCGACGAAACTATCGTGATTCCACTCGAGGAAATTGAACTGAATGAAAATCTTAACTTTGTGGAAGAACCCGTCGAAATCATAGATAGGGAAATCAAACGAACAAAGCAAAGTCGCATACCAATAGTGAAGGTTTGCTGGATTGCTAAACGGGGACCTAAATTCACTTAGGAGCGAGAAGATCAGATGCAACAAAAGTATCCGCATCTCTTCCCTAGTCTATGGACACTTACCTTGTAAATAATTTCGGGACGAAATTCCCTCTAACGGAGGGATGATGTAACAACCCGATATTTCGAATCAATGTAACGATCCAAAGTCAAGTTTGGTAACCTATCTTAATATTATATGAATAACGTCAAAAATGAAATGTTCAAAATTCTCAATGTGAATGTACTAAGTGGTAGATATCGTATCAAGGTTTTCAAAAATATAAAGAACAAAAAAATCCGAGTTATAACGAAGAAGTTATGACCAATCGAAAATCCGCAACAAAACCGGCAAAACACTGTTAAGCGTAAAACACGAAATTTCAATAAAATACTTTTTAGCCTTAAGTATCTAAATGAAAGTTGTAGATATCACTAAACCGTAAGCTTACATAAAACGAACGTCCAAATCTGACTTCGTATGAGGAAGTTATGATTTTTTGAAGTTTCAGACATAGCAGTAGACAGCCAACGCAACCTTAACGAGAATCGAAGATCTCATCAATAGTAATACAACGGTAAAAAGACAGACAAAAACGAACGTCGGATGAAGAAGTTATGGATTTTTAACGGACTTTTCCAGTCCCGGCCTGTTAAAAATATAATATTAAAAATATATTCAAAATTAGCCGACGGAGTCTAAGCGAAAGTTGTAGAGCATAATCTCACCTACGCGTGGATATAAAGAACGTCGAAAACGGAGATTGTATGCAAGCGTTATGATTTTCTGAAGTTTTTAAATAATTAAAATATATAAATTTAATTATTTATTCAGATAATATCCGAAGAGCTGACGAGTCCGATCTGATCCGAAGGGTACGCCCAGCGTACCGAGGAGTACGCCCCGCGTACATGTCGACACCGAGGTACGCCCTGCGTACGAGATAGCTACGCGCAGCGTACAGCTGCTTTCCTCGGCCCAGAAGTGACCACATTGAACCATCCGGAGCTCGCCACCTGGAGGTCTGATCCGAACTACGCCCAGCGTACGTGCGAGGTTCAGCCCCTATAAAAGGGCATGCGAGGCTGCCGAGTTCTTTTGCTCAATTCTTCTCATTCCCGTGCTTTTGCTCTGCGTTTAACCCCTCGTATCCATCCCGAAGCATCGGTTTTCATATCCAAGTTCTGAAGGAAGTTTTACGCTCTCGAGATTCCCGAGAATCCCGAGAAATCAACTTTCTCCAGTCGAAGTTCTGATCGATTTTTGTCTCACCTTCTTCAAGCTACCAAGTGAGTTCATACCCCTATCACTACGTTTTTAAATACCTTTTTAAATGCTTTTAAGGGGCGGGGGGGGGGGGGGGAATACAAGTAAACACACGGTTAAACTCGGGCGAAAAACATCAATCTTTTGCTATACTTATCTTACTATTGTTATAACTATTATATGAAGTTGTTAACATATAAAACATCCCACATCGCAACCTTACCCTCATGGGATACAATATGTTTTATAAATAGAAATATGTTTTATTTATATATCTACATACTACATCCTACCAAGGGTAACCATTTCAACTATAACATCATGTTTATACAAGAAAATACAACTCATTATTATGCCTTTGTTAACACTGTAGAAGGGGTAATCTTTTCAGAAATCATTCATATATATTTCAAAATACGTGACTTAATTGAGAATATGTGAGTCAATCGTCTTCACCATACCTGTCAAGGTACCACTAGAAAGCCCTGTTTTATAACCAGAGTCTCTGTTGTGAGAACGTGATACGTGTGTATAGATCTATACGGGACTGCTGATTCCGCGCCCTGACTGTTAGCTACAGTCCGCGGGGTGACAAATATCATATCGCTTCGATGCCTAAAGAACGTCGCCGCAGGCAAATCCAACATAGTACGGTTATGAAAACTCACAGGATAGACAATTATTATGGTATTTATGTTTTCGCGGGAAAAGTAATATTACAATTATCTTTACGCGAAATTACAAACTTCTTATAGTTTTGTTTACTAATAAAACTATGCATCATTATTTTAAGTATGACATATTTACTTACAAAATCATAGTCTTGGACATTTGAGACTACTCTCCACTGTTAGGAAAATATAGGTTTTTCCTAGTTCAATACATTCATATTATACAAACAAAGATTCATAACTCCTTTTATGAGAAAATATCGGATTTTCTGAAAAACAAACACGAAGCTTTCGAATGGCATACATTTATACAAATATATACTTATGAACTCACGAACTTAAATGTTGACACTTTTTCTTTGAAATAACTTGTATTCTCAGGAAATCGCTAAGCCAGGTAACAACTACTTTTGAAGACTAACGCGCTGGCGTTAGTAACATATTTTGGATCACCATATTGTATTTGATATTTAAACATGTAACACTTTCAATCATGTAAACTTTTCAAATATATATGTTATGGTGGTGTGTACTTTCTTTACTATTCAATTGTTATGATACTGAATATGACGTCCTCCGCCCCCGAACGTTTCCGCCATTCAGGTTTGGGGGTGTGACAATTTGAATTAGGGTTAGATCATTCAAGTTATCTATTTTGCAAAATCCATAATTGTTTTGTGAAATAGAGCAAGTAACAAGCACTAAATTGAATTCGTTTGAATATATATAGTGTAAATCATATTCACATTCTTACACTCCCCATCTTGTGAGGAGTATTGAATGTTTTTGGGAACATTCACATAAAGTTTAATGCAATCTCTCAATCTAACTCTAAGAGCTTGTTTAGATTAGGTTAGTGAGGTTAGGGTTAATCAAAGAGATTATTTTGGTTAATTAATGTGGTGAATGGAAAATGTTAGAGCTTGTTAACAATTTCAAGTACCAATTTAGGTAGAATTGAACAAATATCATGTCATCTTGGAATCACATTGCTAAGTCATTATACATAGAGTTGGAGTCTTTTATAAATTCTGAACATACTTTAATTAGTTAATCATTTGTTTGTCCCTTGTTATTTACTTATTTCACTTTGGCAAACAAAACCCCTTTGTGACCAAATTACCTTACACAAAAAGGTGTAGACATTAGCCCTGTGTCTCTGTGGATCGACCCTGCTTATCATGTGCTATTTTTTAGTGCAATATTGCAGTGTTCTTTTGTAGAATATTGTACCCACTTTATTTGTTGGGTTTGACAACTTAACAAATTAAATCTCCCTAAGATTAGACCTTTCTTGTCCTAAAGAAAGAACAAGAATTGGACAAAAGAGAACGATTTCTAGATGGCAAAAAGAACATAGAACAAAAAGGGAAAGAAAGATCCTAAAAGCTAAGAACGAATGCCTGCAATGATAATCATGAAAAAGAAATATATGTAAAAAAGAAGCTTAATAAAAATGAACAGAAGAAAAATTTAAAAACACAAATAATTTTTTTATACGATCAGACTTTACATTGTAACGCTCGATTTAGGTATCATTTATTTCTCAAAGTTTTAGAGTTTTGGATTGGAACTCGACGAGTTGAGGAGCTTCAACTCGTCGAGTATGGATCATTTTGGATGCGGGATTAACTGTCTACTCGACGAGTTGGAAGGCCCCAACTCGGCGAGTAGATGCTGGAAAGGAAAACCCTAATTTTCTAGGTTTTATACCCTATATAAAGAACTTATGTCTCATTTGTAACCTCCCTCATCGTCCTTACATCCAAGAGAAACCCTAGTTCGAGCCTTATACCTTATTGAGTTTGTGTGAGAGCTTTGGAGAGTATTTTGGTGTGGTTGTTAAGGAACTTGGAGCTTGAAGAGGTTGGAGTAAAGGGAGAAGCAGTAGATCTGACATCTACTCTGTTTTGGCAACCATCTTGAGGTATAGAGTTGCTACCTTGATCTTTATTTTCTTAGATCTCCTCTTATGAAAGTATATGGTCACTTTTGGTGCATAATGGTGTCATTCTCGGATTTGAACTTGTCATAAGGATATGGTTTCAGATCTGGACACCTCTAGGCCTCCATGGACATAAAGTTGTCCACTTTATCTAGTCTTGGCCCTCCTCCATGCCCTAAACCTTTTATTAAACTTAGTTTTAGTGTTTTGGCCTCTTGAGGCCATGCATGCACGTAAAGTTAGCAACTTTACGTGATATTTCAGTCCTAAGGGACTGGATCTGTGATTTAAGGCTTTAGATTCGACTGGAAGGGCTGAATATGTTAAGACAGGGGAAAACTCGATGAGTTGATAAGATAACTCAACGAGTTGGATCGGGTTTTCCCATTTTCTGTATGTAGAGTGAACTCGGCGAGTTGATAAGATAACTCGGCGAGTTGGTTAGGGTTTTTCCTCGGTTTTCTGAACACTGAGGGAACTCGACGACTTTGACTTTGACCATGGTTGATCAAGTTTGACTTTGAGGGTATTTTTGGTATTTCGGTATTTTGACAAAGTCATTCACATGATGGTTGTAGGCAGTTGAGTTCGAGCTATACGTTAGGACTTATCTTATCAGTTCACCATTTCTTGAGAGGTGAGTCTCCTCACCATACCAATGGGTCGAAAGCCCCAAGGCCGACCCATTATTTGTTATGTGATATGCTAGTTGGTTATGTGATATGTCGCATGCTAGTTATTTGTGATACTTGCATGAAAGACCTCGGGGGGTTCCCGAGGCACTTAGGTGTAAGACCTTGGAGGGTTTCGAAGGCATCCTTAGTAAAGACCTCGGGGTGTTCCCGAGGCACTTGGGTGTAAGACCCTGGAGGGTTTCCAGGGCATCCTTGGGCTAAGACCTCGGGGGGTTCCCAAGGCACCCGGAGTAAGACCATGGAGGGTTTCCAGGGCATCCCTATATGTTGTATGCATGGCTTGTGTGGTTTATGTAGCTTCTATAGCTAATATGGATTATTTGATTATGTGTATTGTGTGGGGTATGCTCTGGGGAACTCACTACGCATTAGCTTACAGTGTGTTGATTGTTTTAGGTACTTATGAGCCTAAGGTCAAGGGCAAGGCTTGATGGCGCGACGTGCACTCTCCGACATTTTTTATGGGGACACTCTGATATTTGAAATAAAATGTTGATGTTATGAATTTTGAACACAATTGTAACTGAGATTTCATATTTTATGGGAATGTTTTGATTATTTAAAAATGAAAAATTTATTTGGAAATTTGGGTCGTTACATACATCCTTGGGGCTACAATCACTAATACCTAGGCGACCATCCTGCTATCTTTCATGTATCACAGACTCCCAAAGTGAGGAAGACCACGAAATGGTGTAACCCAATAGTCCAACCATAGTTTTATTTAAACTTTGTACCTTATCTAGCTTTATGACCAAAAATAACACAGTCCAGGATCTCATGTCCTTAAGACTAGATAGTCAAGAATCAGAATCGACACATCCTTAAGAACCCGACATGACCAAATCAGCTTTCGCTGAAGCAAAAATGGGCCAATCCCTGTAGGATCCTAGAGCTCTATGCTTTCACTTGGTAGAGGACGACAAATATCATATCACACAGTTCTTGGACCAGATTTGTATTTGTTGTGGCTCTCCCCTAACAAATTGGTGTCGTTTCAAGGGACACAGTGTTACTAATTGTTTATGCCTAGATCCTTTTGTACAGGTACACCCTTGCCAATTGACACGGAGATAGAGAAGACTACAAAGAGGTTACGGAAGTAAGCCAAGCTTCGTAAGAGGCAACCAAGTTCTAGGAGTTCTTCATCATCTTTCCCTCCGGTCATCAATATTTGGGAGGACATACCCCTATCAAGTGTATCCACATCCGAAGCAGAAACTCTCTCACTCTCACCGCAACCATCCTCACCCAGAAGTACCACTCCACCCTCTTCAGCTACTCATAACATCCCAAACCCTACACATAAAGAAACCTCAATTACTACTCATACAATGGGAGATAACCATGGATGGAATCAAGGTACTCCAAATCCACCACCCGAGTAAACCCTTCACCAATGGGCGAGGCAAGAGGTTACTCAACAACCTCTTTGCATCACATATCCGTCATGCACAAATCTTGAACTAAAATACGGAGTCATCCATTTACCTTTATAGGCCTTGAAAATGAAGATCCCTACAAGTTCCTCACTTAATTCCATGTTGTGTGTGTCGAAATGAAACCACACAATGTCATAGAGGATCAAATCAAGCTTAGGACATTACCGTTTGCGGTGCAAGATGCAACAAAAGATTGGCTTTGTCACGTCCCACCGGGGACGGTTACGACATGGGTAGATCTTGCACGGTTGTTCCTAGAGAAGTATTTCCCAGAAATGAAAGCTTCAACCTTGCTAAGGGAATTATAGGCATCAAGCAAAAAAATAATGAAGCCTTACATACCTATTGGGTAAGGGTCAAGAAGTTGTGCACCCGTTGTCCAAAACATGGAATTTTCGAATAAAAACTCCTTCAATACTTTTGTGAAGTCATGTTACCATGGGAAAGGAGGCTTCTTAATGCTTCAAGTGGAGGATCTATTGTTGATAAGACCCCAACAGAAATTTGGGAATTGATACAGAATATGGCTGAAGATTCAAAGCACACTTCTCAAGAAGACGGGTGGTATACGGATGCACCCCGAGGTGTAAAAGAAGTCCAAACTCCTCAAATTGAATCTGAATTTTACGAGCTTACAAAACTGGTAATGATGCTAGCTAAAGACAAGGGTGTGCAGCCAACACCCCACCCTTGCGGTATTGGTACTCAAGTGGGGCACCCAACCGACATGTGCCCTCAACTTCAAGAAGAAGAATAGGCGGAAGCAAATGCCTTAGGGGGTATTCCGGGTCAAATTAAGGAGGATACGAGCAGCCACGGGGTGACCAAATATGGAACAAAAATCAAGGTTGGGGAGGAAATCAACAAGGGATTATCAACACAGACCACCATTTCCTCAACATCAACAAATTCCGCCTTTCCAATCTCAAAATTTCCAGCCAAGGCCGCCACAACAACCACCGCCACAAATGGGTTCCTCAAGCATGTCATTAGAGGATATTGTCAAAAGCCTTGCTACCAGAACTCAAAGCTTCCAAAAAGAAACAAAATGTAGCATAAAAAGCTTGGAGCAACAAATGTCACAACTTGCTCAATTCGTGAGTAGAGAAAGCTGTCAAAGAATATGAAAACAAAGAGACTTCAAAGTAAAAGAAGTCAATAGACACTGAGGTGAAAGTCACTCCAGCACCATTTCCTTCAAGGTTAACAAGCACAAAGAGAGAGCGGGAAGACAATGAGATCATGGCAATGTTCCGAAAGGTTGAAATCAATATCCTTCTTTTAGATGGTATTACACAAATTCCTAGATATGCTAAGTTCCTTAAGGAACTTTTCACATCTAAGAAAAAGCTCAAAGGAAATCAAACGGTGAAAGTAGGAGAAAACGTGTCCGCCGTGTTACAAAAACGACTACTAAAGAAATGAAAGGACCCGGTGTATTCACGGTTCCTTGTAAAATGGGTAACCTTTTTGTGCCACGTGGCATGCCAATTAATGTTTTACCTTATTCAAGCTATACACCAATGGTAATTAGAACTCTAACAAAAACCGGAGTCATAATTCAGCTTGCCGATCGGTCTTTAGTACACCCGAAAGGTGTATTGGAGGACGTGTTAGTGAAAGTCAATGAACTTGTATTTCCCGCTGATTTTTATGTCTTGGATATGGGTGATGACAACACCCCATAATCGAGCTCCATACTTTTGGGGAGAACCTTCATGATTACCGCAAAAACAAAAATAGATGTAGCAAATGGTACTTTGTCTATGGAATTCGATGGTGAAGTGATAAACTTTAATATCTTTAAAGCTATGCGTTATCCTAGTGATATTCATTCCTTAAACTTCATAGATGTTATTGATTCATCTACCAATCATTGTTTTGAGTTGTCAAGCCAATATATGGTAACCACCATCTTGAGCTAGCATTTTGATGAGACAGTAATCAAGAGCCTAGTTGAGAAGTACAATTTGGAAAAATAAGTTGATTGAAGTAATCAACTCTTTGGAAAAAGAACAACATATGAGAGTTGAACCACCTTGAATGAAGCTCAAAAATTCCTATCCGAAACTCCTTCCTTCCATAGTGCAACCACCGATTCTTGAATTGAAGACTCTTCCTGACCATCTCAAGTATGTTTTTCTCGGAGAGGAAGAGACATTACCGGTGATAATTTCAACCAAGTTATCAAAAGAAGAAGAAAAAAAGTTGGTTCGAATTTTGAAAAAGTACAAGGAGGCTATTGGTTGGACCATCACAGACACAAAGGGGTTGTGTCCATCATTATGCATGCACAAAATATTGATGGAAGAGGATTTCAAGACAACACGCGAAGCCCAAAGGAGACTGAATCCACCCATGATGGAGGTGGTGAAAAAGGAGATCATGAAGCTCTTGAATGCAGGTGTAATCTATCCCATTTTTTATAGTAAGTGGGTAAGTCTCGTGCAAGTTGTCCCGAAAAAAGCCGGAGTCACAGTTGTCAAAAACTCCGAAGGGGATTTGCTACCCACCCGTGTGCAAAATGGGTGGAGAGTTTGTGTAGATTATAGGAAGTTGAATGCTTCTACCCGCAAATACCATTTCCCTTTACCATTCATCGCTCAGATGCTTCAAAGATTGTCTGGGAAGTCCCACTATTGTTGTCCTAATGGTTTTTTGGGTTTTCACAAAATTTTGGTTGCCCCGGAAGATCAAGAGAAAACCACATTCATATGTTCTTTTAGCACCTTTGCGTATAGACGCATGCCCTTTGGTTTGTGCAATGCACCCGCAACTTTTCAAAGATACATGTTGAGCATATTTTCAGAATATGTTGAAAATATCATAGAGGTTTTCATGGACGATTTCACTGTTTATGGAAATTCTTTTAACGAATGTTTGCAAAATCTCACCAAAGTCTTACAAAGGTGCATTGACACAAATCTAGTCCTTAATTATGAAAAATGTCATTATATGGTTGACAAGGGCTTGATACTTGGACATGTATTGTCACAAAAAGGATTAGAAGTAGACAAGGCCAAAATTGATGTCAATAAGAGCTTACAATACCCAACAAATGCTCGAGAAGTGCGTTCTTTTCTTGGCCATGCCGGTTTTTATCGGCGATTCATCAAAGACTTTTCCAAAATCACAGTGCCGATGTGTCACCTTCTACAAAAAGAGGCCGAGTTCGATTTTAGTGATGCATGTAAAAGTGCATTTAATCGTTTGAAGGACTTGTTGACATCCGCCCCCATTATTCAACCGACAAATTGAGATCTTCCATTCGAGATCATATGTGATGCTAGCAATACCGCGGTTGGGGCGGTTTTGGGACAAAAGGTGGACCGAGCTCATCATGTCATTTACTATGCGCCCAAGACCCTTGATAGTGCACAAAGCAACTATACCACAATATAAAAGGAGTTGCTTTCTATTGTCTTTGCACTAGATAAGTTCCGACAATATCTCCTTGGGACTAAAGTGATCATCTATTCAGACCATGCAGCGATAAAGCATTTACTAACCAAGAAATATTTGAAGCCGAGGTTAATACGGTGGATGTTTCTATTGCAAGAGTTCGATATAGAGATTAAGGACAAAAGTGGGAAGGAGAATTTAGTTGCAGATCACCTTAGCCGTATTGTATCACCCGAAGATGGTATGCCAATCTGTGACACATTTCCCGATGAGAATTTGTTCGTTACCAAAGAAGCACCATGGTATGCAGACATTGTCAACTACTTGGTCACGAATCAATTCCCCCAGAATCCACACGTTGGCAAAAGGACAAAATCAAGAAGGAGGCAAAGAGGTATGTATGGGATATAGACTTCATGGGAATCAAGTGCCCCTCAACCCCATCTTAGCCTGTGAAATATTCGATATGTGGGGTATAGACTTCATGGGACCATTTCCGGCCTCTTTTGGTTCTTTATATATTTTGTTGGCGGTGAACTATGTGTCCAAATGGGTGGAGGCTAAGGCCACCCGTACTAATGATTCCAAAGTTGTGGATTTCCTTAAAGCACAAATTTTCTCTCGGTTTGGCACTCCAAAAGCTCTCATAAGTGATCGTGGGACTCATTTCTGCAACCGAATGCTTGAAGCCATCTTGAAAAAGTATGGGGTGACTCATAAAGTCTCAACAACCTATCACCCTCAAACCAATGGGCAAGCAGAGGTCTCCAATAGGCAAATCAAAGGAATCTTGGAGAAAACAGTCAATCCAAACCGCAAGGACTGGAGCATAAGGTTGGATGGTGCCTTATAGGAATACTGGACCGCTTTCAAGACTCTTATTGGTATGTCTCCATACCGGCTAGTGTTTGGGAAACCATGTCATCTTCCGGTAGAGCTTGAGCACAAAGCTTTTTGGTCTGTGAAGAAATTCAACTTGAATGAAGATGAAGCGGGCAACAAAAGGAAGTTAGACATTCAAGAGTTAGAGGACATTAGAAATGATGCATATGAAAATGAAATGTTTACAAAGAGAAGACAAAGGCGTATCATGGCAAAATGATCTCCCGGAAGACTCTTGCAAAGGGTCAAAAAGTGCTTCTTTACCACTCGAGGTGCAAGATGATATCGGGGAAGTTAAGATCAAGATGGGTTGGTCCTTTTGTGGTCACAAAAGTCTTTGACCATGGTGCGGTGGAAATCACAAGCCAACATACCGGGAAGACTTTTAAAGTCAATGGGCATAGATTAAAACCGTATTATGAAGGATTCGAGGTGAAGAATGATGAGCTAGAAGTGGTTGAGAATCCCACGTACCAAGAATGAAGGATATTCAGGGTCCAAGTCGAGCCAACGACTTAAAACAAGGGCGGCTAACCGGGAGGCAACCCGGGGGTATTTTAGTCTTTTCCTTCAAAACATTTTCGTTTCTTTGAAATTTTTGGTTTTTAATGTTCCGGATGTGTTACAACATGCTTTCAAATCACAAAACGAATCTCGGGATGCAAAACCATTTCTTTTGGATGATTTTGGTTTTTTTTGGTTCAAAATGGAGAAGTGGCATTCAGAGGCGAACACGGGCCGTGTTCATATTTGCCTGAAACTCAACACGGGTCGTGTTCGGATTTTATGAAAATTTTCAAACCTCGTGGACACAGGTCGTGTTCCTTTAGTGAAAAATGACACGGGTCGTGTTCAGCTAACTCACAACATTTTCACCCAACACAGGTCGTGTTGGTTTGACCTAAAACGACATGGGTCGTGTTGGCGCGTTAGATTGTGGGTTTTTTCCAACTTAAAATCGGGTTTTTGCCTCATTCTTACACAAACACCTCCTAAAACAGTTTCTCTCCCCTAATAAACCCCAAGGTCGGATTTTTCTTAAAAATCCCTTGATTCTTCCACGATTTTTGCTTAAATCTTCAAAAAGGTTTGATTTTTATCTTCTACACTTAATCTCCTACATCACACACACCATTTTTTCACTTTCATGGTGGATTTGGGGATTTTCATAAACCCTAGGTCCGAAATTTCTTAAAATTTTTGGTGTTTTTATACTTGAATCTTCATGTAGGCAAGCTTGGGGAGGTTGAAGAGGAACTTGTCACCTACAACAACGCATCTCCACCAACGATTCGGTATAATCTTTCTAATTCTTCAATTGTGGATTATGTGTTTTTAAAGTCAAATTGCATGCATTTGTGGTCATATTAGACTGGACAATCACTTGAAAATCATTCCAATCTGAGTTTCTCGTGAAATCTTGGTGGCCAAATTTGTGTTGATTGGACCGTCAAACAGTTGACTTTTTGACCCGTTGACCTGTTGACTTTTTTTACCCCAATTTTTGAACATGGAAAGCGAGCAACCTAAACGACCTAGGCACACTAAGTCGTCCGCCCGTCGTCGTAGGTCCCCATCACCACTGCCTCCACCACCACCTAATCTGGAACATGGCGATGTGATTTCTCTTGGCCCAATTCAAGTCGCCAAACTCGAGGCCTTCCTTAAGTGCGCACATACTATTCAAAAATCCGCACATGTGCCATCTCTCCGATATTTGCACATCTATCACCAAGTCCACACCTTGTTCTGAAACATTCGCTGGCAAAGGTTGCTGCAAGTCCATGAACTTAGGTATAAAGTTCCAACAGCCGAGTTCTTGTCCTCCGTCTATTTGGACCACGGTGTCCTAAATTTCCGGCTCATGAACCATGATTATGCCCTTTCCTTGAACCAAATCAATGCCATTGTTGGGTCCCCAACCGAAAAAACTTTTGGCCCTAATGACCCAATTGCAGGATACAGTGATCTCATGTGGTGGACTCAACTTACCCATCAGCATCCTTATGTCTCAGGTGTGGCTAAAGCCTCATCGCTCATCCATCCTGTGATGAAGGTGGCTCATCAGATCATTGCTTCGCTCGTCATCCCTAGAGAGGAGCGAAGCACCATTAGCGCACTTGAGCTAAAACCCTCTATGCTATGGCCCACCCAGAGGAAAACCTCATTCCTCACTACCGTTCATTTCTTTGCAACAAACTCATCCGTCTCAGCACATCCCGATCGGGAAAGCTCTATTGTGGTGGCATTGTTAGCATGTTTGCCAAAAGTGCTCCGGTCCAGGCCCCATATCTTGGAAATCACCAACCACTGCCCGGTGACCCTTATCTCACCACGACAGTGCTCGAGTCCATGAGACTATTTCGATCGGTGGACCGCAATCATAAATGGACTGTGGGCTAAAACCACGACCCAAAGCTCCTGATCACACCCGAGAACTGAAACATTCTTGCCCTTAAACATCCTACCAATTTCACTGATTAGCAAATCACCCTGTACCTTTTCCCCGTCTCCTATTCTAGTGAGGAAGATGAGGAAGGTGAAGAAAGTGAGGGGATGCGATGATGATGGTGGAGAGGAGGAACCAAGAAATATTCCTCCCACGGGTGGTGCCAGCTCATCCCGTGATGTTGGACACCCGCCATATCACCAACAATATATGGATCAATTCCAATCAATTCACACCCGCCTTGATACCTACCATCAAGACCTCACGCTTATAAACCAAAACTTTTCTACAATATGCCCAGGATCAAGAGCGCCAACGCAAGCACAAGGAAGACTTGTGGAATTGGACCCGAAACCCCGGGTACTACCCTCCTCCTCCTCCTCCTCCTCAATAGGTTGTTCCGCCCTCTCTAAGCATTGGGGACGATGCTTATATTCAAGCTTGGGGAGGGGTAGAGTTGTACTTTAGGATCATCTCCACGAATTTCCATTTTCATGCATTAAAAAAATGATAAAATTTCTCTCTGTTCTAGTTTTAAAGTTTTTTGCATCCTGTTTTTTGCATAGCATTCAAAAAAAATAATACAAGATGAAGACAATATCTACATACGATAGCTCCGTGATGTGGGAAAATGAAAATCAAAATGAAAAAAAAATTCAGAAGCGACCAGATCGTTATTGGAAGTGTAGAATCAACTACCATAACTAGGGGACCCAAACACCATTATCTGAGACCCCAACCCTAGAAATTAAAAATATGGCGTATTGAAACGTTTTTTTGTGGGCGGTAATAACAGCTTTAGGATGATGTGCTTCTAAATGTTTAAAAAGAATCGTTATCGACAACTCTGGACCCACAGAACATGGCCCTATTTGTTGACACGCGTTACCCTTGGGTAGCTGAGGACCTTATATCAGATCCACATAGTCGAGAAGGAAGAAGGGTACAACTGGAATATCCAGTACCCAAGTCGAATTTCAAGCACTAAAGCGAAGAAAAAAATCTCAAGAAATTCAAAAGTTGATTGAATAACTTAAACTGAAGAGTACCCCAGGCAAACCCTCCGGAAACACATTAAGATACTCTCGCACAATCGGCACATCATCCACGGTCGCCTTACCCTTATCCTGGGTATGCATGACATAGGCGACAAAACCCGAGCAACCCTGATGAAGATAGCGTCTGGCCCTCGCTGCAGAACACGTAACTGGCCCATGTTGCAGTCTCTCACCCTGAATCACTAACTCTCCCCCACTCGGGGTCCGAACCCAAACTAACTGCTTGTAACGACCCTATTTTCAAAAGAAAATTTTCATTTTTAATTAGTCAAAACACTTTCCATAAACCATAAAATCTCAAATACAATTGTTTTCAAATTCATAACAATAACAATATTATTTCAAATCATCAAAGTGTCCCATAAAAACACGTGAGAGAGAGTGCACGCCGCGCCATCAGACCTTGCCCTTGACCTTAGGCTCAGATGTACCTGAAACAAATCCACCAACTATAAGCTAATGCTTAGTGCCCAGAGCATACCCCACACAATCCACATAATCACATAATCATATTAGCTATAAAAGCTAAATAAACCACATAAGCCATGCATACAAACATATAAGGAAGCCATGGAAACCCTCGAGGGTCTTACACCTAGTGCCACTAGAACCCCCATGTATTCTTAACTACCTGCCATGGGAACCCCCACATGGTCTTCCTGCCATGGGAAACCCCACATGGTCTTCACTAACTGCCATATGAACCCCCACATGGTCTTCACTACCAAGCAAATATCATACAAACTAAACATGCAAATATACTATGATGCCATGGAAACCCTCCAACGGCTTACACCAAATGCCATGGGAACCCCTATATGGTCTCAGTCTACTGCCACGGGAACCCCCCGGGGTCTTCCATGCAAATGTCATACTAACATAATGCATAATTAATCGACAACCCACATATCATAAAATATGCCGGCCTTGGTGCCTTAGACCCATTGGTATAGTGAGAAAACTCACCTCTCGAATGCTGAATTGACAAGGTAAGATCCGACAAGTCCAACGCACAGCTCCAACTCAACTGCCTATAAGCATCATTGTGATTTACTTGTCATAATACCGAAATACCATAAATACCCTCAAAGTCAACCCTGGTCAAAGTCAAGGTCAACAGTCCATGTTGACCTCAACTCGTCGAGTGCATGCAACAACTCGTCGAGTTACTTGAGTAACTCGTCAACTCGTCGAGTTACCTATGTAACTCGTCGAGTTCCTTAATGTCCAGAAGACCGAAAACTCGTGCAGACCAAAAACTCTAATCCTTCACTGCACTCATTCAGAATCTCAAAAACGGGTAGACCCTACCCGACTCGTCGAGTTGGCTAAGGGACTCGTTGAGTTGGCTAAGGGACTCCACGAGTTCCTTCATTCCTTTCCAGTGGGATCCAAGGTCCCAAACTTCGGATCCAACTTCTCCTAGTGTAGTTACCAAGTAAAGTTGCAAACTTTACGTGCATGCAAGACCTAACAAGGCTAAAACACCAAAACTAAGGTTCCTTCAAGGTTTTTGTGCATGTAAAGGGCCTAAGCTGGATAAAGTGAGAAACTTTATATCATTGAAGACCTAGAGGTGTCCATATCTGGAACCATATCCTTGTGGCAAGTCCAAATCCGAGGATGGCACCCTCTTGGCACCAAAAGTGACCATTTACTTCCGAGAAAAAAGATCTAATCAATTAAAGGTCAAGATAGTGACTTTATACCTCAAGAGGGTTGCCAATACAGAGTAGATGTCGGATCTACTGCTTCTCTCCTAGGACCTTCTTCTTCAAGCTTCAAAATCCTTCACAACCACACCAAAATCACTCTCAAAAGCTCTCTCTCTCTCTCACTCAAGAAGGTGCAAGGCTCAAACTAGGGTTTCTCTAGGCTGAAAGAACGGTGGAAATGGCTGCAAATGAAGCATAAGTTCTTTAAATAGGGTACAAACCCCTGAAAATTAGGGTTTCCCTTTACAGTGCCTACTCGTCGAGTCAGGGCCTTCTGACTCGTCAAGTAGATCCGAAGTCCCGCGTCCTCATAATAACCTCTACTTGACGAGTTGGACTTCCCCAACTCGTCGAGTCCCAGCATAAAATCCTAAAACTTATAAAAGTAAATAATACATGGAACAGGTGTTACACTGTTGCTCGCAATCGATTACCGCCCCATTAGGGCTTAAGCAATCCATGCCTACGATGACCTTGTTCCCGCGCAAAGGAATGGGAACCAGATCAGCCGGATACCGCGCGCTGAATAACTGGAGAGTACAACCCAGATGAACCCTCGCAACCCTAATGGTCCTATCATCAACAATCTTAACATTAAGAGGACAATCCAGCTCCCCCGGAGATCTAGCAAATATCTTGCTAAGCGCAAGCGATACAAATGATCGGGTAGCCCCCGAATCAAATAATACCAAAGTAGAGATACCGTTCACAAAGAACGATCCTAAAACGAAACATATAAACATAAGCAGGTAATTTAATATAATTAAAGAGATATGGAGAATATATATAACTGTCACAACATCGGGAGCTGCACGCAGCTCCTCTGCCGTCAGCTGGAAAGTCCTGCTCCTTGCCGCAGGCGCATCTGCTCGGCCCTGACGGTCGTTGGTGATCCGAAGAGTTGCAGGAGCGGGTGCTGACATTGGTCCTGCTACACACAAACTCGGATATTGGGCCTTCTTGTGGCCCTTCTGATTGCAGTGAAAGCAAATCAGATTTGATCCATGGGTGGTGGTAGCAGTACAATCCCGACAATAATGACTAATCAGGCCGCACTTGAAGTAGCCAGTACCACCACCACTACCACTTCTGCACGAACCCTCGTGCGTCCTGTCGTACTTCCCATAGCAGTTATGGCCCTGATGGCCCCTCGATTTAGAACCCGATACCTTGGGCCTCTTGCTCGAACCCCCCACTGGCTGAACCTTATCTGGCTTCCTCTTCCTCTCCATCTCCAGGTCGATCTCCTTATCCCTAGCTCGAGCTATCATATCCTCCAGCATCTTGCAGCTGGATCGGATCTCAAACTGCCGAATGTCGCTCCTCAGCATCTCATGATATCGGGCCTTCTTCATCTCCTAGTCAGTCACATACTACAGAACCAGAAGCGACTGAACATCGCGGTGATCTCAACCACCGTCTCAGTAGTCTGGCGGATATCCTGGAACTCCCGCGCCAGCTGCTGCACCTCAATAACCGGTGCAAACTCGGCTCAGATCTGGTTAAAAAATCATCCCAGGTCATCCCATCAACAACATCATCTCCCACAACATTACCAACCTCCTCCCACTAATCTCGTACCCTGTCCTTCAAAATGCAGGAGGCTAGTCTGACCTTGTCCCCCTCGGGACAACGACTGGTGCAGAAGGCGTTAGCAACATCTACTAACTAACGCCTAATCGCAATGGGGTCCTTCTCCTCATGATAGTATGGAGCTCCACAAGCCCGGAACTCCCTGAATGTCAAAGATCGAGCTCCAGCTATATCCATCATCTCAGAACGGAACGAGCTCAGACGCTCCTCCAAAACCTCCACAATACCCTCCTTGACTGAGTCGAAGATCACAGGAGTCTGATCGAGAATGCAACGAGTGATCTCTGAAGAGAGAAACTCCCTAGCCTGCTCATCGAGCTGCCTGGCTCCAGATCCTGAGCCTGAGCCCACCCCGACACCTGAATTGCACACTGGTTTGCCTCGCAATACCACCATACTGAAAATATATCATAAAACCATCAGTTGACGCATCGAAATATACCGAGGAATCACAAACCTACAAGCTCTCTGATTTCATCGCAACTCTCCTTAAATCGAGTATCAATTCTCTATTTCCAGTAGTACGGTCCCATACTACCTTCCACATCTATCCATACTTTCCTCAAGAATTGCTTTGAATCAACCAAGTTACTCTGAATCCATATAACCTTCCCTCACAAATAAGGCTCCCAACACTAAATCTCATCCAAGGTTTTCCTAAGGCAAAATCCATGCCACTTCCGCCATCAACTGCCAAAGAACCCCCGCTAACTTCCTTTAACTAGCTTGTGAGTACCATTACATATCACTAAAACTAGATAATTCTTCGAATGAAAGGTCTCACACTATAACGGTTGGACTCAAACAAGCGTTGCACAATAGAGTTAAAACCTAAACTTCTAAAATTATTTAGTTCCCATAATATGTAACTTAGTATATTCGTTTACTAGTTAGCTGAAGCCAGTTAGAACTCCTAAAAGCACAAAGCAAGCAACATTCAAGCATCAAGTATCAGAACCAAGCATAACCTAATCAGGTCATCCTATCACTGACTGATCAGTACTAGCATGCAAGTCTATGAGCTCATACAACATGCATACAAAGGCATCTCTCCTAACATTCTATCATGCAAAAACTGAGCATATCCTTAGCCCTAACTTAAATGCAGTTCACAGATTCACAGATTAAGCATATCAATAACATGTATGGGTAATTTGAGAAACTTACTTGAGCTCGGCTGATTGCATGCACCACACCCTTTCTTATTTTTAGAAAATCCTTTTTCTTAAAAAATATTTTTCTTTTGAAAAAACTTTACCAAATCTTCAGTTTGAGTTTAGACACACTCGAGAGTGTGCCCAAATCCCTCAAACCAAGGCTCTCATACCAACTTGTAACATCCCAAAATATGGTCCCAAAATTTTCATTTTTAAAATAGGTAAATTAGTATTTCCAAATATCATCCATACATCTTAAACAAAACCAATGTATCAAATGTCATAAAATCAGATTAAAGTATCATATGCAGAATCCCAATGGTGTGTGCGATGCAGTCGACCCGAGCTCTTCCCTTTGCAACCGGAAGTACCTGAAACATACACTGTAAACCGTAAGAACAAATCTTAGTGAGTTCCCCATACTACCCCATACAAAACATAATAAATCACATACTTGGCCCCCACCATACATCGGGCCTCGCCCGACATCAGGCCCCACCAGACATCGAGCCCCGCTCGGTATATAGATCTGTTATTCTCAAGCCTCACCTGTCACTGGGCCTCGCCCGCTGTACACATACAATCAATATCACATAATCGTGCTAACGCATATAGAGATCATAAACAATATCATATGTTCCAGTCCTCGGGCCTCGCCTGACATCGAGCCCCACCCGGTACGCATAGCAGCACATAACACATGCAACGGTCACGCATACTCCTATCATCCTAACATAATCAATAAGGGTCGACATTGGTGCCTTAGACCTGCTAAACCCAGTGAGGAAACTTACCTCAAATGCTAAATCTCACAGAAAGAAATCCCTAGCTGCTGCACTAACAACTCCACAAGCTATCAGTACACAAATAACACCCAATCAATACTTGGTTTCCAATCAAAATCCAATACTCCATACTCAGGGTAAAATGACCATTTTACCCTTGGCCTAATTTGATCAATGACTAAGGCCCAAATCCACAATATAAAAAGGCCCGACACTAACTAATCTTCCAAGGCCCACTTGTGGCCCACTTATGGCCTAATTTTCCAAATTGGGCCCAAACCCCTCCAATGGGCCTTACCCTAAAGCCCAATAATTTCCTTAGTCCAACAGCTTGGTTTCAGATGGCCCATTAAGGCCCAAAGCAACTAGGTCCATGAAATGGCCCAAACCGAGGCCCAAAGATGTGAAGCCCATTCTAACTGAGTACGTGGGGCGTACCCAGCTGTACGCTGTGCATACAGACTTGTCAACCCAGCGTACTACTCTATTAAGCCAAATTTTGCCATTAAGCACTTAATGCTTAGCCTAAAGGTCCAAACCATAGATCTGAGTCCTAATCAATGTCTAGACCCATAAAGTCACTGACTAGGTGACTTTGCATGCCCCAAATGATTCCAAACTCAAAATATAACATTCTACTTCCATGAAGATGGACCTAACTCATGCATGGATGCATCTAAGCCTTAAAAATGGCAACTTTATGACTCAAAGACAAAAATAACACCAAGAGTGGCAACTCTAAGCTTCAGAAACAATATGAACTCATAAGATCACATCAATGGGGCCAAAAGGGTCGATAAACCCAAACCAAAAGAGATCTAAGCTAATAAGCATCAAGTTCAAGACTTTATACCTCAAATGAGTGTCAAATGATGATGGGGTTCTGGATTTATAAACCTTCACTCCTCTAATGAAGCTTCCATGATGATCACCTTCCTTCAAAACACCAAAATGCACCTCAAAATGGCCTTCTAAGCTCAAAACACACACGTATGGAATTAGATGATTAGTCACTTTTGAGATAGGTTGAGTAACAAGTGTGATAAATCCTTCAAATGCTCTTGTTTTATGAACAAAAGTAGGCGAATACCCACGCATTGCGTAGAATACAACAAATTATTTGAAATCTTTAGAGATATACGTTTTTTTAAATATATCAATGACGTTGTTGTTAGCTCTTATATAATAAATCATATAATAAATTGGTATAAACATTTTTTGTTTTGAATTATATGATAATGAAGACATCTTTTAAAATTCTATAATCACAATTGTCTCAATGGCTTCTACCTGCAGGTTACTAATGGATAAAAACAAATATAATATATGGTTTAAAGATTTTTATAGTTGTTGTTATGATTAATTAATTTTAAAAAATTTATTTTCTTAATATTTTAATTTCTATCATTGTAATTATTTAAAACATTAAATATTGTTTTTGTTTTTAAATGTAACAATATAATTTTTGTATATAATATTGGTTTTAACTATTGTTGTTGTAGGTTATTTAAAATAATGTATTTGAAAATTCTTAATTATTTTAATTTGTTTTCAGAAATTTAACTTTTTTTAAAATTTATTTGATTAATATTGTTAGTTTCTTTGATTATAATTATTTCAAACAACAAACATTTTTTTTGTTTTAAAGATAACATTATGATTTTTTTGATATAATATTACTTTTAACTATTCTTATTGTAAGTTATTTTTAAGCTATTTTACGAAAATTCTTAATGATTTAAAAATATATTTCATGTTTTTTTTTTAATTTAGTATTACAATTTAGGATTAACACTATAATTTATAACTTTTATTTATTTATAAAATAGTCTCTCGATTTTTTCAAGTTAATTAAAATTTTGATTTAAAGTAACCGTTTAACATTATATTGAAATTAATAATTTAACTATTTTACATAAAATCACAAATTATACAAAATTTTTGAATTTAAATGAAAATTATTCACATACAATAACATATTTAAACTAATAAGTTAACTATAATATTTTAAAAAGTTAAAGTCGTGATTTTATAAATAGAAGTAAAATATGATATTTTAATGTTGTAGTTTTGTTAATTTATTATTAGAATTTAGTTTTTACATTAATTTAACATTATCAACCAATTTATAATAATTATGAGAAAGAAATTGAAAAGTCATGGAGGTTTCAAATGCATGTGGTCCAAGTAAAAATGTCTCTTTTATAAGTATACTAGCCGAATACATGCGTGTTACACAGAATACAACAATATATTTAAAATCTTTACAACTATATGTTTTCTAAATATATCAATGACGTTGTTAGCTTTTATATAATAAATCTTATAATAAGTTGGTATATGCATTGTTTGTTTTAAATTATATGATAATGTAGACATCTTTTAAAATTCTATAATCTCAATTATCTCAATGGTCTCTACTTGCGGATTACTCATGAATAATATTAAATATAATATATGGTTTAATGATATTTATAGTTGTTGTAATAATTAATTAATTTTAAAAGCTTTATTTGCTTAAGATTTTAATTTTTATCATTGTAATTATTTAAAACAACAAACATTATTTTTTTTAAAGATAACAATATAATTTTGTATATAATATTACTTTTAACTATTGTTGTTGTAAGTTATTTAAAATAACGTATTTGGAAACTCTTAATTATTTTAATTTGGTTTCAGAAATTGAACTTTTTTAAAATTTATTTGATGAATATTGTGAGTTTCTTTGATTGTTATTATTTAAAACAACAAAAATTGTTTTTGTTCTTAAAGATAACATTATAATTTTTTATATAATATTACTTTTAACTATTCTTATTGTAAGTTATTTTAAGATATTTATTTGAAAATTATCAATGATTATAAAAAATAGTTAATATTTTAAGATATTTATTTTAAGATTTTTTTTGTTAATTTAGGATTACAATTTAGTTTTAACACTATAATTAATAACTTTCAACTATTTATAAAATAGTGTCTCAATTTTTTTCAAGTTTAACTGAAATTTTGATTTAAGTTAACACTTTAACATTATATTAAAATTAATAATCATATCGCTGTTATTAACTATCTTTCAAAAAATCATAAATTATACAAACGCTAACTTTAAAATGACAATTGCTCACGTACGACAACATATCTAAACTAATAAGCTAACTATAATATGTTACAAAGCTAAGTCATAATTTTATGAATAGAAGTAAAATATGATATTTTAATATTGTATTTTGGTTAATTTATGATTAGAATTTAGTTTTTGCATTATTTTAACTTTATTAACCAATTTATAATAATTATTAGAAAGAAATTGAAAAGTCATGGAGGTTTCAAATGCAAGTGGTGCAAGTAAAAATGTCTCCTTTATAAGTATACTAGTCGAATCCCCGTGCGTTGCGCATGAATATAGTTATTTATTTAAAATAATAACATTTAACAAATTGCAATTTCATATTTATACATGTAAAACTAATATCAATAACAGAACAAACTCTATAGTTAACATATTAGTTTTATTAATTTTAATTAATTGATATCATTAGTTATTTCCACTATTAATGATTTTATAGACCGTTTTATGTTGTGTAAATTATATATCAAACATTTATTGATTTCTATGTATAAGAAAACAAAGTAGTATAAAAAAAATAAATACTACAACATTTGATGGTTTTATAGAACGTTTTAACTTGTAGAAATTATATATAAAACGTATGCCGATTTGTATATAAAACAAATAGCAAATAGAATGAAAAACATTATAGCTTTTAATAAATAACAAAAACACTATAACATTATAACATTTACATAAAAAAAAACTTATTAAACACTTATTCATCATTCAAAATTAATATTTATAAATCAACATACATTTGATATATAAAAACATTGTTATAAAAAATTTGTGTTCAAATAACCATTAATGCGATAAAACTTATTTTTTTTTAACTCTTTCATTTTGAATCACAAATATTTTCATACATATGATTTTTTAATCAAAACTTACATATATACTACTAATATATCTACAATGTGTATAATAAATAAATTGAAAATAAAAAAGCATTGCACATTAATAACCATAAGTTTAAAATACTTTTGAATGTAGTGTAAAATATAAGGGCAAATTACATTAAATTTTAAATAATAATTACATTTAAATAAAAAAAAACTATTGAGTTGTAGTGGGAGTTTTAAACTTTTGATTTGTGCCCAATAATGTAATATAAATATTAACAATTATATGTTATAAAAACAATATTGTAAGTATTTATCATTAAAATAATAATTTTTATACTAAGTTATAACTAATATTATAATAATTTTAAGTATACTATAAAAAAAAGATATGAAAAGTTGTGTTTGAATCAAATTGAATTAAGTTTTTGATTCAAAATTATTTTAAACTATAGCTATTTTTAACTAATTTATAAATAATTTATTTGAATATTTTTTTTCCTATATTATTATTATTATTATTATTATTATTATTATTATTATTATTATTATTTCAAATAAAAATAATTTTTAATATAATATAATTTATTCTTTAGGTTATTTTAAACAATTATTACTTTTTACTAATTAAAAACTACTTATTTGAAAATTTTTATTATTATATTTAAAAAAACTATCATACTTTTTTATTGTACTTTCATTTTTTTTCCTTAAAGTTATAAAATATTGTAAGAGAATGAACGGTCCAAATAAAATGGTGATTTGAATTTCAAAACTATAGTAATTGTTATGTACTGCGACCAATCTTAAAAAAATATTTTAAGAGTGGATTAGGGGAGGAAGAGTGGTACACTTGAGGTATATATTTTTATCACTTATATTTTCTTATGAAAATATTAATATTTTATTTATTTTACTTTTTCTTTACGATAAAGAACGAATAGAGAAAAAGGAAATTGACAAATATAATAAGATAATTTATTTTTATTACTATAAAAACATTTAAAATTGGGTACATACGTATAAGTTTTGGTAGAACATAAATAATTCATTTTTATAACACATATATTTATTGATTTTCAACAATAAAGTCATATCATATTAAAAATCATTCGTTCTAATTCGTCATTATCACAAACAATTTGGAATAATAATTGTAAACACATTTCATCAAAATCAATTATACAAAACTCCATCGATATTATTTACAAAAAAAATAAGCGATAGAAACTAACAAAGTGTATACATAGCATAAAATACATATTGAATAATGTTTTCTTGTACATAAAATATATTTTCTTAACATAAAAAAGAGAGAGACAACATAAAGATACATACATGTTAACAAAGTTAATTGTTCTAACTGATAAATAGATTGATGGTTGATTTACCAAAAGCTCATGAGAAATAATTATCAATCCAACTTCATCATCTTGTGATTATAGAAAGATACATAACACATAAACATAAAAATGATCTCAAGTATACATTTACAAACATACATATATTTGAACCTTGGTTAATATCTAAAACTTTACATGCACCCAATTTGAGTTTACATGAATTTATATTTGAAAAGGTTGCAATCGTTTTCTTACATCCATGGAACCACTCATATAACTCTTCAAACCCTACAAATATAATCTATCATTTTGTGTTGACACACATGCAATATGTAATCTACAAATTTGTTACATAAGTTAAATATTTCATTTAACTCATCAATTAAATAGAATGATTTGAAGAGTTTTAAGAGTTACAAATCATAATACTTCAATTAATCATAAATTAATTTGTATAAGTTGAATAGTCTTGGGAGTTTCAAATGCATGAGGTTCAACAAAAAATGGTTTTAGGAGTTTCAAATGCACGAGGTTCAAGGAAAAATGCTAGCTTTATAATATATATATATATATATATATATATATATATATATATATATATATATATATATATATATATATATATATATATATATATATATATATATATACTAGACGAATCTCTGCGGGTTGCGCAAAAATATATTTATATAGTTTTTTTAACGGCAAACACACACATCCACACAATTATTTAACCCTTCTCCAAATTCTATAAATTGTGAGTTAATATCTATAAATGAAAAAACAATGTTAATAAATTTATATAAAACATATATTGATTTCTATATATAAAGAATAACAAATAGTATAAAAAAATAAATATTTGGTTATTTTATTGACCATTTTAAGGTTTGTAAATTGTATATATATAAATTGTATGTTAATTTATGTATTTAATGAATAACAAATATATGCAAAACATAAATACTACAACTTTTAATAACATAAAAACACTACATTGTCTACTACAACATTTATAACATAAAAACCTTATTAAACACTGATAAATCATACAAAAATTATATAGAAGACACATATTATATATATATATATATATATATATATATATATATATATATATATATATATATATATATATATATATATAGACACACACACACACATACACACACAGACACATACTTACATACACGCTATTAAAATAATCATATCGCTATTATTAACTTTGAAATAATTTTATTTACACGAAGTTGATATAAAAACTTATTATAGCATGTTTGATGCCTTTAAGGCATACAACAAAAAATTATTAATAACATTAAAATAATTATGAAAGAATACTTATTGTTCCAAGAAAAATCCGTATAGTAATAACCATGATGCGGCAAAACACTTTTTTTTCAACTATTCATATTTTAATTAAAAATATATTAAAACACGTGATGGTTTGTGAGAAAACTTATTTATATATTACTAATACGGATACAATGTACTAAAATGAGAGGAAAATAAGAAGTCACTACCAATTACTAACTATAAGTTACAAAAACTTTTGAGTTGTAATGATTAATAACTTTATATTTGAAATCATAAGTATACACAAATTAGAAAACTTTTTTGTTGTTGTGAAAATTTCAAATGAATTTAATTTTAGTAAATTTTCCGGGTTGCGCAGAATAGAATTATATATATATATATATATATATATATATATATATATATATATATATATATATATATATATATATATATATATATATATATATATATACACACACACACACATACACACGCACACAGAGACACATACATACACACTATTAAAATAATCATATCGCTATTATTAATTTTAAAATAATTATATTTATACGAAGTTGATATGAAAACTCATTATGGCATGTTTTCTGCCTTTAAGGCATACAATAAAAAATTATTAATAACATTAAACTAATTATGAAAAAAACTTTGTTAAGCTTGTAAAATTCTCATTTTAGGCCACTTCATATGATTTGTACAACTTGCTATAACAATGGACTTGAAATTAAGCTTTTATGATACAAATTATGGAGCATATCAATATACTTAACATGTATTGCTTTAATCAATTACACTATGTGGTTCAAACAACCTTTTATACATGTACAAATGTAAATATAAAAGGAAACAAAAATCTAAGAAAAAACAAAGCATATTGAAATATTCATAACAAAAACGAAGAGATAAAAAAATAGGCTAATGATGATGTTCTCACATGTAACTTCGAAAATTGCAAACCACAACTCGAATTGCATATCACTACTGTGAAAAAAAATATAACACAATCAAACTATGAGTAAAAAATGATACATTCATCTACAACCTTGACATGTAGAGCTCTTTTAGGGACTTTTAGGGACTCCATCACTGCTAATACGTTCTAAAAGAATTATGCCTATTGAAATTTTTTCTTTTCATTTTCTTATGATATCCTTCTTACATGTAAGAGTTGATATATCATGTTTGGTGTTTAATGCTAAATCAATTACTTAGAAGACATTTGAAAAGTCATTTGAGAATATGAAAAGACAAAGGAGTTTCAAATCAATGTGGTGCTTAGAAATATAGTCATTTGAGAATTTGTAATGAAAAAGGAGTTTCAAATCAATGTGGTGCTTAGAAAAATGTTTCTATTATAAGATATATAGATATAGATAGATAGATATAGATAGATATAGATATGGATATAGAATATATAGATACTTCCTCCAAGAAGGCTAATTATTTCACCAACTAAGTCAACATGAATATTAATGCACACATCTAAATATTACCCTTAACCCCCTCAAATCTGATTAGTTATACTTGTTACTTACAACTAATCAAACTTGACTGGAATTGTCCCTCTTTTAATTTATAGTTTAAAGTTAACCCACAATGTGTTTAACAAAGTAGCTCTCATGTCATTTTAGCTTAAATGATATGTTACGTATAAACCCAAAAGGACCCAACTAATTAAGGAATGTCACTAAATTGTTGTGACCATGGACATATTTCCAACAAGTAAATAGTTAGAAATAGAGGCTACATGGTGGGTAACACTTACCATACTACAAATCTCTCATCATGCTTAGGTATACCGAGCTATCATACAAGAGGTAGTGAACCCCATATGTATGTGAGAGATGTCTAGAATACCTTCATGCCATCATCACAACCTTACTCCTTACAAACTTAGTCATTACGAGCTTAAGTCATTGGTCATTCAATTCATAAACCCATCCTAAATGCACACATGTTTATGAGTGAAAATCATGTGCAAACAAAGTCATAGTTGTTTCCTTTACATCAACTAACTTTTAAAAATATATGCTTTTCAGGTAATGCACATTAAATACATATAGTATTACATAGAGCATGTAAGAAACACAACATTATATAATCATCCTCAAACATCATTATAACACCATCAATCATTATACAATACAACAGGGACATGTATTATTGTATGTACTAACATCTAGTTGCAGTAAGTAGCTCTACTCGACTCTATATGTGGTTTGTATGTCTACTCGGCACCGATAAGTAACATAGGTTCATGGTTAACTACCATTTACTTCTTAATCATTTTCATCGTCTAAGGCCTTAAAGATATCATTGCACGTCACGTTCATCACCATCACCAAAAATAGCGATGTTTATATCCTTACACACCAATATCTTTTATAAATTTATGTGATCGGGTAGGGTTCGGTAAATCAACTAACTTTTCATTAAGTTCTTAATACTTTAAGACCAAAGCCCAAATCAGCAAATCAGTTTCTTCTAAGGGTTATAATAGATGAGGTTTCAAAATTTATCCAACTACAAGGCTTAATCACTCTCAACTTCAAACCCTAACTCAAGATAAGCTCAAAATTGTCAAGAGCTTGTGCATGGTTCAAATGGAACCCATGCACACACCTTTTTCTACTCCAAGAAGGCCAAAAGATCATCCTGGTCAGTTCTAAGGTTATGGGGTTGTTCAAAACCCAATAACATCAAGTCTAAATGGATAAAAGAAGCCAGAACCCCATCTAAGATCTAGATCTAAGCATAAAAACACATAATATAAAGATATTTATACTTACAAAAACCCTAGAAGAGAAGAAGGGAGTTGGATATACATTTTAGAGGACTCTCTAGCACCAAGAAGCTTGATCACCTTCTTCAACACATACTTTCAAAGCACAAAATTTAAGAATACTTGCAATATGGAGGCTAGGGTTTCATAATGACATTTTTAGAGGTAAAGGGGGGAGAATAAGATAAAACCCTAAAAGTTAGCCCCATATATGGCTGAATCCCGAGTCCTGGGGTTTTGAACCCTGGCAACTTCACATCGCGACTAGTACATGGTCGCATCGCTACTTATTGACGTGACTCGCGTCGCGACATACAGAAGTTGCGCCACGTTTTGTCAGAAACCCCAAATCTTAATATTAGTTAATTCAACACGAAAACAATTTGTAACACCCCGATTCCTAGGTATGAATTTAAAGCTTAATATATATTCATTTTCAGGGCAACTCGACGAGTTGGGAGGCTCCAACTCGTCGTGTAGAGTTTTAAATGGCCGCGTATCTTAAAGGTCTACTCAATGAGTTGGAAGGCCCCAACTCGACGAGTTGAGGGCTGAACATGAAACCCTAATTGTCAGGGTTTTTCACCCTATTAAAATACCTTATGACCCATTATTAGCCTCCCTCACCGTCCCCTCAGTCCAGAGAAAACCCTAATCGTGCCTCCTTCCCCATTTTGAGTGTGTGTGAGCTTAAAAAGTATTCTTTGGTGCTTTTCTTGAAGGAGCTTGAAGTTGGTGGTGCAAAGTTGAAGGGAGAAGCTTTAGATCCAAGATTTCCATTGTTGTTGCAATCATTCTAAGGTATAAAGTCGATACCTTGACCATCCCTTTGCTAGATCTCTTCATTTGAAAGTTTATGGCCATTATTAGCCCATTTTGGGATTTGAGCATGTTATGAAGCTATGACTTCAGATCTGGACATCCCATGGCCTCCATGGACTTAAAGTCGCCAACTTTATCAAGTCTTGGCCCTCCTTCAGGCTCTAAGTCCCTTGATAAGCCTTGTTTGAGTAATTTAGCCCTCTTGATGCCATGCATGGATGTAAAACTTGCAGCTTTACGTGTTATCTCAACCCTAGGGGACCAGATCTATAGTTTGGAGGCATTTGACTTGCTTGGAAAACGACTGGATGTATTAAGACTAGGACAACTCGACGAGTTGAATCGGGTTTTCTCGCTTTCTGGATGCTGAAGAACTCGACGAGTTGTCTCGAGCTTTTCATGATTTTCTGAGATATGAAGGAAATTGACGAGTCAGTAGATGCACTCGACGAGTTGGGTCAACATGGACTGTTGACCTTGACTTCGACCATGGTTGACCAAGTTTGACTTTTGAGGGTATTTTGGGATTTTAATGAGGTAGTCATTGGTGATTGTAGGCAGTTGAGTTGGAGTTGGGAGTTGGGATTGATATTACCGGTTCAACACTACTTGTAAGGTGAGTTTTTCTTACTATACTTAGGGGTCGAAGGCACCAAGGCCGGACCATTGGATTGATATCCTAGTAGTTATTGATATGTTGAGTATGGGTTAGATATGCATGCTAGTTGATATGCTAGTCTGGTAGATCTATAGGACTACCTGTGATACTATCTGATTATCTGTATGTGTATTTATCTGTTACATGTCGACATGTTGTGTGGGTTGGGTTGAGGTTGTACTGCTCCGTGCTGTAGCCAACAAACCCTGGAGTATACCAGATATGAGTTGAGGGATAGGGAGGGCATGCCAGACTCATACTGAGGACTCCTAAGCATTCCAGATACGAGTTGAGGGCCGGACCGAGCATGCCAGACTCGTACTGAGGGCAAATCATTGTATTCCAGTCCGAGGACTGTGGGAGCAAGCCATACATAAGCTGTGGGCCAAGAGGAAACCAGACTTATGCTGTGGGCTCGAGAGCAAGGCAGATATGAGCTGAGGGCCAGGGAGGGCATGCAAGACTCATACTGTGGGCTCAAGGGTAATCCGGTCTGTAAAGTTGTGGACCCATTACATGCTGTTATTATATGTGTGTTATTTGTTATGTATCGGTATATTGGGGGAACTCACTCAGCTTCTGGCTTACAGTTGTGGATTTTGTTTCAGGTACATCAGATGATCCCGTGAAGGCGAAGGCTTAAACGTGCACCTCCTCACATTTTATGTTATGATTTCTGGGATTTCTCTGATGTTAAAATATTTTGAAAACAATTTGTAAACGAGGGATGGTTTTAGAATGTTTGAAAAGTTTAAAATTTTTCATGAATTTTATGGATGTTACACAATTCATAATTGGAAGACGTGTGTTAAATTTTTTAAGAGTTCATTATTTAATTTTAAGAAATACTAGTTTTTAAAAAATATAACAATTTTTTCTCTAAATGAAAAAAATAAATGAAGGGGCTATTCTTTTTACTATTTTAGTTAATTTGTTAAAAAAACAAAAATATTATTGTTAAGGTCCTACATTTCGGAGTGTAAACAAGCCGATCCAAGCCCAAGCCTGACCAAACTAGACTCGGCTCGCTTAAATTTTATATGGCTCGTGCTCGAGCTCAGTTCGTTTCGAGCCTTATTTACCGTGCTCAAGATCGACTATCGAAAAAATATACAGTCTTGGGATCGGCTCGTTTTGTCTGACGAGCCTAATAAAGCTTAAGTTTGGCTTGAGCTTGTCAAGAAGCTTGTATACAAATTTATACAATAAAAATAAACATTAAATCTACTTAAATTTCAACCAAGGTGCAAACATAAAAACTTCAAATTACACAATTTTTAAACTCCAAAATACAAACCTAAAATATAATTACCTCATCCAAAATCAAGTCTTCCATCATGGAAGTTGAAATTACAAAAGTACTATAAAAACAATTAAATTTTAACACAACATATTATCAAAAGTCGGTCTTCCTTGAAGCAAATTCAATCCAACAAAATCTGCAAATTACAACACTTTTTGAGATGTGAATTATAATGTAATTAAACCAACAAGATTAGAAATAGATTATAATGGATATACCTTTAAGTACTATTACCTGTCCATGTAGGTAATAAAAACTCAATGAGAATTTCCTCCTTCTGTAAAAATGAAAACGATCAAATATTAATAAATTTAAATAATTGTTTGCTAGTTCATGTGTATTTCGGAAAAAAAAAACATTTAAAAAAAATCATTTTGATTAAAAAAAAACATTTTAAAAAAATAATGTTGAAAAAGATACGATAAAAAATAAGATTATTCAAAATATGTATGGTCTAATAAAATTATGATTCAATAGGTTTATGATCATTAACTTATTATGATCAAAAAATAATATGATCTAAATATATCTATGATCCTTAATTGTATATTTTGTGGTTTGAAATTACGTGATTAAAAAATGTAATGATCAAAAATTTATTATTAACAAAAACAATATATATATATATATATATATATATATATATATATATATATATATATATATATATATATATATATATATATATAGTAACGCTTGAAAAATTGGTAAGTTTCATATGTTATCCTTAATCGAAAAAGTTTGCAAATTGGTCCTTAAGGCTAGTATACGGGGCATATAGGATGGTACGCTTAGCGTACTAGCCCGATGCTTGATTGCACCTTCGGACATGTACGCGGGGCGTACATGCGTTCAAGTGAAACCCTAATTTTAGGGTGTTGCACCCTATTTAAACCTTCTGATAGCCTCACTAGGTCATTCTTAGACAGCCTCCATCCTCTTTTGTCCAGAAAATTGAACCCTAATTGAGATCTTGAGAGTTTGAGCCCTAAAGTGTGATTTTTGGTGCATTGTGAAGGAGAAGAAGAAGTGAATCATTTGGAGTTGTGCTTGGAGCTTGAAGATCTGAGATTAGCTCTTCATTTGCTTTCCTTGTGAGGTAAAAAGCTTCCATCATGCTAATCCATGTTGCTAGATTTAGTTTGGTGCCATTTTTGTACTTTTGAGTCCATGGTTGGGTTTTTGAGGCTCTTGATTCACTCCAGAAGTGATTGATGGTAGATCTAGGGTCCTTTAGGTCCCTTTGTCCATAAAAATGGAAGCTTTAGGGCATTTGTCGTCTCATGCAAGTGTTAAGTCAAATGTTAAGTCCTTTTAAGCTTTAAAAGCCTCATTAAGCCATGCATGCACGTAAAGTTGGCAACTTTACGTGATAAACCACCTTAAGGAAGTCAGATCTGAGTTTGGGTTAGAGTCTTAATCGATTAAGAGCTAAATAGTGAAGGTTGGACAAGTGGTGGATTACGTTAGGCATACAAGCATGTACGCCGTGCGTACAAGCCGTTAAGCTAGTACGATGAATGTATGAGCTGAGTACGCCCTGCGTACTCAGCAGTGGGCTTTGGTTTCGTGGGCTCCTCAGTTTTGGGCCAGGGTGGACTTTAGTTGTTTTGGGCCATCAGAATTCTATTAATGGGCTGTTAATATTTTATTGGACTCTTGGTTGTAGGCCCATGAAAGGGATTTAGACCCAATTTAGAAAATTGGGCCATTTTGGGCTTTGAGTGATTATTATGGTAATTGGGCCTTTAGAAAATTGGATTGGGTCTTGGCCTTGGGCCAAGTTAGGGAAAGGGTAAAAAGGAATTTTACCCTAGTTTGGAATCTTAGTGTGGTTCGAGATTCGATTATTGATTGAATGATTATTTTGTGATTGATATTGCTAGGTTTTTATCGGGCCAGCAGCCAGAGATTTATCTATGAGATTCGGCAGTGTGAGGTGAGTTTCCTCAATGTACTTAGCGGGTCGAAGGCACCAATGCCAGCCCATAATTTTTTATGATAGGATGCTAGATGTTTGCATGACTCTTGCATGTATTATGTGTTGATATGTATACCGAGCGAGGTCTGGTGACTATATGTATGATATTAATTGTGGTTATGGAATGTGTTAGCATGATTATTTGTTTATATATTTATATGTTGTTATGTATACCGGGCGGGGCCCGATGAAGGGCGAGGGCCCAGTATGTGTTTATTATGTATGGTATAAGGTATTTAGGGGAACTCACTAAGATTTGGGCTTACAATTTTCATTTTATGTTTCTGGTACTTCTGGATAAAAAGGGAAGAGCTCGGGATGATTGCAGAGCACACACCTCCTTTTTCCTCATTTTGAGAGTACTCTAATATGTTTTGGATGAATTGACATACTTTGATCTTTTGGTGGTTGTATGAAAATGTTTGAATAAATTTTTTTATTAAATCAAAAATGAAATTTTTGGGTCTTATTTTTGGGACATTACAACTTGGTATTAGAGCATTAGTTTGAGGGTTTCGGACATACTCTCGGGTGTGTCTGAACTCAAACTGAGGATTTGGTAAATTTTTTACAAAAGAAATGTGTTTTTTTTAAGAAAAGAGTTTTCTAAGACAAGAAAGGGTGTGGTGCATGCAATCAACCGAGCTCAAGTAAGTTTTCCCAAAATACCCATACATGTTACCTGATATGATTCGATTTGTGAATATGTGAATCGCATGATAGTTAGGGCTAAGGATATGCTCAGTAATTGCATGGTAGAATGCTAGGAGAGATGTATTTGTATGCATATTGTATGATCTTGTAGACTTGCATGCTAGTATTGATCAGTCAGTGATAGGATGGCCTGATTAGGTGATGCTTGGTTCTGATTACTTGATGCTCGAATGCTGCCTGCATTGTGCTTTTAGGAGTTCTCACTAGCTTCAACTAACTAGTAAGCGAATATGCTAAGTTACATATTATTGGGACTAAATAATTTTAGAAGGTTAAGTTTTAACTCTATTGCACAACTCTTGTTTAAGTCCAACCATTGTAGTGTGAGACCTCTCATTCGAAGAATTATCTGGTTTTGGTGATATGTAATTGTATTCGTAAGCAAGTTAGAGGAAGTTAGCGGGAGTTCCTTCTGCAGCCGATGGCGGAGAATGGTGTGGATTTGCCCTAGGAAGACCTACGATGAGATCTAGTGTTTGGAACCTTGTCTATATGAGGGTTAATTGTATGTATATGGTGACTAGGCGGATTCAAGGCAATCCTTGAGGATAGTACAGATAGATGTGGAAGGTAGTATGGGCCCGTACTACTCGAAGAAGAGGATCCGTACTCGAGTCAAGGAGAGCTACGATGAAAGCAGGAAGCTTGTAGAGTTTGTGATCCCTCAATATATTCTGATGCTTATTCTGATGGTTTATATGGTCTATTTTCAGTATGGTGACTCTGTGGGGAAGACCTGTTGGCAGTTTTGGTGTTGGGGAGGGCTCGAGCTCAGGTTCTGGAGTCGGGTAGTTGGATGACCAGACGACGGAGTTCATTTTGTCTGAGATTACGCGTTGCATTATTAAGCAGACTCCTGTGATCTTGGGTATAGTCAAGGAGGGCATTCTGGAGATTTTAGATGAGCGATTGAGCTCGTTTCGTCTGAGATGGTGGCCTTGGTAGGGGCACGTTATTTGTGTCGGATTAGGTGTCTAAGTCCATAAGTGTAATCGGTATGTATTTGACCCGAGAGTAGCATGGTCCTTTTGGGTTGCATTCACCAGGGCAATTTGATAGGATGGATATTTGAGAAAGAGGTTATTTGTGATTTATTAATATATTATAAGTATAATATATTAATTGAGAAATCATATTATTTAATTAGTATTGATCAAGAATTAATTTGGAATTAATTTAGTGATCAAAAGAGACTAATTAAATTAACGGGGACTGATTATGTAAATCAGTGACACATATGGTTTGGGCTATTGATCCATGATAGACTAAGTTTATGTGAAAGTCCATGAAGATTTAGTCCATATGAGTTATTGGATCATAAGCCTAAGTGTAAGAATTAGGGTTTACATATGACTCTTGGAATTCTACACTATATATGTATTCCCTAAACCCTAAAATCGGTACTGGTGTATTCCATGAAGAGTATAGCCGATTTTGGTGTGTCTAACCTCTCTCTCAAAGTCCTCCATTTGTTCATGGTGTGTTGTGATTCCATTAGAGGTGCAACATTTGAGGCACTAAGCTCTTGAAAGGCCAAGTTCTACAAGCTACATCAAAGAGGTATTCTTCTAACTAGATTTTATGATGTAAATATCAAGTTGTATGCTAGTTAGGCTTCATGCTTTGGAAAATTGTTTATTGCATGTATAACTAGAGAAAACTTAGATCCAAAGCATTAGGGTTGTATGTGCACCATAGGCATGTTAGAGTACATAAAACCCAACAGTGGTATCAGAGCCATGGGTGTTTTCTGTTATATAGATGCATTGGTTATTTATTCAAAGCTGGAAAAATTGAAAAACTGTTGTCTGGACAGTGGACTCGACGAGTCCTATGATCTGACTCGACAAGTTAAGCACAAATCAAGCAAACTCGACGAGTCCAGTATCTGACTCGACGAGTTGGATAGGCTAGTTGCAGTTTTTCGGGTTTTTTTTGGCCATAATTGGATTAGGATCATTACCATGAACTGTTATATATCATAAAATCTGTTTTTTCTGATATGGTAGTGATCAACCTCATCCAATTAAAAGATAAATTGCAAATCTTGAGATAATTACTAGTTTATATGATAAGCTAATTGTTTGTAATTCTTTGATTTGAAGTTATCTTGCTATAAGAGTTGCATTAGGTCAAATTGGTAAAAGATAAAATTATGATTATTTTATTAGGTTAAAATTTGATCTAAATGTTTTAAAGGAGTTACATTACTTGCCATCAAGTTTTGGAACTCAAAAAGTTTTTTTAAAGGAGTTACAAAACTTGTCATCAAGTTTGGAATCAAAAGGTTTTCAAGAGTTACAAAACATGCCCTCTAGTTTTGGAAATTGAAAAGTCTCATTTATGAAACATTGAATTCTAAAAAACCTAGTAATTTGAAAAGGTGCAACTCTTGGGTTTTTAGTTTTGAATTTTGTATTTAGAACGTTGATGTTTCCTTTGAATAGTTCAAATTACACTCTTATGGACTTTATTAAATTGATTAAATGTTTAATTAAAAGAGAATGTTAATAAATCCATAATCATAGGGTTTAAAGTTAATTAAATTAAAAGTTTAATTTATTAAACCACCTAGTATTTTAAATGGGTAAAATACACCCTTATACTATATAAAATTAAAAGTATAATATATTATCTATGTATAAGTTAAAAGTCAGTCTTACCGTTAGTAGACCTCATTCACGAAGCTAGTCTATAATGGGTGTTTAAGGAAGTGGCCTGTAAAATGACCGACATTGGGTATACACTCTTACCTACCGCACCCTTGACCAGTGGAGGGTCGTTAGCCGAACGGGTTTGATAGGACACTTAAATCCTCATTAAAAGTATAATGAAATACAAAGTAACTAAACACTTTATAAATTCCCAATGTTAGTTACTTTAGGAAAAATGTGAATTTGATGCAAACCCATGAAATTGCACATTGCACCTTATTGGTCAGTTAGTGGAGCGTGTGTGGTTAACCGGCACACTAATGTGGACTAACGAAGGATGGCAATGGGTTTCTCATACATTATCATTGATCAATGGAGCGTGTGTGATTAATCGGCACATTGATTAGGTGATTAATGACATCAAGAGTACCAAGCTAATTTGCATGGTTATTCACACCTTGTTTGTGATCCTCGGTATCCCAGTCACAAACTTGAAGGGCATAATCGAGATTAAACATGCCATTGAAAAGTTCAATGAATCTCAAAAGAATCTAGGAATTTCAATTCATTTAAAACCTAATATTCATTTTCATTTTTCATGGTGGAAATTGGTAAATCATCATTTACCTACCTTCAAATATTTTGCAATTGGATTATGGCATCCCTCTTCCGAATGGTAGAATATTGTGTTGGGTCCTAGCCTTAATATTTCATTTTGGGTGTTATATTAAGGGCTTAAATCAACTAACTTGAATTTCTCCCTTGTAGATGTCTAGTTCTGACAACTATGGTCTACCTTATCCTTTTGGAAAAGGTTTTCGTTATAAAGATGATATTCCACAAGACGATCGATGTGAAAGATTAATCCCTTCTTCGTGCTGTAGTGGAACTTCTCTTCCTCCACCTCCTCCAATTATTCTCCCTGACCCACATCTTCGTCACACATTGACAAGCTGGGAATGTTAGGTGTCGTTGTCTCGAGGAAGTTGGATGTTGACTTGGTTCTTAAATCACTTCCTAAGTCATATAGTGAGTTCGTTAAAGATTAATATATGAGAGCTCACGACGTGACCCTTATCGATCTTCCATATTTGCTAATTTCTACCGAATCAACAATGATTTGGGGTACTGGTAAAGCAAATTTGATTCGAAGATCTACTTCCCAAACTTCCATGGACATTGACAATGGAAACATTGGAAGTCCATAAAAGTCTTCTCTTCCCAATGGAAAAGGATCGGCCATGGTCGAACCATTAGACCAAATGGTAAAGAGAAAGGCTAAGTCTGTGATTGTCCCGTGTACCATTCCGAGAGAGTCAGTTTGTTTCTATTGCCAAGAGAAGGGGCATTGGTTGCGAATCTGCCTTATTTACCTGAATGATCACAAGGATGAAAGTCAAAGTGGTTGACTCTGCTTCAGGTAAGTCCACTATCTAACTCTATTAAGTTCCTATTTGAAGACTCTTAATACATGATGTGATGAGATCACGTTTTGATGTTTTGTAGGATCGAAGAAAAGAAAGGAAGCTTAAAGGAAAAGCATGTTGAGTCTGATCGCGAAGAGATGGATATCGATCGCATGATTCGATGATCAGAACTGTGAGCTGCTACTTAGGAGTTATGAGAGATTGCTTAGAAATATGTAGTAACATAGTTTTCATTTGTAATTGCATTGTAAGGACAAGATTTTCCGCAATTTTATAAATAAAGAAAATTTTCATTTTATCTTGTTTCATATTTCCTTGCAATAACATTTATGAAAATTGGTGTTTATATATTGTTAGCAATATTGGAAAATGGATTTGATTCTTTCTTTTGTGGTAGTGTCATTTACCAAATAAGGAAAGATTCTCATCACCCAAGTTTCAATTGGATAGAAACTTGGAATCATGCGACTTGTATTGTGTGATGAATGAGAACCTTCGTCTTTGGTAAATTAAGACTAATTCCTTGTTCACATGTATATGTGAGTCAAGTGAAGGACTAGGGGATCGGGTACACTTGGTTGTGCACTGGTCAGGTCCACCACAAAGAACAATAAGACTATTCGTCATGATTTACTAAAAGATTAGTGAATATGATTATGCTTACAAAATTAATTATAATTCTAAATCATTGAAAAAGTTTCAATGTATAGCAGAACGAATAAGAAGAATCAATTAGGTAGAAAGATAAAAGTTTCTCCAATCTGAAAGGAAAGGAGAGTACTTGAGTATCGTGTTTTATGATCATCTTAGTGATTATGGAACCATGTCACAATTGATCCACTAAGGACATCTTAGTGAATTTGTATGGCTAAGAAGAGGAATCGTGAATTGTTGAAATGGCTAAACCAAGAAGATGAGTCATACTTCGTTCCAAAATCAAGTCTTAGAGTCATACTCCAAGATTGTGACTTGAGTGACATAATCTTAAGAAGGTTTATAACACATTTAGAATTGGTAGTTGTGATGTATTTAAGACAAAGACCAACTAAGACCAATTGTATGAAGTGTTTTTCCATGATAAGAATCCGCACTAACTCTTGAATATTTGTTTGTTAAGGAGTGTTTCTTGACAAGAGAATCTTATATGTCAAGAAGTCAGTGGGAGTCTTAAAGATCTTGAAATGTTTCAGGAACTAATAAAGAATAAACCAATTGTGTATCACTAGCTCATGACTTGAGGTTTGTAACCTATCGTGTTGACATATTCTTGTTTCTATGCCCATTCCAGTTAAAAGTTGACTATACATGTGAGTTCTATGAGTTCTCAATTGTTTGCATAAGGCGAAGGACCTTGATCAGTGAAAGTTCATTGATCTGTATAGGTGACCTGCTTAACAACTTGGAAGACATGGTAGGCCCTTGTGCTACCAAGTGGCAAGAAATTAAGATTGAACAAGTTCAGTCCATATGAGTTTGAATTTGTGGTAATGGTTGGAAATGACAGATTCACATGGATAGGAACACATACACCATAAAATCTAAGTGTCATAAGGTTTCTCTCCAATTCATGAAAATGATTGTGAGGAAACGCTTTTACTAAGTAGATTTTAAGAAGATAGCAGTTGTGTTAATTGCATTCTCAAATTCGATTATGATTACGGCATCCCTCTTCATAGTTCGAATTGTGAGAAATGGAAAATATTTTGAACATTCGAAACTTATTGTTGGATTAGGTGTTTAAGCCCATAACTATAATTGGTATGTACTTGACCCGAGAGTAGCATGGTCCATTTCGGGTTGCCTTCACCAGAAAAATCAGATAGGATGGATATTTGAGAAAGAGGTTATTTGTGATTTATTAATATATTATAAGTATAATATATTAATTGAGAAATCATATTATTTCATTAATATTGGTCAATAATTAATTTCGAATTAATTTAGTGATCAAAAGAGATTAATTAAATTAAGGGGACTGATTAAGTAAATCAGTAATACATATAGATTGGGCCAATGGTCCATGATTGATTAGTGATGGACTAAGTTTATGTGAGAGTCCATGAAGTGTTAGTCCATAAGGCTTATCATATGGATTATTGGATTAAAGGCCCAAGGAATGAATTAGGGTTTACAAGTTGAAACCCTAGGAATTCCACACTATAAAAGTAACCCCTTAGCTCCAAATTCACTACCCCAAGGGTTCTAAGAGAACCCTAGCCGATTTTGGTGGTTCTAGCCTCTCTCTCAAAGTCCTCCATTTGTTCATGGTGTTTGTGACTTGTTTGAGGCATCACACTTGAGGTGCTAAGCTCTTGAAAGGCCAACAACTACAAGCTACAAATAAGAGGTATTCTTCTAGCTAGTTTTATGATTCATGTACCATATTTTTATGCTAGATAGGTTTCATGCTTTGGATAAACTTTTGTTGCATGTATAACTAGAGAAAACTTAGATCCAAAGTATTAGGGTTTATGTGCACCATAGGAGTGTTATAGTACTTCAAACCCTACAGTGGTACCAGAGCCATGGGTGTTTTCCTGTCATATTGATGCATTGGTTAATTGTTCAGAGCAAGAAAAATCATTTTTTTTGGAATCTGCATGATCACCACGACGTGGTCAAAGTTACCACGACGTGGTGACTGTCCAGTGGGTGATTTTTTCATTACCACAAACTGTTTTGACTATTAAAAATTGTTCTTGTGATAAGGTAATGATTTACATCATCCAAAATTAAAAAGACAATTATCAAATTTTAAGATAATGTTTTGATTATATGATAATTTGATTATTTGTATTATTTGATTAGAATTGTCTTGCAATAAGAGTTAAATTAGGTCAAATTGGTAAATGATAAGTTATATGATAATTGTATTAGTTTATATTTTGATCTAAGTGTTTCATGAAGAGATTCATAACTTGTCCTCAAGTTCTGAAATATGAAAAGTCTCATTCATGAAACTTTAAACTCTTTAAGTTATGGAATTGCAAAGGTCTTGAAGAGTTTCATAACTTGTCCTCAAGTTATGAAACTTGGAAAGTCTCATTCATTAACTCCATAAGTTATGGAATCCAAAAGTTTTGAAGAGTTTCAAAACTTGCCCTCAGGTTCTGGAATTTGAAAAGTTTAATTAAAAAGTTTTAATTTGAAATATGGAATTCTAAAACATCTAGCAATTGAATTTTTATATTTAGAACCTTGATGTTTTTTGAATAGTTCAATTACACCTTATGGACTTTATTAAATTGATTAAAGTTTTAATTAAAAGAAAATTAATAATTCTATAAGGATATGGTTTAAGTTTAATTAAATTAAAAGTTTAATTTATTAATAGATTAAACCACCAAGTATTTTAAATGTGTAAAATACACCCTTATACTATATACAATTAAAAGTTTAATATATTATATTTGTATAAGTTAAAAGTCAGTCTTATCGTTAGTAGGCCTCATTCACGAAGTTAGTCTATAAGGGCTGTTTAAGGAAATTGCCTATAAAATGGCGATTGAATGGGTATCCACTCTTACCCACCACACTCTTGACTAGCGGAGGGTCGTTAGCCGAACGGGTTTGACAAGACATTTAAATCCCCATTAAAAGTATGATGAAATATTAAGTAACTAAACCTTTTATAAATTCCCAATCTTAGTTACTTAGGAAAAATGTGAATTTGATACTAACCCATGAAATTCCACATTGCACCTTATTAGTCGTTAGTGGAGCGTGTGTGGTTAACCGACACACTAATATGAGACTAATGAAGGATGGAAATGGGTAGCTCGTAGTTTTTCATAGATCAATGGAGTGTGTGTGATTAACCAACATATTGATCAGGTGATAAATGACTTCGAGAGTACCAAGCTATTTTGCATGGTTATTCACACCTTGTTTGTGATCGTCGGTATCCCAGTCACAAACTTGAAGGCATAATCAAGATTAAACATGCCATTGAAAAAGTTCAATGAATCTCAAAGAATATAGGAATTTCAATTCATTTAAAACCTAATGCTCTTTTTCGTTTTCATGGTGGAAATTGGTAAATCGTCATTTACGTACCTTCAAATATTTTACAATTGGATTACGATATCCCTTTCCGAATCGTAGAATATTGTGTTGGGTCCTAGCCTTAATATTTCATTTTGGGTGTTATATTAAGGACTTAAATCAACTAACTTGAATTTCTCCCCTTATAGATGTCTAGGTAAGACAACTATGGCCTGCCTTATCCTGTTGGAAAAAGCTTTCCACATGAAGATGATATTCAACAAAATCATACTTCACTTCCTCCACCTCCTCCAATAATTGTCCTTGAACCACATGTTCGTCGACTTGAAAAGTTCAAGGTCACTCAAACCCTATTGGGAAGCAAACATCAAGATGGAAGGTCTGTGAGTGCACATGTCTTGGAGATGAAGTCACACATTGACAGGCTGTGAATGTTGGGTGTCGTTTTCCCGATGAAGTTGGATGTTGACTTGGTTCTTCAATCACTTCCTAAGTCATATAGTGAGTTTGTTAAAGACTACTATGTGACAGATCACGACGTGACCCTTATTAATCTTACCTATTGGAAGATCTACTTCCCAAATTTCCATGGACATTGACAATGGTGACATTGGAAGTCCATAAAAGCTTTCTCTTCCCAATGTATAGGCCAAGGTCAAACCGTTTGACCCAATGGTAAAGAGAAAGGCTAAGTCTGAGATTGTCGCATGTGCCATTCTGAAAGAGTTTGTTTGTTTCTATTGCCAAGAGAAGGGGCATTGGATGTGAATCTGTCGTATCTACCTGAAGGACCATAAGGATGGTAAAGTCAAAATGTATGACTCTGCTTCAGGTAAGTCCACTATCTAACTCTATGAAGTTCCTATTTGAAGATTCTTAATACATGATGTGATGAGATCACATTTTGATGTTTTGTAGGAATGAAGAAGAGAAAGGATGCTTAAAGAAAGTGCAGGCTGAGTCTGATCGCGAAGAGATGGATTTAGATCGCATGATTCGATGATCAGAATTTTGAGCAGCTGCTTGGGAGTTATGATAGATTGATTAGGAACATTTAGAGACATAGTTTTCATATGTATTTGCATTGTAAGGACAAGTTTAACATGAAGGAAGGTATATTCCATTCTAGAATTTAACCCTAAGATACCTAAGTCTAAGCATTGCATCATACAATGAGAGGTCATTAGAACATGACCCATCAGCCTATTATGGTAATCGAAGGAATGAACTTATCTTAAGTTTGTTAAGGAGAAGGAGGAGTCTCCAATAAGATTGAGATTATGACTTGAAGGTCACGATTGAAAGTCCAACATGGGATAGATAGCGGGTGCAAGAGTGAGCACCGCCTGCAGACAAGAATTCCAAAAGTTAGATACTCATTCGAAGGAACATAATAGTTACAGATATTACCTAGGATGAAGAGATAACATATGGAGTCATTATACAAGCCATGTTTTGTTGGTGTTTCCGAAACGGAGTTGAAGACTTCGTAGTCTATACCGATGCATCTGGAGTTGGGTAGGGTTGCGTTCTAACCCAGAGGGAAGAAGTAATAGTATATGCATCGAGATAACTGAAATAACACGAAAAGAACTACCCCACTCATGATCTGGAGTTGTCAGCGGTAGTATTCGCTCTAAAGATACGAAGACATTATATTTATGGCACAAAGTGCAAACTTTTCAGTAATCATATCAGTCTCCAGTATCTCTTTAATCAGAAGCAATTGAATATAAGACAACGACACTGGGTAGAGTTACTCAAAGATTATGACTGTGAGATACTTTACCACCCCGGTAAAGAAAATGTTGTAGCTGATGCTCTAAGTTGAAAAGTAAACCTTGAAAGAAAGAGGCCAAGAGCGTTAAGAATAGAAGTTGTCTCAACGATTGTGGAAAGCACTAAGGAAGCTCAGGAAGAAGCTTCAGAGAAAAATGACCGAAATGAAGAACATTTAGCTAAAACGTTGGTGTTCGGTACGAATAATCAAGGATTGAAGGTATTCCAAGATAGGATTTGGGTACCTAAGACGGGAGGAGTAAGAGATCTTCTGATGGAAGAAGCTCACAAGACCATGTACTCGATTCATCTCGGCAGCGCTAAGATGTATAGGGATCTGAAACCCTACTACTGGTGGCCGACGATGAAGCCCGATGTTGCAAAGTATGTGGCCGAGTGTGTGACATGTGTAAGAGTTAAGGCGCAACATTAGAAACCATATGGGAGTTTAGAACCTTTACCTGTACCCATGGGTAAATGGGAAGACATTACCATGGATTTTGTGACTAAACTGCCCAGGACGAAGAACGGTCACGACATGATTTGGGTAGTCGTTGATCGTTTCACTAAGAGTAAACACTTTATAGCAGCCAATGAAAGATGGTCTATGGATAAGCTTGCAAATGCTTACGTGAAGGAGATAGTAAGATTTCATGATGTTTCTTTAGCGATTTTATCAGATCGTGACAGCCGTTTCACGTCAAGGTTTTAGAGGAGTCTACAAGAGGAATTGGGTACGAAGTTGTGTTTAAGTACAACTTACCATCCGCAGACCGATGGTCAGAGTGAAAGAACGATTCAAACACTGGAAGATATGCTAAGAGCATGTACCCTAGAATCCCAAGGTAACTAGGATGAGCCCTTACCCCTGGTAGAGTTTTCCTACAACAATAGTTACCATTCGGGCATCAAGATGGCACCCTATCAAGCTTTGTATGGACAGAAGTGTCGTACGCCGTCTTGTCGGCTTGAGGCTGGAGCAAAACAATTTATGGGCCCCGAGATAGTCCATCTGACTGCTGAAAGCTGAAGGTGATTAGAGAAAGGATGTTAGCAGCTCAGGATCGTCAAAAGAGCTATACTGACAAGAAAAGACGACCGATGACATTCAAAGTTGGAGATTCGGTTTTGCTTAAAGTCTCACCATGGAAAGGACTTATAAGATTTGGGAAGAGAGGAAAGTTGAGTCCAAGGTTTGTTGGACCATTCAAAGTTCTTCGGAAGATTGGGAACCAAGCTTACAAGCTCGAAATTACCAGAAGGACTAGATGGTATTGATAACACCTTCCATGTGTGTTATTTGAGGAAGTTCACGGGAGAAGTTCCAGACAAAATTCCAATTTCAGAATTGAGAATGGATGAGAGTAAGAGGCTAATCGAATAGCCCGAAGCGATTGATGACCGTAAGACAAAGAAGTTACGACGCAAGATGGCCGACTTAGTGCTTGTGCGATTGAAACATACGAATGGGCCGAACTTCACCTCGGAAACAGAGGGTGACATGATGAGTCACTATCCACATCTGTTTGCTGATGCATGATTTCAGGACGGAATCATCCTAAGGGGGGAGAGAATTGTAACGCCCATGTTTCAAGGCTAAGCATTGACGCGATGATGTAATAGTTAGGGTCAACAAATGTAACTTATTTTGAAGTAATAAAGAGGAATTACTTGAATATTATGTGATTTATGTGATACTCCAAGATTGTACATTGAGTGATATATCTTAAGCAGGTTTATAACACATCATAAAATGTGGAATCAAAAAGTTTTCTTACTCATGCACATTTGAGATTGGTAGTTGTGATGTCTTAGATAAGACAAAGACCAACTAAGAGCAATTATATGAAGTGTCATTCTTGATAAGAATCCGCACTAACTCTTGAATATTTGTTTGTCAAGGAATGGTTCTTGACAAGAGAATCTTATATGTCAAGAGGTCAGTGGGAGTCTTAAAGACCTTGACAATTTTCAAGAACAAATCAAGAATAAAACTATTGTTTATCACTAGCACACAGCTTGAGGTTTGTAACCTATCGTGTTGACATATTCTTGTTTCTATGCCATTCCAGTTAAAGTTGACTATGCATGTGAGTTCTATGAGTTATCAATTGTTTGCATAAGGTAAAGCACCTTGATCAGCAAAAGTTCATTGATCAGTAAGGGTGATCTCTCAACAACTCGGAAGACATGGTAGGCCCTTATGCTGCCAAGTGGCGGGAAATTAAGATTGAACAAGTTCAGTCCATATGAGTTTGAATCTGTCATAGACCTTATCTAATGATAATGGTTGGAAATGACAGGTTCATATGGATAGGAACACATACACCATTAAATCTAAGTGTCATAAGGTTTCTCGCCAATTCATGAAAATGATTATGAGGAAACGCTTTCACTAAGTAGATTTTAAGGAGATAGCAGTTGTGTTAATTGTGTTCTCAAATTCGATTATGATTACAACATCCCTCTTCATAGTTCATATTGTGAGAAATGGAAAATAGTTTGAACATTCGAAACTCATTGTTGTAAGTTCTGAATAGTTTAGACACACATACGAGCTTTCTAATAAAAGGTGTATGAGCTTAGATAAAGGCTTATCGAAGCATCTTGTATCAGAAATCTGAACCTTGGTAAGAAAGTCAATAAAGTATTGATTTCTAGAAGTCCAACTGATTTTGGATACATGTCAAAGCTAGTGTGAGCATAAATGTTATGCTAGTAACAAAATAATTGTTATGCTAGTGGGAGAATAATTATTATGGTAAGTGTTGCGCGTTAGCAATACTATTTATAGGAAACAAAGTTCTAATTTGAAAAGTTGCAAAGGTTGAAAAGTTGTTTCGCTATAGTAAGGGAGAGGATACTTATACTTTATTTTGAATCTAAAAGTTCAGATTGAAGTATTAATCAAACTTAGTCATGGATATATGAATACCATGTTGAAATATTTCAACATTGGAAATTCTATATATGGAAATATTATAGCAAATGACTGGTCAGGTATCATGTCTTTATGTAAGACATTATGAATCGTGTCCCATATGCTTCAGATATAGGATCGATTGCATATGTTATAATAGTCACATGTTTTAATTTTCCAAATGCCTAGGGCATTAAGAGGGAAAAAGGACAAGAATCGGATATGACTAAAGTTATTAAACAACTGTCACGGACGATCTGAGGTTCGCTAAGGATAGGTTGCTTAAGGACAGTTGGAAGTATAGTAATGAATGGACCATATTGATATAATTCTGTATAGATAGGACTCTATTAAGAATGGATAGTCATATGGCAATTATGTAAAAGTTCCCATAATAGGAGTTGGATATCAAGAATCTATGAGTAAGTTAGAAACTTTTATGCAAGAAGGATGTTTAAAGGAATGTGCTTTGAATATGAGACTTCATATCTATGGAATTGTCTTGTAACAATCTCCAATGGAAAGTTTTGTAATTGGAAAAGTCTCTATGACTTGTGTACATAGTCATTACAAAAGGATCACTGCATATAAGCTTAGAATCTAACAGATTACAGTAAGTGTCAAGGACTTGGTATTCTTACACTTACGATAAGGATTTGGAATTATGAAATGAGTGTCATTGGAAATGTTTACAATTGATCTATTTCACAAAGTATGGACCATATGTAAACATAGTGTGCATGCTTGGAGCATGGGATGACTATTGTTTTAATTCAAGTATTAAGTTGATTAGTCGAAACATTATACAATGACTAACGTGTAATCGATATGGTGATTAAATAAAAGGTGTTTTATTTATATTCAAAAGTTTTGAGACCATATTGGATTCGATTATTCTTGTGTTTCACTTCGCATGTTTTGACTTCCCGAATAATAAGATTATTCAAACATTCACAGTCAATCATACTTTGGAAGTAGGTAATGAGGTAAGACTGTCATGAATTCGTCTGTAGATTGTCTAAAGTGTTAGACATAACACAAGTTTGCTGCAGTGTTCATGAGTACTCCTGTAATAAGATTTGAGTATTGGATTAAACCCACGCTCATCTGAATCACTTCATGGATTTTATCACGGGTGATTGTGAGACGATAATATTTTATATTCTTGAAACGGAGAGATATGAGTTGTAGTTTACAAGTCGGTTGGACATTGATGATATGTAAACGCACCAGTAACTTGGTGTTATAAAATGTATTATTGTTTGTGATTTGATGAGTAAATAGAGAAAGCATATGAGTCGAAGTTTATCCATTCCTTTTACCCTAAGAGGGATAAAAGCGATATATGTGGGCCCCTCGATGATTTAGTGATGACAACCCTAAGTGCTTGGCCAAGCCTGGACTGATTTGATTTGTTCAATTTGTCATTCGTCATAAATCGGAAATCAGAAAACAATACATGGACGTAGAGAATGATTATAATCCATGTCTCATGTCCATACGATATCTGGAATGGAGGAATATATGATCCCTTATCTAATGGATGCGTCATTGACTAGGTCAGAGTTCGACAACGGCTTTTGAGAGCTACGATTGCTAGTCGGGTTTTGAATTCGTACTTGCAGTTATAGTTATTAGACTTATCCAAGTGGGATACTGTTGGATTAGGTGTCTAAGCCCATAACTATAATTGGTATGTACTTTACCCAAGAGTAGCATGGTCCATTTTGGGTTGCCTTCACCATAACAATCTGATAGGATGTATATTTGAGAAAGAGGTTATTTGTGATTTATTAATATATTATAAGTATAATATATTAATTGAGAAATCATATTATTTAATTAATATTGGTCAAGAGTTAATTTGGAATTAATTTAGTGATCAAAAGAGATTAATTAAATTAAGGGGACTGATTATGTAAATCAGTAATACACATAGTTTGGGCCAACAATCCATGATTGATTAGTGATGGACTAAGCTTATGTGGGAGTCCATGAAGTGTTAGTCCATAAGGCTTATCATATGGATTATTGGATTAAAGGCCCAAGGAATGAATTAGGGTTTACAAGTTGAAACCCTAGGAATTACACACTATAAAAGTAACCCCTTAGCTCCAAATTCACTACCCCAAGGGTTATACAAGAACCCTAGCCGATTTTGGTGGTCCTAGCCTCTCTCTCAAAGTCCTCCATTTGTTCATGGTGTTTGTGACTTGTTTTAGGCATCACACTTGAGGTGCTAAGCTCTTGAAAGGCCAACAACTACAAGCTACAAATAAGAGTTATTCTGCTAACTAGTTTTATGATTCATGTACCATATTTTTATGCTAGATAGGTTTCATGCTTTGGATAAGTTTTGTTGCATGTATAACTAGAGAAAACTTAGATCCAAAGTATTAGGGTTGTATGTGCACCATAGGAGTGTTATAGTACTTAAAACACTACACTTATTGCTGTAAGTTCTGAAATAGTTTAGACACACATATGGGCTTTCTAATAAAAGGTGTATGAGCTTAGATAAAGGCTTATCGAAGCATCTCGTATCAGAAATCTGAACTTTGGTAAGAAAGGCAATAAAGTATTGATTTCAAGAAGTCCAGCTGATTTTGGATGCATGTCAAAGCTCGTGGCAGCATAAATGTTATGCTAGTAACAAAATAATTGTTATGCTAGTGGGAGCATAATTATTATGGTAAGTGTTGCGAGTTACCAATACTATTTATGGGAAACAAATTTCTAATTTTCAAAGTTGCAAAGGTTGAAAAGTTGTTTCGCTATAGTAAGGGAGAGGATACCTATACTTTATTTCGAATCTAAAAGTTTAGATTGAAGTATTAATCAAACTTAGTCATGGATATATATGAATACCATGTTAAAATATTTCAACATTGGAAATTCTATATATGGAAATATTATAGCAAAATAATGGTAAAGTATCATGTCTTTATGTAAGACATTATGAATCGTGTCCCTTATGCTTCGGATATAGGATCGATTGCATATGCTATAACATTCACGTGTTCTAATTTTCCAAATGCCTAGGGCATTAAGAGGGAAAAAAGACTAGAACCGGATATGACTAAAGTGGTTAAACAACTGTCAAGGATAATCTAAGGTCCGCGAAGGATTGGTTGCTTAAGGACAGTTGGAAGTATAGTAATGGATGGACCATATTGACATTATTATGAATAGACAGAATTCTATTAATAATGCATTGTCATATGGCAAATATGGAAATGTTTTCATAATGTGAGTTGGATATTAAGAATCTATGTGTAGGTTAGAAACCTTTATGCAAGAAAGATGTTCACAGGAATGTACTTTCAATTTGAGACTTCGCTTCCTTGGAATTGTTTTGTTATCAATCTCCAGTGGAAAGTTTTGTATATCAATCTCTAGTGGAAAGTTTTTTAATATTGTTGGCAAAGTCTCTGTGACTTTGGTACCTCGACATTACAAAAGATACATTGCATGATAGTTTAGAATCTAACACATTCTTATACTGACAAGAATTAGGTATTCTTACACTAAGTAATAAAGATTTGGAATTGTGAAATGAGCATCATTGAAATGTTTTCGATTGATCTATTTCACAAAGTAAGGACCATATATAAACATAGTGTGCATGCTTGGAGCATGGGATAACTATTGTTTTAATTCAAGTATTAAGTTGATTAATCGAAACATTATACAATGAATAATGTGTAATCAATATGGTGATTAAATAAAAGGTGTTTTATTTATATTCAAAAGTTTTGAGACCATATTGAATTCGATTATTCTTGTGTTTCACTTTGCATGTTTTGACTTCCCGAATAATAAGATTATTCAAACTATCCACAGTCGATCATACTTTGGAAGTAGGTATTGAGGTAAGACTGTCATGAATCTGTCTGTAGATTGTCTAAAGTGTTTAGACATATCACAAGTTTGTTGCAGTGTTCATGAGTACTCATGTAATAAGATTTGAGTATTGGATTAAACCCACGCTCATCTGAATTACTTCATGGATTTCATCACGAGTGATTGTGAGACGATAATATCTTATATTCTTGAAACGGAGACATATAGTTGCAGTTTACTAGTCGATTGCACATTGATGATGTGTAAACACACCAGTAACTTGGTGTTATAAAACACATTATTGTATGTGATTTGATGAGTAAATAGAGCAAGCATATGATTCGAAGTTTATTCGTTCCTTTTACCCTAAGAGGGATAAAAGCGATATATGTGGGCCCCTCGATGATTTAGTGATGACACCCTAAGCGCTTGGCCAAGACTGGAATGATTTGATTTGTTCAATTAGTCGGTCGTCATAAATCAGAAATCGGGAAACAACACATGAACAGAGAGAATTATTGTAATCCATGTCTCAGTTCATACGATATCTTGTAGAATGGAGGAATATATGATCCCTTATCTAAAGGACGCATCAGAGTTCGACAACGACTTTTAAGAGCTACGATTGCTAGTCGGGTTTTGAAGTTGTACTTGCAGTTATAGTTATTAGACACATCCAAGTGAGAGACTATTGGATTAGGTGTCTAAGTCCATAACTGTAATTGGTATGTATTTGACCGGATAGTAGCATGGTCCTTTTGGGTTGCATTCACCAGGGCAATTTGATAGGATTGATGTTTGAGAAAAAGGTTATTTGTGATTTATTAATATATTATAAATATAATATATTAATTGAGAAATCATATTATTTAATTAGTATTGATCAAGAATTAATTTGGAATTAATTTAGTGATCAAAAAGACTAATTAAATTAACGAGGACTGATTATGTAAATCAGTGATACATATGGTTTGGGCTATTGATCAATGATGGACTAAGTTTATGTGAGAGTCCATGAAGAGTTAGTCTATATGAGTTATTGGATCATAAGCCTAAGTGTAAGAATTAGGGTTTACATATGAGTCTTGGAATTCTACACTATATATGTATTCCCTAAACCCTAAAATCAGTACTGTTGTATTCCATGAAGAGTATAGCCGATTTTATCACGAGTCATTGTGAGATGATAATATCTTATATTCTTGAAACGGAGACATGTGAGTTGTATTTACAAGTCGGTTGCACATTGACATATGTAAACACACCAGTAATTTGGTGTTATAAAACATATCGTTGTGTGTGATTTGATGAGTAGATAGAGCAAGAATATGAGTCGAAGTTTATCCATTCCTTTTACCCTTAGATGGATAAAAGCGATATATGTGGGCCCCTCGATGATTTAGTGATGGCACCCTAAGCGCTCGGCCAAGCCTGGACTGATTTGATTTGTTCAATTAGTCGGTCGTCATAAATCGGAAATCGGGAAAGAACAGATGGATAGAGAGAATGATCATAATCCATGTCTCAGTCCATATGATATCTTGTAGAGTGGAGGAATATATGATCCCTTATCTAATGAACGCGTCATTGACTAGGTCAGAGTTCGACAACGGCTTTTAAGAGCTACGATTACTAGTCGGGATTTTAGAGTCGTACTAGCAATAATAGTTATTAGACTTATCCAAGTGGGAGACTGTTGGATTAGGTGTCTAAGCCTATAACTATAATTGGTATGTACTTGACCCGAGAGTAGCATGGTCCATTTGGGTTGCATAACATCAGGACAATTTGTTAGGATGGACTTTTGAGAAGAGGTTATTTATGGTTTATTAATATATTATAAGTTCTAATATATTAATATGAAATCATATGATTTAATTAGTATTGATCAAGAATTAGTTTGGAATTAATTTAGTGATCAAAAGAGACTAATTAAATAAATGGGGACTAATTGTGTAAATTAGTTATATTTATTTGTTGGGCTTATGATCCATGTTGGACTAAGTTTAGGTATGGATACATAAAGAGTTGGACCACATGAACCATGGATCATAAACCCATGGGTATGGATTAGGGTTAACCCATGACCCTAGGATTCCCACTTATAAATATGTGACTCCATAACCAAAATCGGTGACTACTAGTTCTTGGAGGTCATGGACGATTTTGGGTTCAAGATTCTCTCTCAAAATGTCATCCTTTGTCCTAGATGTGTTGTGATTCCATTTGAGGAATTCACACTATTGGTGCTAAGTTCTTAAAGGCCAAATACATCAAGGATAGCAAGCTACAACAAGAGGTATGTCATCTAACTAGAATCTTGTAGTATAGATACTCCATTGTATGCTAGTTAGGATGATACTTTGGAATATTGAAAGTTTGTGTGTATATTAGAGAAAACATAGATCCAAGGTATTTAGGGTTGCATGTACACCTTAGGAGTGTTAGAATGCTCAAAACCTATCAAAAACTTAGATCCAAAGCATTAGGGTTGTATGTGCACAATAACGATGTTGGAGTACATAAAACCCAACACTTTGACCTTCAGGGAGTTCCGGACATGTGGGGCTCCAGACTACTTTGGGGAGAAGGACCCGATAGTGAGCAGGCGGTGGTTAGAAGATGTTGCTAACACTTTCTGCACCAACAGTTGTCCCAAGGAGGCAAAGGTCAGACTTGAATCCTGCCTTCTGAAGGACAAGACACGGGATTGGTGGGAGGAGGTTGGGCGCTCCATTGGTGATGAGGCTGTTGATTCAATGTCTTGGGAAGATTTTGTAACCAGGTTCAGGGCTGAGTTTGCACCAGTGATCGAGGTGTAGCAGTTGGCGCGAGAGTTTCAGGATCTCCGCTAGACTACTGAGACGGTGGCTGAGATCACCGCTATGTTTCGGTAGAGGGAACTTTTGGTTCCACAATATGTGTAGGATGAGGAGATGAAGAAGGAGAGGTATCACGAGATGTTGAGGAGCAATATTCGGCAGTTTGTGAGCCGATCCAGTTGCAAGACACTAGAGGATATGATAGCTAGAGCCCGAGAGAGGGAGATTGATATTGAGATGGAGAGGAAGAGGAAGTTGGATCAGGCTCAAGTTTCAGGGGGATCAGGAAAGAGGCCCAAGGTTTAGGATTCGAGATCTAGAGGCCAGCAGGGTCGGAGCCGTTGTGGGAAGTGCGGTAGGACGCACGAGGGACCGTGCAGGGTGGGTGGTTCGGGCTGCTTCAAGTGCGGTTGGACGAGTTATTATAGCAGAGATTGTACTGCTACCACCACCACCTCATGATCTGATCTAATTTTCCTTCATTGCAATCAGAGAGGCCACAAGAAGGCCCAATGTCCGAGTTTGGCTGTAGCAGGACCGGTGTTAGCACCCGCTCCTACGACTCTTCGGATCACTGACGGCCGCCAGGGCAAGGCAGATGCACATGTGGTAAAGAGAAGGGCTTTCCAATTGACAGCCGAGGAGGCTCGCACGACACCTGATGTGGTGACGGGTATGTATCTTCTCCTTATCTCTTTATTTATATTGAATTGTTGCTTATATTATGTGTTTTATTTTAGGATCGTTCCTCATGAACGATATTTCTGTTGTGGTATTGTTTGATTCCGGGGTACCCGATCCTTTGTATCGCTTGCGCTTAGCAAGAGGTTTTCTGGAGCTCCGAGGGAGCTGGATTGTCCATTAGATGTCGAGATCGCAGATGATAGGTATGTTCGGGTTGCGAGGGTTCATCGGGGTTGTACTCTTCAGTTATTGTGGGTATGGATTGGCTGAGCCCCAATGGGGAGGTGATCGATTGTGAGCAGCAGTTGGTCTGGATTCGAACCCCAAGTGGGGGAGAGTTAGTAGTCTAGGGGGAGGGAGCTCAGAGTGGGTCGATGTTGTGTTCAGCAGTGAGGGTCAGACGCTATATCCAACAGGGTTGTTCAGGATTTGTCGCCTATATTATGGATACCCGGGATAAGGGTAAGGTGAGTTTGGATGATTTGCCAATTGTGCGGGATTATCCCCATGTGTTTCCAGAGGATTTTCCTGGAGTGCCTCCAGAGAGGCAGGTTGAGTTCCGGATTGATATGATTCTAGGTGTGGCTTCGATAGCCAAAGCACCATATCGTTTGGCTCCTCCCGAGATGCAGGAGTTGTCTACACAGCTGCAGGAGCTGTTAGACAATGGATTCATTCGACCGAGCAGTTCACCTTGGGGAGCACCGATCTTGTTTGTGAAAAAGAAGGATGGGTCTCATTGTATGTGCATTAACTACCAGGAGCTGAATAAGGTAATGGTGAAGAACCGTTGTCCACTCCTGAGGATTGATGATCTTTTTGAACAGCTTCAAGGTGCATCTTGGTTTTCCAAGATTGATTTGCGCTCGGGTTATCATCAGATGAGGGTTAGATATGAGGATGTGCAGAAGACAACTTTCCGGACTTGTTATGGTCATTACAAGTTCGTGGTGATGCCTTTTGGGCTCACCAATGCTCCAGTCGCGTTCATGGATCTCGTGAATCGTGTGTGCAGGCCGATGTTGGACCGATCTGTGATTGTATTCATTGATGATATATTTGTCTATTCTAAGACTCAGGAGCAGCACAAGGAGCACTTGAGGGAAGTGATGGAGACGTTGAGGAGATTTTTCACAAAGTTCTCCAAGTGCAAGTTCTGGTTGCGCGAGGTGCAGTTTCTAGGGCACCTTGTCAACCAGAATGGTATTCTGGTCAATCCGGCCAAGGTCGAGGCCGTGATGCAGTGGGAGGTTACGAGGTCTCCATCTGAGGTTCGAAGTTTCCTTGGTCTAGAAGGTTACTATCGGAGATTCATCCATGATTTCTCCAAGATATTTGTTCCAGTGACTCGGTTGACAAATATGACGGTTACATTTCGCTGGAGGCCTGAGCAGCAGGAAGCTTTTGAGACCTTGAGACAGCGGTTATGCGAGACACCGATTTTGACCCTGTCAGAGGGTGTTGAGGATTTTTTGGTTTATTGTTATGTGTCGATCACGGGTTTGGGAGCAATATTGATGTAGAGGGGTCGTGTGATCGCTTACGCTTCGAGGCAGCTGAAGCCTCATGAGGCGAATTATCCGACACATGACTTGGAGCTGTGGGATGTGGTTTTCGCCATCAAGATTTGGCGGCATTACCTCTGTGGGGTCTGTTGTACTATTTACACGGATCACAAGAGCCTGAGGTATCTGATGGATCAGCTGAATCTGAATATGAGGCAGCTCCGTTGGTTGGATGTGGTGAAGGATTATGATTGTGAGATCCTTTATCACCCGGGGAAGGCCAATGTGGTGGCCGATTCTCTCAGCCACAAGGCGGTCATGGCTCTGATCAGGGATATATGTTTGAGGATGACCGTGATTACTCCGCTGTTGGAGCGGATTCGGGAGGCTCGGGTTGAGGCTATGAAGGAAGAGCACCGTAAGAGTGAGCGTATTGTGGGATATGTGGCTTCCTTCGATTATGATAGTCGTGGGTTGTTGACTCTGCATCAGCGGGTTTGGCATCCGTATTGGGGCGGTGTGAGTCATGTTCTGATGGAGGAGGCCCACAAGTCTAGGTTATCCATTCATACCAGGCAACGAAGATGTATAGGGATCTTCGTCTTAATTATTGGTGGCCCTACATGAAGCGGGATATGGCTTGGAATGTGGAGCTGTGCTTGACTTGCAGAAAAGTCAAGGCCGAGCATCAGCGACCTCACGACAAGATGCATCCGTTGAAAATTACCGTATGGAAATAGGAGGATATTACCATGGATTTCATCACGAAGTTACCCCAAACTGCGGGCGAAGTAGATTCGATGTGGGTCATCGTGGATCGGTTGACCAAGAGCGCACATTTCATCTTGATTCAGGAGCGTATTTCTACAGAGAAGTTGGCTGAGGTTTATATCAGGGAGGTTGTGGCACGTCATGGGGTGCCGGTCTCGGTGGTTTCCGACATGGATGGCATGTTTACTTCAAGGTTTTGGAAGAGATTCCATAACGATTTGGGTACTCGTCTTCATTTCGGCACAACTTTTCATCCTTAGACCGATGGTCAGAGTGAGCGGACGTGTGTTTTGGAAATTGGTGGAAGTTGGGATACGTATCTTCCGTTAGCGGAATTTTCATATAACAACAGTTATCACGCCAGCATTGATCGACCTCCTTTCGAAATGCTCTACGGGAGGATATGAAGGACCCCGATTTGTTGGGGCGAGGTCGGTCAACGGGTTATTGGGAGTACCGAGGTGGTACTCAAGACCACTGAGTTGATTCAGCAGGTTCGAAGTAGGCTCCAGACAGCTCAGAGTCGGGAGAAGAGTTATGCCAACAGACGTCGATCTGACTTTGAGTTCCAGGTGGGGGATATGATTTTCCTGAAGGTGTCACCTTGGAAAGGTGTCATCCGATCCAGGAAGAGGGGAAAGCTAGGACCCAGGGATATTGGTCCTTTCAGGGTTTTGGCTCGGGTGGGCCGGGTTGCATATCGCTTGGATATCCCAGATGAGCTCAGTAAGATTCTTAGCATGTTCCATGTCTCTCAGCTGCTGAAGTGCTTAGTAGATGAGTCCACAGTGGTACCGTTGAAGGACATTCAGTTGGATAACCGCATGAATTATATTGAGAGACCGGTGGCCATTCTTGATTGAAAGACGAAAACCTTGAGGAACAAGGTCGTGGAATTGGTAAAGGTGCAATGGTAGCACCGCAAGCATTCAGAGTGGACTTGGCAGCCGGTGGATGAGATGAGGGAGCATTATCCCGATTTATTCAGTGTATAGGACTTCGAGGACGAAGTCTAATTAGAGTAGGGGAAAATTGTAATGCTTGGAAAATTGGTAAGTTTCATATGTTATCCTTAATCGAAATTTTTTTCAAAAATGGTCCTTAAGGCTAGTACGCGGGGCGTACATGATGGTACGCATAACGTACTAGCCCGATGCTTGATCGCGCCTTCAGACACGTACGCGGGGCGTACGTGCGTTTAAGTGAAACCTTAATGTTAGGGTGTTGCACCCTATTTAAACCTTGTGATAGCCTCACTAGGTCATTCTTAGACAATCTCCATCCCCTATTGTCCAAAAAATTAAACCCTAAGTGAATCTTGAGAGTTTGAGCCTTAAAGTGTGATATTTGGTGCGTTGTGAAGGAGAAGAACAAGTGAATCACTTGGAGTTGTGCTTGGAGCTTGAAGATCTTAAATTCGCTCTTCATTTGGTTTCCTTGTGAGGTAAAAAGCTTCCATGTTGCTAGATCTAGTTTGGTTCCATTTTTGTACTTTTGAGTTCATGGTTGGGTTGTTGAGCCTCTTGATTCACTCTAGAAGTGATTGATGGTAGATCTAGGGTTCTTTAGGTCCCTTTGCCCATAAAAATGCAAGCTTTAGGGCATTTATGGTCTAAAGCATGTGTTAAGTCCTTTTAAGCTTTAAGAGCCTCATTAAGCCATGCATGCACGTAAAGTTGGCAACTTTACGTGATAAACCACCTTAAGGAAGTCAGATCTAAGTTTGGGTTGAAGTCTTAATTGATTAAGAGCTAAATAGTGAAGGTTGGCCAAATGGTGGAGTACGCTGGGCGTAAAAGCAAGTACGCCGTGCCTACAAGACCTAAAGCGAGTACGTTGAGCGTACGAGCTAAGTACGCCTTACGTACTCAGAAGTGGGATTCGGTTTCGTGGGCTCCTCAGTTTTGGGCCAGGGTGGACTTTAGTTGTTTTAGGCCATCAGAATTCTATTAATGGCTGTTAATATTTTATTAGACTCTTGGCTGTAGGCCCATGAAAGGGATTTGGGCCCGATTTGGGAAATCGGGCCATATTGGGCTTTGAGTGATTATTATGGAAATTGGGCCTTTGGACAATTGGATTGGGCCAAGTTAGGGAAAGGGTAAAAATGTCTATTACCCTAGTTTGAACTCTTAGTGTGGGGGGTCGGGATTCAATTATTGATTGGATGATTATTTTGTGATTGATAGCGCGAGGTTTTTAGCGGGCCAGCAGCCAGGGATTTATCTGTGAGATTCGACAGTGTGAGGTGAGTTTCCTCTCTGTACTTAGCGGGTCGAAGGCACCAACGCCGGTCCATGATTATTTATGATAAGATGCTACATGTCTGCGTGACTCTTGCTTGTATTTTGTGATGATATGTATACCTAGCGAGGCTCGATGCCGGGAGAGGCCCAATGACTGTATTGTATGATATTGATTGTGGTTATGGCATGTGTTAGCATGATTATTTGTTTATATATTTATATATTGTTATGTGTACCGGGCGGGACTCGATGTCAGTCGGGGCCTAATGAATGACAAATCTGTAATCTGAGTGGGGCTCGATATAGGGCGGGGCCCGGTGAAGGGCGAGGCCCGGTGAAAGGCGGGGGCCCAGTATGTGTTTATTATGTATGGTATGAGGTATTTTCGGGGGAACTCACTAAGCTTTGGGCTTACAGTTTTCAGTTTATGTTTTAGATACTTCTGGATCGAAATGGACGAGCCTTGAATGATTGCAGAGCAGACACCACCTTTTGTCAGCATTTTAAGATTACTCTGATACGTTTTGGATGTAATGACATACTTTGATTTTTTGGGGGGTGTTATGAAAATGTTTGAATAAATGTTTTTATTAAATCAAAAATAAAATTTTTGGGTCTTATTTTTGGGACGTTATATATATATATATATATATATATATATATATATATATATATATATATATATATATATATATATATATATATATATATATATATAATGATCCAAAATAATATTATCCAAAAATACTATGATAATTAATCTCTTATGATTCAAAACTTTTATGATTGTTAAATTATAAAAACTCAAACCGACATTTACTTTAAAAACTAAAAAAATAATAAAAAATATAATAAAAACAAAGAAAACTTCAAATATGTATTAAAAACACAAAAATTTTAAAAAATCAAAAAACATTAAAAGTTAATAATCGAATTTAGTTTAATTAATAAAAAAAAAGTGAAACCCTACTTAAATTACGTTACATTGACACTTGTTGTACGTGATCGGACCCTCGAGTTCGCATTACGCTCAACAGACGTACGTCGCGAGTGATTGAATCACGTCTAAAAATGACGTTTGAGGTTATTGCCCTTAATGGAATTGGTGGTAAAGAATTGTTCTCGTGGTTCTTATCATTTTTTTTGGTCTGACTCTCTCTCTCTCTCTCTCTATATATATATATATATATATATATATATATATATATATATATATATATATATATATATATATATAACTTTTTATTTTTTTTATATATCTATAGGTTTAACTTAAACCTATAGAATATGAATATATAAATTAAAATCTTCAAAAAATTGTAAAATCAAGCAAGAAAAGCGAAATTTTTATAAGGAAAGTTGATGTTAATTCACTGATTCGAAACTTAAGATTGAAGTTGCATACATTTTTACACTTTTTATGGCAATAAATTCACAACATATTGGATATATATATATATATATATATATATATATATATATATATATATATATATATATATATATATATAATGGATGGTGCTTAATGTCTCTTCGTTTTTAATTATATCATGAAGACATGATCAACTACTAAAATGAGTTACTTTTTTTCTTTTTTGTAGATTTATTTATCATAGTTATAGTACGAATAGCCTTTATCAGATTGATTTTGGTTTTTTTAATATATTATATTAATCACTTACAATCAACATCATTTCATTTAACTTATACTATCATAATCTTTCAATACTTTCGGTTTAATTATATATGCATTATGCTTGTCAACATGAAAAACGAACTTCGTTAAAGTAATAATATCATAAATAGTTAGTATTGAAGATTCACTCATTCTTATGGTTGTTCATGTTTTATCAATACTGGTCATTATAGATTCCAAAATCAATTATCGTTGGCACCATTTTCGGTAATGCTTGGAGCATAACTACAAGTGTTTGGGATAATTTATTTAAAATGTTTTTTCCGTAAAAGTGTTTTTTAGTTTAGTCGGTGTAAAAACAAAATTATATAAAAATATTCGAATTAACTTATGCAGTAGCAATATATATATATATATATATATATATATATATATATATATATATATATATATATAATCATGTTTATATATATATGTAATTTAGTTCAGTTAATAAGTAACAAATCAAAAACGTTTTAGTTAAGTTAATAAGTAAGGAGACTAACTTATTAAAAACTTATTATTTAAATCAATAAGTATTTATGAATTTTTTTCATCTAAACTATTATAAGTTTATAACTCCATATTATCTAGGGATGAGCAACGGGCCGAACCCGGACCGGACCGGCCTGAAGGCCGAAAACCCGAAGACCGAAAATCATGAATAAACTTACCCGAAAACCGGACCGTTTTTGGGTGTATCGGGTCCGGGTTCGGTCCGGTCCGGTTCCGGGTACTAAACCGGGTTTCGGGTTTTGGACCGAATTACTTTCGCAGTGTTGTTTACGGTTTCGATCCGGTCTTGTTCCGGGTAACAAACTAAGTTTTGTATCTTTGTTGTTTACGGTTTCGGGTTTTGTTTGTAATATTACTTTCTAGTCTCTATCATACTATTTCAAGTTATAATCTTACTACGTAATATCCATCATTCGTATTTTTGTTGTTTGCACAATTGGAATAAAAAAATACATAAGTGAAGATGAATGTAAAGGTAATAAGTAGCAAACCAAATTTACCAAAATATTATTGTACCAAAATAATAATAACCAAACTATCATTGTACCAAACTAATAATAACCATGTACTAAACCAAATTACCATTATACGAAAACAAATAATTTATGAAAAAAACAATTAAACTTCAATCAGCTTCTTTCCATTCCCTCTGTCTTCTTTTTCCTCCATCGCTGCTTCAATCTCTATATAATTAACAGCAAAGCATAGTGAGCATCTAAATTTTTTAACAAACAAGAAATAAATAAAAGATGATTTAAATTTACTACCCAACGTTATGCCATCATCCTTCAATATGTCTTCATCATCATCTATAATGGGTTTGCGTGATTTTATTACCCAATCTTGGGTACATATTAAAGCTTCAACAATCGGCGTATTCAAACGTGTTCTATACTCATCTAGAATACGACCGCAAGTACTAAAAGCGGATTCCGACGCCACGGTCGTCACTTGTATTGATAAAATATCTAACAACAAACCATCATAAAATTATAAATATAATAATTTATAACTTAACTAAAAGAAAACGAAGTTAAATAGTAGAATTACCTTTTGCCATACGAGCGACGATCGGAAAACGCAATGCATTTTTTTCCACCAATCTAGGATGTCAAAATTTTTATCAAAAGTCACTCTAGGTTCATTTAAATATCTTCTCAATTCGTTTTCAACTGTCGCCGACGTGTCTCCTTGTCCCATCAAGAAAGCGTCCAAAAAATCGTTACCTACATCACAACTTACAACTTCTTTTACTTTTTGAGACGAACCTACATTTGCATATTTTTCTTCATAGGTTTTAAATAAATTTTCCATTCTTTTTACAATTTCCTGCACCGTAGACATCGTCTTCAATTTTATGGTGCTATCCGACAATATGTTTTCTTCCGTTTTCGTGTTTTCGATCATCTTCTTGATGATAGCTGACAAAAAGATGGACTTCATTTGGGGGTCCAATAATACGGTAAAACACGTGAAATCATTCAAATTTTCTATTGAACCCCAATACTTGTTGTATTTGGTACGTATGTCCGGGATCATATGACAAAGATGCACTTTTGTTGAACACGTTTCTAGATGTTGGTCAACATCTATAATTTCCCGTAAAACAGTTTGTACCAACGGTTTTGATGAAGCCGACAACATCTCCGTTTTTGTTTTGAACTTTTCAAGAAACATTATAACCTCTTCTATCACTTCGAAATCGGTACGTTGCGGGACTCTACTTAGATCACGTGCAAATGAGGTGTCTACAAAAAAAATACAAACTCATTATCATTTAGAACACATAAAAAATGCACTTTTTAATTAAGAAAAAAAACTGCACTTTATTTTATAAAAAAACACTATTAGTAAAAAAACTATTAATAAAAAAACTGCATTTCATTTTATAAAATAAAAAAAAAACAACAACAAAACTGCACTCTAACAGCACCATTTTAAAAATAAATAAAATAAAACTGCAATTTTTATAAAAAAAACTGCATTTTAAAAAAAAGAGCACTTTATTTTATAAAAAACAGCAACAAAACTGCACTCTAACAACATCATTTATTAAAAAAAAAAAAAAAAAAAACCCTTCATTTTTTATAAAAAAAAAACTGTATTTTTAACAAAAAAAAAACAGCATTTTTAACATAAAAAACTGCATTTTAACAAAAAAAACAGCAATATTAATAAAAAAAACTGCACTCTAAAAGCTTTTATTTGTAAAAAATAACAACAAAAAAACATTTTTACCTTTAACTTCATATTCAAAAAAGGCATCTTTTAAGTTCAAAGCGCTCTTCAACAACTTGAATGTCGAATTCCACCTTGTTGGACACTCTCTACATAAAAACTTATCCCCTTCTAATTCGGAATCCTTCATACATTTTTTAAACTTCCTAATTCTAGCGGTTGAATGTCTAATGTATTTCACCGCTCTTTGAACACATGACACATGAGTATTGTGATATTTTAACCCATCTTTCACAATTAAGTTCAAAATATGAGCCACACATCTTTCACAATTCTGTTTCTTTTCTTCCTGTTAACTCATAACGGTTAACAACAAATGGTTTAGGAGATTAAGCTTTCATTGTTTAAAAAGTTTAAACTTAAACCAACAGATGCAGTTGGTGTTCCAGAAGCACATGTTGAGGATGATATATATATATATATATATATATATATATATATATATATATATATATATATATATATATATATATATATATATACACAAGAGTAATTAACAGCATGAGGCGGAGCTTGCTGCAACTACATCTTTTCTAACTTATTAGTTCCACCACATGGGGCATTCACGTGTGGCTTGTGTATTTGTAATAACATGCAATCTATCACTATTTGGCAAGAAAGAGTCCTCGTGATGGACTACTTTCACATATATATTACAATTATAGCAATTAAAGGTCCCACTTATCATTCTTTGTATTATTTTCATTCAACAGAAATACATATTAACTTTATTTTCCAATTAACCATGATTAAAAGTTAAAAGAAAAAGGACCGACGATTAAAATATACATTACGACATCAAACACAAAAATATTTAGACTTACTTGACTTTCATTATCTTCCATGGAACCAATCCAATTTTCAATCACCATTAGAGGAGAGGAAGTATTAGAGAGTAGAACATTAGTGGCCTAGGGAAGAAATCATCGATTGACACTAAGAACGAACCCAAAGTAATCAAGCCGTCGATAGGGTTTTTACTCTAATTTTGTGTATCGGGTTTTTTTTTTGTACACTCAAAAAAGGTCATAATAACTTATTAATAAGTTTTGATTTCCGGTCCAGTCCGGGTAAACAACATTATTCCAGGTCCGGTCCGGTCCAAACCCGAAACCCGATTTTTGTAAAAAACAAAACCCGAAAACCGGCCCACCTATAAGAATATCCGGTCCGGTCCGGTCCGGTCCGGGTCCGGTCCCGGGTTTTTTCCGGTCCGGTCCGGTCGAACGGGTTGTATGATCATCCCTAATATTATCTGTGTCAAGACGTAATAAATCAACAAACAATCCCAAACATCATTATTTAGTTTGACAATTATTTTGTTTTGTGATGTTTTCATTAATTGTTTGATTTGGATGATAAGTCAACCAAAAAGTGTCCATATGGTTTTACGGTATATATTCATGGAATCTTCATAATTATACTTTTCTACTATGCTCAATGATGCCGAGGATTGATATAATTTCTTTCTCACATACACAAATATACATACATGTATATTGCCAAAGATAGTAATGTTAATTTTGAAAAACAAAATCCGGTTCATGTATGGTACTTTTCTACTTTACCCGAATCCAATAAATCAAGATCAATTCTTATATTAATCACTCAATAGTTTTGATATTTGTTATTTTGTGGTATTTTGAAATAAATATTACTGAAATGTCAACAACTTTATTATTTTATTTTTAAAGTCATATAATACTTCTATTTATATATGTCATGTATTAAATGTAATGAATATTATAGTAAATTGCAATGAATATATTTCTTTTTTCCTTATTCTAAACTAGGCAAATGTCTGCGCCTTGCGAATGTTAAAACTATATAATTTAAACTTTAACAATTATATGTTTTTGAATAATTATGTTATTCACATTAATTATAACATAATAATTCTTACCCAAAATTAATATATAAAACTATAACTATTTTGAACAATATTACACACTGGCATCTATTCGACGCTTGTACATGAATAAATCATAAATATAATTCTTGGACCACCTTTTAATGTCGATCGTAATGATTCTTTAGAAGATAAACAATTGGTTTGAAGGTAATTTTATAACTATTATTGTTAAAGTCAATGTGAAAAATTAAGTTAAATAATTGCATTATTGAAATTCTTAAAACATAGTGATTGCAAAATTGAATAACCTTGGGTTTGTGTTACAAAATGACATCAAAACGTTTTTAAAAATAGAATAATATTGTATGGTCGTTTTTAATCTATTAAATATAACAGGAATTGTTAAGTTACTCTACTAATATATAATAAAATACACATTAAAAACTTTAAAATCTTAATGTAGCTTGAAACATAACCAGAAAAATTAAACCAACACAAAAACCTTCCAAATAATATATATATATATATATATATATATATATATATATATATATATATATATATATATATATATATATATATATATATATATATAGGCTTAGGTTATTCTATTCTAACTAATTATTGTGCGGACGTATGGATAATGTTATTCTTAGAGAATGATAAAGAAAATATGTTGTTTGATAATATAAATACGTTCAATCTTACATAACTATTGTCATTAACACACATTTTCACTAATTAAATCGTCTATATGGTTATTATACACTTATTATTATTATTTTCATTTCTGTCAGAATGTTTATTGAGACGTACTCTGTCAGAATGAAAATGAGTGAAAAACGATATGTGAGAACAAAAATAAATAATAATTAGTGAGAATGCATGAAAATGACGATATTTTTGTAAGGATGAACGTATTTGCATTGCTAAACAACTTATTCTCTTTGTAATTCTCATAGAATAACATTGTCCACATATCTACACAATAATTAGTTAGAATACTTGAACGTAGCTATATATATATATATATATATATATATATATATATATATATATATATATATATATATATATAAAACTTTGAACATGATTTGTATTTGTGTGTTATGTTATCTATATAATTATAAATATAATAACTAATTGTAGAATTTGTTTCAACCATTCATATTTTCCTCGTCGATAATGAATGTATGTTTGTTTATAATCTACTAGTTTATAACCATGGGAACCACGGTTACAAAATTAAAATTGGTATATAAATCAGAAAATTAAGTTGTTAAAATAAACATATATTATTAAAAAATAAGAAATTACAAAAAAAATTAACACAGTCTTATTAACAATAATAATAAAACATGTTATGAGAAATAATATTTTACAAATAATTTACAAATTTCTAAAAACTTCTTTATAAACAACATTATAAGTTCTATTTGTAAATCTACCAATCATTCTCTACTTTGAACTTTAGATAGGGCAACATATAATTGACCATGTGTAAAAACCGAATCTTTCAAAAACAAACCAACCTTAAATAATGATTGTCCTTGGGTCTTGTCAATTGTCATTATAAAACAAAAGGTATTGAAATAGTTCCAAATGTTGTACATTGATTATATGGAAGGTAATGTTGATATGAAAGGTATTCATTACATATCAAAATTATCTTGTCATTACCGTATTTTAGATTTTTGAATGATAAATTATGTTGATTTGGTCAATGGTGCTTATTCATTTTGATATATTTTTAATTTCTTTGAAATTTTGCTAATTTTCAGGAATTTTAGGGATTTGATATGCATACACATGGTAAATAAGCGAGAAAATATGTTTCTGAACTTATGAAGTTTTTTTTCATACGGCAAAAAAAATTCTTGTAATTAAAAAACTTATAAATTCGTAAAAAAAATCAAATTAAAGCATGAATATTTTAATACATATGCATGTCTAATATATCTCTCGTGACGTTGAAAAATCTCAAAATCTACTAACATTAATATTACTTGACTTTCTTGAAAATGTAAACATAATAAGTGTAATAAAATTAGGTAAATATCCTTTAATCGGGGGATAGGTGATGTGGGTAATATTGACATATTTTGACATATTTTGTTGCCATATAAGAATTTATGAATATTTATGAGTATGAGTTGTAAAATGAAATTCAAATTGGAGAACCAAAACAATGACACGTGACGTGTTATTGATTTAATAGCTTGACACATGGCAGAATGAGATTAACCCTATTCATTTATTAGATAGGGAGATGAGACATAGCAAAAATTATTACGTTACTATAATAATATATAACAAAATATATACACATTAAAAACTTTAACATCGTAACATGGCTTAAAAAAGTAGCCAAAAACTCAAACCAGCATAAAAATCTTTCAAGTTTTGTCTTCTTTATTTGTGTATATGTGATTTTTATATGTGATTTGTGTTTGTATGTTACTCAAACGATTGGTCTTTTTTATAGTACAAAAAAATTATTCAACTACCAATAATTTAATGTTCCTAAATTATATCATATTAATTCAAATTTGTAACGGCGGGTTCGTGGTATGTATTTAAATTATAATTATTCATTTTTATAGAGCAACTCGACGAGTTGGAAGCCTAAACTCGTCGTGTAGAGATAAGATGAGACACGGGTTTTAAGTAACCTACTGGACGAGTTGAGAGCCCTCAACTCGACGAGTAGGCTGGCAGATGTGAAACCCTAATTTCATGGTTTTGCATCCTATTTAAATATCTTAACCCCCCTCATACTAGCCTCATTTCCAACCTCCAAGTCCCAAACCCTAGATCTCAAAACCCTAATGCATTGTGTGAGCTTGTGAGTCATTTTTGAGAGAAATCTTGTGTGTGTGAAGCTTGTGGAAGAAGGAGAAGCTTGGGGACTCAAGAAGGAGGTTATAGATCCAGCAACTTCACTTCATTCTCAGCATTTTCTAGTACGCAAGTCTCAAACTTGCTTAATGATTACTTAGATCTCTTTCCTATCACTTTTATTGGGTTTTTGGTCCAACTAGCATGATCCTTGGGAAATGGACGTCCCAAGTGAGTATACTTTCAGATCTAGAGCCTTGAAGGGATTTCGTGGCATAAAGGTGCAAACTTTATGGCCATTGAAGCCCCATGCAAGCTTTGGGATATAATTTTGGCATTTTAAGCTCCAAAAGGCCATGTATGGAGAGAAGGTTGGACGCTTTACGTGTTCATGTAGCGTCTAGGGTCCAGATCTCAGTTTGTATGCCTTAGCTTGAAGTATTAAAGGCTTTTGGGATCAAGATCTAGGTCTTATGGAGTTAGGGTTTGAGCTAAATCAATTAAGGAAGGGTATTAACGGGTAAAGTTGGAAACTTTACCCTTAAAAGGACATTTCCGGTATATATGTGATGTATGGAGCTTAGATCTTAAGAATATGGGCTTAATCCATTAAGAAAGGCTTATCATACTGAAGAACTCGACGAGTTCATAGAGGAACTCGACGAGTTGGGACGATTTGTCCCGATCTTGTAAAGGGCAGAATTCGACGATTCTGAGGAAGGACTCGACGAGTTGACTCGTTTTATCATGATTCTGAGAAGCATGGAAACTCGACGAGTTAGAAGATGACTCGACGAGTTGAGTCAACTTGTGTTTGACTTTGAATTTGGCTTTGACTAGACGCTGACTTTGCCCTTGAATTTGACTCTGACCTAGGTTGACCCGTGAAGGGGTTTTGGGTATGGAATGGTATCTAAGAAGTTGTTTTGTATTGGGTGTGAGTAGAGCCGGGTGCGGAGCAGAGACGTTTAAGCTATTCACACGACATTGAGGTGAGTTTCCTCCTATAGGAACAGGTCTACGGCACCAATGTCGGCCCGTTTATGTATATTAGTATATTACGGGCTAGGGTCCGATGCTGGGCCGTGCCCGATGCCGGGCCGTGCCCGATGTAGGTTTATATGTTTTTTGGATATCGGTCTGATGCCCAGGAAAGCCCGAGGAATGTTTTTATGCTTGATGTCTTCATGATTCTTGCATGTGCTTGTTTTATATGTTACCAGACTTCGGTCTGATGCCGGGGAAAGCCCAAGGAATGTTTGTATGCTTCTGGATTTCGGTCCAATGTCGGGCGGGGCCCGAGGAATGTTTGTATGTTTATGTTATGTGATTATTTATGTGTACTTGTTGATTTGTTTATATGTATACCGAGCCTTGATCGATGTCGGGCGGGGCCCGATGCCGGACTTCGAAACAATAGCGGGAGGGCCCGACGCCGGACTTCGATCCGATGCCGGACGGGGCCCGATGTAACGGGCAAGGCCCAAGATATGTTATTATTGTTGGGTTATGAGCATTCTAACACTCCTAAGTGTACATGCAACCCTAAATACCTTGGATCTATGTTTTCTCTATTATACATACAATTATGAACATCCAAGGTATTATCCTAATCTAGCATACTAAATAATAAATATAACAAGATAGAATACATACCTCTTTGATGTAGAATGTCTTCATGAAGCTTGAGTGCCTAGTGCCCCAAGTGTGACACCTGAAATGGTTCACACAACACCAAATACACTTGGAATAACTTGAGAGAAACTTGAACACTCCTTGAAATCGTCTAGCCCTCACACTCACACATTAGTGCCCGATTTCTTGAGCCATGGGATTCTTTTATATGGTGGCTATTAGGGTTACACCATGTAACTCATAACTTTACCCATTCCTTATGCTCCATGGATTTTAACCTCCATGGAGTATCCATGGGTCACCCCATGGACTTAGTCCAACATAAGGAATCTTGGATCACAAGCCCACATATATAAGAATGAATGATTTACACAATCAACCCATATATTTAATTAGTCTCCTTTTGATCACTTAATTAATTCCAATTTAATTCTTGATCAATACTAATTAAATAACCTTATTAATATATTAGAACTTATAATATATTAACCAACCTTAAGTGTTATTTCTCTCATTATAGTCTATCCAAATGCATGATGCCATGCAACCCAAATGGACCATGCCGGGTCGGGTCAAGTCTTACCAATTATAGTTATGGACTTAGACATTAATCCAACAGTCTCCCACTTGGATAAGTCTAAAACTATTATTGCGTATGACTTCAGGAACCGATCAACAATCGTAGCTCTCAAAAGCTTCTGTCGAACTCTGACCTTGTCGATGAACTCTGACCTTTGTTAATGACTTGTCCATTAGATAAGGGATCATATATTCCTCCATTCTAGATATCATATGGACTGAGACATGGATTATCAATCATTCTCTCTGTCAATTTGTTGTTTCCCGATTCCCGATTCATGATGACTGACTGATTGAACAAATCAAATCAGTCTTGGCTTGGCCAAGCACTCACATGTATCATCTTTAAATCATCGAGGGGCCCACAGATATCGCTTTTATCCCGAAGGTAAAAGGAATGGATAAACTTCGACTCATATGGCTTGTTCTACTACTTGTTGAATCATACACAAAGGCACGTTTTATAACATCGAGTTACCAAATGCGTTTTCGTGCAATCAATGTATAGCCAACTCATAGTAACAACTCATATCTCTAGTTTTGAAGAATATAAGATATTATCGTCTCATGATCACTCGTGATAAAATTCATGAAATGTTCAAATGAGCGTGGGTTGAATCCAATACTCAGAACTTATGAGCACTCATGAGTGTTGTAGCACCACTTTGTCCACCAACTTGGACCTCTACAAACCAACCCATGACAGTCTTGATTCATATCTACTTCCAACATATGACCGACTGTGGATGGTTTGAATAACTTAATCATTCAGGAAGAGCGACTTAGTTATTCTGGAAGTCAAAACATGCAAAGTGAAACACTAGAATAAATGAATCAAATATGGTATCAAACCCTATGAATATAAATAAACACTTTTATTTATCACCATACTGATTACTCATTATTCATTGTTTCGGTTTTATCAACTTTATACTTGAATTAAAAACACTAGTTGTCCCATGCTCCAAGCATGTACACTATGTTTTTCTTAAACAATAGCTTTGCCATACACCAAGTATGCACTCTATGTTTGTCTATGATCCTTACTTTGTGAAATAAACCAATTGAACATAATTTCAATGATTCTAATTTCACACTCCCAAATCCTTATCGAAAAATGTGAGAATTTCAAATTCCTATCATTTATCAAAATCTGTTTAGATTTTAAACTTATATGCACTGACCCTCCTGTAATGAATATGTACAAAGTCACAAAGACTTGTCAACAGTCATTATAAGGTATTCCAATGGAGATCAACTCCATGGAAACTAAGTCTCATATTCAAAGTATATTGCTTTGGACATGCTTCTTGCATTAAGTTTTCTAATCTTACATAGATAACTTCCACCTATGGAGACAACTCCATATTCTCATTTTGACTATCACTTCTGAATAAGAGATGCCTCTTTTCAGAATATGTCAATATGGTCCTTCCAAAATTACCACTATACTTCCAACTGTCCCTGAGCAACCAATCTTTGGTAAACCTCAGATTGTCCTCGACAATTGCTTAATCATTTTAGTCATATCCAATTCTACACCTTTTCCCTTCTTAATGCCTCTGGGCATTTGGAAAAATTTAGAAATGACAAATATTATAGCACATGCAATCGATCTTGTACCCAAAGCAAATGGTACACGATTCATGATGTCTCACATAAAGACATGATTCTAGACCAGTCTTTTGCTACAATATTTTTATTTTCCATGTTTTCAAAATTTGACTATGAAGAGGGATGCCGTAATCGTAATCGAATTTTGAGATCGCAATATATAGAATTTCCTTAAGTTGAACCAATCCAACATGAAATTCATATATATATTCTTGACTAAAGATGATTAAGGTCTCAATATAAGCCTTTAGAACTGAAATGAAGTATATCCTCTCCCTTAATTATAGCAAAACAACTTTTTCAATCCCTGCAGCCTCACGAATTGAAACTTTTGTTTTCTATAATTAACATTGCTAACTTGCAACACTAACAATAATTATCATTCTCCCACTAACATGATGATTATTAGCATAACACTTATGCTCCCACTAGATTTGACATGTACTCAGAAATCAGCTGGACTTCTAGAAATCAATACTTTATTGACTTCCTTACCAAAGTTCAGATTTCTGATACGAGATGCTTTGATAAAACTTTATCAAAATCATACACCTTTCCTTAGATAGCATGCATGTGTGTCTAAACAATTTCAGAACTATGAAAAGGGATGCCGTAATCATAGTCTCAATTGTTTAGACCTTTTTGCCATCTGCTTCAAATCTACTTGGTGGAAGTGTTTCCTCACCATCATTTTCATGAATCGGAGAGAAACCTTATGACCCTTAGATTTTATGGTGTATGTGTTCTTATCCATGTGAATCGTCAAAACCATAGTCACAAGACAAGGATAATGACAAATCCAAACTCATATGGACTGAACTTATGCAATCTTAACTTCTTGCCACCTGGCAGTACAGGGCCTGCCATTGCTTCCAAGTTGTTATGCAACCAATTGAGAACTTTCAGAACTCCTATGCAAAGCCAACTTTAACTGGAATGGGCATATAATATGTCAACATGATAGGTTATAAACCTCAAGTCGTGTGCTAGTGAAGAACCTCAGGTTTTATTCTTGATTAGTTCTTGAAATTCTTTTTAGGATCTTTAAGACTCCCACTGTCCTCTTGACATATAAGACTATCTTGCCAAATATTCAAGAGATAGTGCGGATTCTTTATCAAGACAAACACTTCACACAATTGGCCTTAGTTGGTCTTTGTTTTATCCAAAACATCACAACTTACCAATTTCAAATGTACAATAGTAGGACACTTTTACTCTTACATTTGACAAGTGTTTTAAACCTTTCTTTAAGATATGTCACTCAAGTTACAATCTTGGAGTATGAATCTAAGAATTGTTTTGGAACGAAGTATGACTCATCTTCCTGATCTAACCAATTCAACAATTCATGACTCCTCTTCTTAGTCATAAGAATGCACTAAGATGACCTTTAGAGGACTAATTGTGATATGATTTCTAAATCATTAAGATGATCACAAACATGATACTAAAGTACTCTCCCATCTTTTCAGATTTGAGAAACTTTTATCTTTCTGCCTAATTTGATTCTTCCCATTCGTTCTACCATACATTGAGACTTTTCCAATGTTTTAGAATTATACTTAAACTTGTAAGTATAACCATATTTACTAAACTTTAGTAAATCAAATAGTCTTAACGAGCTTTGTGGTGGACATGACCAGTGCACAAGAATGTGTACTCGATCCCTTTAGTCCTTCGCTTGACTCACACATCCATGTGAACAAGTAATTAGTCTTGATTTTCCAATGCTTGAAAGTTCTCATTCATCATACTATTCAACTTGCATGATTCCAAGTTTCGGTCCAATTGAACCTTGGGTGATGAGAATCTTTCCTTATTTGGTAATATTAGACACTACCACAACCGAAAGAATCAAATCCATTTTTCCAATATTGCTATCAATGGAATCTTATAAGCAACAACTTTTCACAAATGCCATTGTAAGGATACTTAAAATAAATAAATTCAAAACCTTTTTCTTTTATTTTAAAACTTTGCGGAAAAACTTATCCTTACAATCCATATGAAAACCTTGTTGTTATCTATTCCTAAGCAATATAAATATCATAACTCTTAAGTAATAGCCCAAAATTCTGATCACCGAATCATGCGATTGAAATCCATCTTTGCGATCAGAATCAGCATGTACTTAATAGAGTTAGACAATGGACTTTACCTGAAGTAGAGCCAAACTTATTGACTTTAACATCCTTAGGTAAATTTGGCAGCTTCGTAACCAATGCCCCTTCCTTTGGCAATAGTTACATATGGACCCTTGATAATGGGACTATCTCAGACTTTGCCTCTCTCTTTACCATTGGGTCAACCGAGTTGACTATGGCCGATCCCTTTCCATTGGGAAGAGAGAGCTTTACTGGATATCCAATGTCATCATTGTCAATGTCCATAGCGTTTTAGGAAGTTGATCTTAGCAAATAGATAAGATCATTAAGGGTCTTGTCTTAGTCTGTTTCATACGATTCCCAAAAGAACTCACTATGTGACTTAGAAAGTAGTTGAGCCACCAACTTTCTCAAGACTTTGACACCCAACTCTCCCTGCTTGTCAATATGTGACTACATCTCCAAGATGTGATCACACCTAGACCTTGCCTTGCCAATAGGGCTTGAGTGACCTTAAACTTTTTAGGAACTTGTGGGTTAGGGAGAATAATTGGAGGAGGTGAAAGAAGTATGATATCCATGGGACATCATCTTTATTTAGGAAAGCTTGTTTCAAGAGATTTGGGAAGATCATAAATGTCTAGACCAGACATCTTTTTGGGAGATATTCAAGATAGTTGATTTAAAGTCCTTAATATGACACCCAATATGAAATATTAAGGCTAGGACCCAACAAACTATTTTATAACTTAGAAGAGGGATGCCGTAATCCAAGCTATAAAATATTTGAAGGTAGGTGAATGACGATTCACCAATTTCCACCATGAAAAACGAAATAATTTATTAGGTTTTAATTGGATTTGAAAGTCCTAGATCTTTGAGATTCATTGAACTGTTCAAAGGCATGTTTTAATCTCGAGTGTACCCTTCAGGTTTTGTGACTGGGATGCCGAGGATCACAAAACAAGGTGTGAATAACCATGCAAATATACTTGGTACCCTTAATATTTACCCCTTAATCAGTGTGCCGGTTAACCACACACGCTCCACCGATACTATGATAAATATTAAGTTACCCTTTGCCTACCTTGTTAAGTCCAGGTTAGTGTGCCGGTTAACCACACACGCTCCACTAACGACTTAAGCAAAGTGCAAAGTGTAATTTCATGGGTTAGCACCAAATTCACATTTTCCTAAGTAACTAAGATTGGGTATTAATAAGAGTTTAGTTACTTAGTATTTATCATTAATACTTTTAATGAAAGGAGAATTATAGTCCTTGTCCTACCCGTTCGGCTAACGACCCTCCACCAGTCAAGGAAGCGGTGGGTGAGAGTGGACACCCATTAAACTGCCATTTTATAGGCAGTAACCTTATACCCCCTTATAGACCGGCTTCGTGAATGAGGACTACTAACGGTAAGACTGACTTTACTCTTATACATATATATAAATAGTATTAACTTATAATATTATAAAGTATAAGGGTTGAATTTTAACTTTTAAAATTCTAAGGGCTAACTTGGAATTAAAGTATTCATAAGTGAAAACTTTTCAAATTCCAAAACTTGAGGGCAAGTTTTGAAACTATTCAAAACTAATTAATTCCGTAACTTATGAGTTTAAAGTAGTTTTAATTAAAAAAAAAAAAAAAAACTCTTCAAGTTCCATAACTTGAGGACAAGTTATGGAAGACTTTAAACTAATTAATAAAAAAAATAACTTTTTTTATTGTAACTTATGGAACTAATTAAGGTTACACTTTTTTTTTTAATTTAATGAAGAGACTCTTGAACCTCCATAACTTGAGGACAAGTTATGGAGTCATAAAACCATTTAATTAGAACTAGACTCTTCATTTTGTAACATTTGCCAACTTTTATGAGTTTTATGATTCTTAAATGTGACTTTTCATATAACTTGAGGACAAGTTACAAAAACACACTTTGGAATCAACTCTTAGATTAAAATGGATTGAAAACAACTATTTCACACAACTTTTCTATTAATCTAAGAACCTCATAAGAACAAGATAATTCAAATCATCAATCTTCAAGAAATTAGCATGAACATACAAACTAATACAAATCTTGAAATTATGACAATTATCTTAGAAATTGGATTAGCATGAACATTACCACATCAAAAACAAGTTTATAAGTCCAAAAACATCTTAGGGTAATGTTCCTAGTCCAATTCCAGCCAAAACAATCGAATATATGCATCCAACTCTATTTTTCAGCTACTTTTGCAAGTATAACAAGAAAACAAGCCTAGGCTCTGATACCACTGTTGGGTTATGAGCATTCTAACACTCCTAAGTGTACATGCAACCCTAAATACCTTGGATCTATGTTTTCTCTATTATGCATACAATTATGAACATCCAAGGTATTATCCTAATCTAGCATACAAAATAATAAATATAACAAGATAGAATACATACCTCTTTGATGTAGAATGTCTTCATGAAGCTTGAGTGCCTAGTGCCCCAAGTGTGACACCTCAAATGGTTCACACAACACCAAATACACTTGGAATAACTTGAGAGAAACTTGAACACTCCTTGAAATCGTCTAGCCCTCACACTCACACATTAGTGCCCGATTTCTTGAGCCATGGGATTCTTTTATATGGTGGCTATTAGGGTTACACCATGTAACTCATAACTTTACCCATTCCTTATGCTCCATGGATTTTAACCTCCATGGAGTATCCATGGGTCACCCCATGGACTTAGTCCAACATAAGGAATCTTGGATCACAAGCCCACATATATAAGAATGAATGATTTACACAATCAACCCATATATTTAATTAGTCTCCTTTTGATCACTTAATTAATTCCAAATTAATTCTTGATCAATACTAATTAAATAACCTTATTAATATATTAGAACTTACAATATATTAACCAACCTTAAGTGTTATTTCTCTCATTATAGTCTATCCAAATGCATGATGCCATGCAACCCAAATGGACCATGCCGGGTCGGGTCAAGTCTTACCAATTATAGTTATGGACTTAGACATTAATCCAACAATTATGTGATTATGTGATTATGTCTATGGTATGTGGTAGTTTGGGGAGACTCACTAAACTTCGTGCTTACAGTTTTCAGTTTTGGTTTCAGGTACTTCCGGTAACAAGGGGAAGAGCTCGAGATGACTGCGGTGCACAGACCATTTTGTTTAGCCTTGGATATTTTACTATGATATATTGACATATGTTTTGATATGATAATCTGATTTGATACAATGACTTATGTTTTTGGATGAAATGATTTTGGCAACTATGGTTTATATAATAATTAAAAAACGAAAGTTTTTGTCATGATTTTTGGGATGTTTCAAGTTGGTATCAAAGTCTTAGTTTGAGGGATTCAGGAATACTCTCAGGTGTGTCTGAACTCAAACTGAGGACTTGGTATAAAACTTTAAAAGAAAAATCATTTTACAAAAAGGATTTTGAAAATAGAAAAAGGGTGTGGTGCATGCAATCAGCCGAGCTCAAGTAAGTTCTCCCAAATTACCCATACAAGTTGTTATGTTATGATATGATTATGAGAACTGCATGCTAGATTAGGGCTAAGGATCTAGGAAGGATGCCTTGTATGCCTGTTATATGTGTATGAGCTTTATGAAATGCATGCTAGTACTGATTAGTCAGTGATATGATGGCCTGATTAGGATATGCTTGGTTTGTTTACTCAATGCTCGAATGCTGCTTGCTTTGTGCTTTTAGGAGTTCTAGTTATCTTTAAGTAACTAGTAAACGAATATTTTAAGTTACATATTACGAGGACTAAATAATTTCATAAGGTTAGGTTTAGCTCTATTTCGCAGCTCTCATCCGAGTCTAACCGTTGTAGGGTAGGACCTCTCATTCGAAGAATTATCTGGTCTTAGTGATATGTAATAGTATTCGCGAGCTAGTTAGGGAAAGGTAGCAGGGAATTCTTATGTAGCTGATGGCGGAGAGTGGGTTGGAGATTACCCTAGGGCAAGCCTAGGATGAGAGTAGCATGAGAGCAGTAGTAGTAGTAGGGACTTGGTGGAGTCAAGGAAACTCTTGAGGAAAGTACGGATAGATGTGGAAGGTAGTATGGGCCCGTACTACTGAAAGCAGATGATCCATACTCGAATTAAGGAAGGCTGATATGAACCCAGGGAACTTGTAGTATGTGGGATCCCTCGAGTTATGATGAGTATTCTGATGTTTTTTATGGTGTATTTTCAGTATGGTGACGCTAAGCACTTGACCAGTTGGCAGTTCAGGTGCCGGTGGGGATCAGGCTCGGGCTCTAGAGTCGGGCAGCTCGATGAGCAGATGAGAGAGTTCATTTCATCTGAGATCACGCGTAGTATATTGGACCAGACTCCTGTGATCTTCGGTACGGTCAAGGAGGGCATCCTGTAGATTCTTGACGAGAGGTTGAGTGCTTTCCGCACCGAGATGGCGGCCATGTTAGGGGCGCGCACGATGACATTCAGGGAGTTCCGAGCTTGTGGAGCTCCAGACTATCATGGGGCTCGGGACCCCATTGTTAGCAGCAGGTGGTTGACTGATGTTGCCAACGCCTTTCTCACCATCCGATGTCCCGATGGGGATAAGGTCCGACTTGCTTCCTGGCTTCTGAAGGACAGGGCGCGTGATTGGTGGGAGGAGGTTGGACATGCCATTGGAGATGATGCAACTCTGGATGTAATGACCTGGAGTGACTTTTCGGCCATGTTCAGGGTTGAGTTTGCACCTGTGATTGAGGTGCAATAGCTTGCTAGGGAGTTCCAGGATCTCCAGCAGACGACTGAGACGGTGACTGAGATCACCGCCATGTTCAGGGAGAGGGACCTTCTTTTTCCGCAGTACGTGGCAGACGAGGAGATGAAAAAGGCCCGCTACCATGAGATGTTGCGGAGTGATATCTGCCAATTTGTGAGCCGATCCAGATGCAAGACGCTGGAAGATATGATTGAGAGGGCTTGAGAGAGAGAGAGAGAGAGAAAAAGAGAGAGAGTTGGATTTGGAGATGGAGAAGAAGAGGAAACTGGAAGGGGTTCAGTCAGGGAGTGCGGGCAAGAAGCCCAAGGTATCAGATCACCGATCGAGGAGCCAACAGGGCCACAACCGCTGTGGCAAGTGCGGCAAGTTGCACGAGGGAACGTGCATGACACGTAGTTTGGGCTGCTTCAAGTGTGGCCGAACTGGTCATGTCAGCAGGGACTGTATTGCTACCACCACCACCACCATAGTATCAAATCTGATTTGCTTCCCGTAAAATCAGAGGGGACACAAGCGGTCCCAGTGCCCGAGTTTAGCAGCAGCAGGACAGGTGGCGACACCCGCTCCTGCTACATTCAGGATCACCGACGGCCGCCAGGGCCGGGAGGAGGCGCCAGTGGCGAAGAGCAGAGCCTTCCAATTGACAGCAGAGGAGGCATGTGCAGCTCCCGATGTGGTGACCGGTATGTATCTTATCATTATCTCTTTATTTATATTTATTGTTGCTTATGTTTATATGTTTCATTATAGTATCGTTCCTTGTGAACGGTATATCTGCTCTGGTATTATTCGATTTGGGGCTACCCGGTCTTTTGTGTCGCTCTCGCTCAACAAGCGATTTGTGGGAGCTCCAGGGGAGCTGAATTGTCCACTTGATGTAGAGATAGCTGATGATAGGACCGTTCGGATTGCAAGGATTCATCGAGGATGTACACCGCAGTTGTTTGATGAGCAATTTTCCATGGATTTAGTCCCCATTCCCCTGCGAGGGAATTAGGTTATAGTGGGTATGGACTGGTTGAGTCTCAATGTGGCATTGATCGACTGCGAGCAGCAACTTGTGCGGGTACGGACCCGAAGTGGGGGAGGTTTAGTGATTCAGGGCGAGAGGCCGCAGGGTGGACCGACTTTATGTTCAGCAGCGAGAGCTAGGCGCTACCTTCAGCAGGGTTGCGCAGGTTATGTTGCCTATGTTATGGATACCCGGGATAAGGGTAAGGCGATAATGCATGATGTACCGATCGTACGGGAGTACCCGGATGTGTTCCCAGAGGATTTTCCTGGGGTACCTCCGAAGAGGCAGGTAGAGTTCAGGATTGACCTAGTCCCTGGTGCGGCTTTGATAGCCAAGGCACTATATAGGTTGGCTTGTCCCGAGATGCAGGAGTTGTCTACACAGTTGCAGGAGCTGTTAGACAAGGGATTTATCAAGCCGAGAAGTTCTCCATGGGGAGCCCCTATCCTGTTTGTGAAGAAGAAGGATGAGTCACATCGGATGTGTATAGATTACCGGGAGCTGAATAAGGTAATGGTGAAGAACCGTTATCCCCTCCCGATGATTGATGACTTATTCGACCAGCTTCAGGGTGCATGTTGGTTCTCTAAGATTGATCTGAGACCAGTTTAACACCAGATGCGAGTCAGGGATGATGACATGCCGAGGACAACCTTTCAGACTCGCTATGGTCACTATGAGTTCGTGGTGATGCTGTATGGGCTCACCAATGCTCCTGCCGCGTTCATGGATCTCATGAACCGCGTATGCAGACCGATGCTGGACCGGTCTATAATTGTCTTCATCGATGTTATCTTGGTTTACTCCAAGACTCAGGAGCAGCATGGGGAGCACCTGAGGGAGGTGCTGGAGACACTGAGGAGGGATAGACTTTTTGCAAAGTTCTCCAAATGTAAGTTCTGGTTGCGCGAGGTGCAGTTTCTGGGGTACCTTGTCAACCAGAAAGGTATTCTGGTTGATCCGGCCAAGATAGAGGCCGTGATGCAGTGGGAAGTTTCGAGGTCTCCATCTGAGATTCCGAGTTTTCTTGGTCTGACGGGTTATTATCGGAGATTCATACATGATTTCTCCAAGATTGTTGTTCCCTTGACCCGACTGACCAAGAAGTCGGTGACATTCCGTTGGGGGCCTGAGCAGCAGGCAGCTTTCGAGACTCTCAGAGAGCGGTTATGCGAGGCATCGATTCTGACTTTGCCGGAGGGCGTCGACGATTTCGTGGTTTACTGTGACGCTTCGCGGGAATGGGTGCAGTGCTAATGCAGTGGAGTGACATGATAGCATATGCTTCGAGGTAGTTGAAGCCTCATGAGGAGAACTACCAGACACATGATTTGGAGTTGGGGGCTGTGGTTTTCGCCCTCAAGATTTAGCGACAATACCTATATGGGGTTCGTTGTACCACTTACACGGACCACAAGAGTTTGAGGTACCTAATGGATCAACCGAATCTGAACATTAGGCAGCGTCGGTGGTTAGATGTGGTGAAGGATTATGATTCTGAGATCCTTTATCACCCGGGGAATGCCAATGTGGTGGCCGATGCTCTTAGCCGCAAGGAAGCGGCGACTTTGATTTGGGATATATGTATGAGGATGACAGTGATTAATCTGTTGCTGGAACGGATTACAGAGGCACATGTTGAGGGTATGAAGGAGGAGCGCCGGAAGTGTGAGCGGATCATAGGCAAAGTGGCCTTATTTGATTATGACAGCCGTGGGTTGTTGACCCTGCATCGGGGGGTCTGGGTTCCTTACTCGGGTGGAGTGCATCGGGTTCCTACGGAGGAGGCACACAAGTCTAGGTTCTCTATCCATCCCGGGGCGATGAAGACGTATAGGGATCTTCGCCCGGAAGTATAACCAGAGTCTCCTGGAGGGAGAGCGTGAAATTTGTGAATAGATCTATTCGGGACTGACAATCCCACACCTGCACTATTAGCTACAGTGGGGCGGGCACGCCCGGGGTGACAAATTTTGTAATCGTACGACGTCCGAAGAAACGTCAAGAAGGTCTCGGGTCAAATTAGCATGGTTATCCGACTCACAATATGTATAACTAACCGTTGTTTACACGATATTTTATTCAATAATTTTAATTAATTGTTAAAACTATCTATCTACTTACTGGAAGGGAGTCCAGCGATTAAATCCTTGGTTTTATTTGAATAATAAAACTACTTATCTACTGGTGGCAACCAGCGTTTTTCGAATGAAACTTACTCTTATTCAACGAACATGTTAGAAAATATGGGATTTTCTTGGAAAGCATGCATATCTATTTCTAAAGTCAATAACGAATGTTTTCGATACCAAACGATATTTACTTATAGTACAAAGAAATAATTTTTACAAATTCAGTGACTAGTTTCCAATACAATAACATGCTTATGAACTCACCAGCTTTATGCTGACCCGTTTTCAAAACCGCTTGTATTCTCAGGACATCGATAGACAAGTACCTCCGCTCATTTTTGGAGAAGATGGAGCTTCTTGAAGTTCAGTCTTTATCTTTTGTTTCTTCTAAACATAACGATATGTACAAATTATGTTTCCAAACAGATGTAAATATTCTTAAATCAATGTAATGGTTGTGTTTACTTTGATTACTATGATACGATTGTTGTGATACTACACATGACGTCCTCCGCCCCGGAGCGTTTCCGCCTTCGGTTCCGGGGTGTGACAGATTGGTATCAGAGCTATTGTTTATAGTGAACTAAGTATACCGAACCTTACATGGTATACAACTATAAACACTAAGGGGCTAAAGTGCTCTGAACTAAAAGTATACTTTTCAAAATACAAGTATTTTCACAAAAAGTATATAAGTATACCTACGCACCGGAAATAGTCTCTTGAACATAACAAAACGAAAGTATTTGGATGTTGAACACTGCAGTTAAACCTGGGCAGTTATGTAATCATGTCTAGGGTCAATATAGCCTGATCAACTATATTCATTCGAGACATGACCAACATGTGCTTGGGAGTAATGGTGGTGTTACAACAGACCTAAAACTTACCAAATATCCATACACCAAGTCATCGAAAGAACGAAACAATCAAACTTAAAATACTATAGGAGTATTTTACTAAAGTCAATTCATCGCAGAAATTCACTTCCAAGTGTTGCTACTCATTCCTTTTAGCGATAATTTATTTGCATTGGTAGTCTTTCCTTGCTTATCGCTTAGTAGAACACTCTAGCTATCATAGTGAGATATATTAGCTTCATATCTCTTGATTCAATTCAGAGGACTTACCATCCTCATCTTCCTGTTCATTTTAGAACAAGATGCCTCCTCTAAGAAGACCCATCAGAAGAAATGACGATGCTCCACCACCACCACCGCCACCTCAGTTCGATCCCATTATGTTCCAAGCAGCTGTTACTGCCGCTGTGACCGCTGCGATGGTACAAGTTAATTCTGGTGGATCTAGTGGGCAAGGAAGTGGTACTCATCCCCAGAATCAGGAAGGTGGTCAGGGACACTAGAAGGAGTGCTCCTATAAAGATTTCATGAACACAAAACCTACTCCCCTCGACGGCACTGGAGGTGTTATTGCCCTGACTCGATGGATTGAAAAGATCGAGTCCATCTTCGAAATCTGCTCTTGTTCCGAAGCCGACAAGGTGAAATTCGCCGCTTGCACTTTCACCAACAAAGCATTGACCTGGTGGAATGGTTGGGTCAAGTCCCTAACCCTGCCGATAGCAAATGCTATGGGTTGGGGGAGCTTGAAGGAGCTCATGCTAGCTGAGTACTGCCCACGGGGCGAAATGCAGAAACTGGAGCACGAACTCTGGAACCTAAAGATGAAGGGTTCCGACATTTCTGCTTACACTTCTAGGTTCGAAGACCTAGCACTTCTCTGTCCGGGAATGGTCACCCCGGAAAGCAAGAAGGTTGAAAGATACATTTGGGGGCTGACCCAACCGACCAAAGGAAATGTCCTGGCTGCTAGGCCAAACACCTTCGACAGCGCCAAGTACCTGGCACAAACTCTGATCGATCATGGAGTCGATCTTGATGAAGTGATAGCCACTCCTGAACCGGCTAAAGGGAGTGGTGAGAAGAGAAAATTCTGGAAACAGAAGAAGGGTCAGTCTTCGCAGGAGCCCTCAAAGAAGCAACATACGGTAGCAGTTCACGCTGCTACTACCCCTGTCGTTGCTCCAGCAACTCAAGCACCTACCAGTAGATATACTGGTACCCTCCCTTGGTGCAATAAGTGCAGTTATCATCACCGCATCCCTGGTCCATGTCGCGAGATGGTCTGCAACAACTGTGGTAAAAAGGGGCACCCGACTAAAGGCTGTAGAAACCCTGTCCAACCAACCGATCAGGCATCTGGAGCAGGTGTTAGTCAAGCCTGCTACGGTTGTGGGGAAGTCGGGCATTTCAAGAGGAACTGCCCCAAGGCAAAAACAACTGGCAACACCGGGAGAATACTATCCATGGGGCAAGAGGAGGCTGTGGCTGACCCTACCGTTGTGTTGGGTACGTTCCTCCTCGATAACTCTTATGCATGCATTCTTTTCGATTTTGGTGCTGAAAGAAGTTTTGTTAGTCATGCATTCAAGCATTTTCTAAAACATAACCCTCAACCCTTAACCGAAACATTTACCGTCGAAATGGCTAACGGTGAGAAGGAGAGCGCTAATGAAATAATCTTCGGTTGTACTCTTACTCTGAACGGTCATTCGTTTCTCATCGATCTTATGCCAGTTTCCATAAAAAGCTTTGATGTCATCATCAGCATGGATTGGTTGAGCCCTAATCGTGCTGATATCCTTTGTTTCGAAAAAGCCATCCGTCTCAACCTTCCCTCTGGTGAAGCTCTCATAATCTACGGCGATAAACTTAGTTCAAACCTCCGAATCATTTCATGCATCCAAGCCCAGAAACTCCTGCGAAAGGAGTGTTATGCATTTCTAGCCCACGTCATTAACGAAAAACAGGAAGTTAAAGACCTTGAGAGCATTCCCGAAATCTGCAACTTTCCGGACGTCTTTCCCGAGGAGCTTCCGGGAATCCCTCCCGAACGTCAAGTCGAGTTTCGTATCGACTTAGTCCCCGGAGCTACTCCCGTAGCTAAATCTCCATATCGCCTAGAACCCGCAGAAATGCAGGAGCTATCTAGCCAGCTTAATGAGCTGCTCAACAAAGGATTCATCAGACCGAGTTCCTCACCCTGGGGAGCCCCTATCTTATTCGTGAAGAAGAAGGATGGATCCTTTCGAATGTGTATTGACTATCGAGAGCTGAAATCTCTTCGATCAACTTTAGGGAGCCAGCTACTTCTCGAAAATAGATTTAAGATCAGGGTACCATCAGCTGCGAGTCCATGAAGGTGATGTTCCTAAAACAACATTTCAGACTCGATATGGTCATTACGAGTTCGTAGTAATGCCCTTCGGTCTAACCAACGCACCAGCTGTGTTCATGGACCTGATGAACCGGGTGTGTCGTCCTTTCCTAGACAAGTTTGTCATCGTATTCATCGAGGATATACCTGTCTATTCCAGAAGCGAGGAAGATCACAAACAGCACTTGAGATTGGTGCTGGAAACTCTAAGGGTGGAGAAGCTTTACGCGAAGTTCTCCAAGTGCGAATTCTGGATTCGAAAAGTAACCTTCCTAGGTCACGTGGTAAGCGAAGAAGGCATACACGTGGACCCTTCCAAAATCAAGGCGATAGAGAACTGGTCAGCACCGAAAACACTCACAGAAATACACCAATTCCTGGGTCTCGCTGGCTTTTATCGCAGATTTATTCAGAACTTCTCCAGAATTGCCAAACCCTTAACCTATCTGACTCAGAAAGGTGTACCTTTCTGTTGGAATGAAAAGCAAGACTCCGCGTTCCAGACTTTGAAACAGGCCCTATGCAGCGCACCTGTCCTGTCTCTACCCGAAGGGACGGAGGATTTCGTTGTTTACTGCGATGCATCCAATCAAGGCCTAGGTTGCGTGCTCATGCAGCGGGGAAAAGTTATCGCTTATGCCTCGAGACAGCTGAAAGCACACGAAGTCAACTACACAACGCATGACCTGGAGTTGGGAGCAGTGGTCTTCGCACTGAAGATATGGAGACATTATCTCTACGGAACCATGTGCACCATCTTCACCGACCATAAAAGTTTGCAGCATATCTTCGATCAGAAGGAGCTGAACATGAGGCAACGGCGATGGGTTGAGCTACTCAGCGATTACGAGTGCGAAATCCGCTACCATCCCGGCAAGGCCAATGTGGTGGCAGATGCGCTCAGCCGAAAAGAGCACTCAGGTCACAGAGTGAAGGCACTAACTATGACTATCTATTCCCATTTATCCGCGTAAATCAAGGAGGCTCAGCTAGAAGCCTTAAAACCAGAGAACGTCACGGATGAAGCCTTAAGAGGAATGGAAAAGAACCTAGAAATCAAGGAAAACGGAGTCTATTATTTCATGGACCGGATCTGGACCCCGAAATTCGGAGGTTACAGAGAGCTCGTCATGAATGAAGCTCACAAGACCAGATACTCCGTTCACCCAGGTTCAGACAAGATGTACCTCGATATCAAGAAGTTATATTGGTGGCCAAACATGAAAGCGGAGATCGCTACATTCGTGGGCAAGTGTCTGACTTGCGCCAAAGTGAATATCGAATATCAGAAACCCTCAGGTCTGCTTCAACATCCAGAAATTCCCGAATGGAAGTGGGAGAAGAATACTATGGATTTCATCACCAAATTACCCAAATCTCCGAGTGGGCACGATGCCATCTGGGTGATAGTCGACCGTCTGACTAAATCCGCTCACTTCCTGCCTATCAAAGAAACCTTCAAGATGGAGAGACTTACACGAATCTACATCCAAGAGATAGTCCGACTGCACGGTGTGCCTGTGTCCATTATCTCCGATCGAGATAGCAGGTTCACATCGAGATTCTGGCAGTCACTATAGAAGGCTCTTGGAACTAAGCTGGACATGAGTACAACTTATCATCCCCAGACAGACGGGCAGAGTGAAAGAACTATCCAGACCCTAGAGGACATGCTGAGAGCGTGTGTTATCGATTTTGGAAAGTCGTGGGACACCCATTTACCCTTAGTCGAGTTCTCCTACAACAACAACTACCATACTAGCATCAGGGCTGCGCCTTTCGAAGCCCTTTATGGCCGCAAGTGCAGATCCCCTCTGTGCTGGGCTGAGGTGGGCGACACACAGTTAGCCAAGGGACAAGTCCTAGATAGCACTCTCACTGGTCCTGAAATCATTCGCGAAACCACAGAAAAGATTGTCCAAATCCGAGAACGATTGAAAGCCTCACGAGATAGACAAAAGAGCTACGCCGACATACGACGAAAACCCTTGGAGTTTCAGGTTGGAGACCGTGTCCTGTTGAAAGTCTCACCCTGGAAAGGCATGATACGCTTTGGAAAGCGTGGAAAACTAAACCCGAGGTACATAGGACCATTCGAGATCCTCGCTAGGATCGGCCCCGTAGCCTACAAACTCCGATTACCTCAAGAGCTTAGTAACATTCATCCCGTCTTCCACGTCTCGAACCTTAAAAAGTGCTTATCCGACTAGACTCTTACTATTCCTCTCGATGAGATTGAAATCAAGGAGAATCTAAACTTTATGGAAGAACCAATCGAAATCATGGATCGAGAGATCAAACGAACGAAACAAAGTCGCATCCCGATAGTGAAGGTTCGATGGAATGCCAAGCGGGGACCTGATTAGACTTGGAAGCGCGAATATCAGATGAAACAGAAGTATCCACATCTCTTTTCTAATCCATGATCGTATTTCTATATTCGAATTTCGGGACTAAATTCCCACTAACGGGGGGATGATGTGACAACCCGAAACTTTTGTCCTGTGCAATCGACCTTTATAGGAATATTAAACTCAATTTTTATCACCATTTTACGCTATATAAGGGTCCGTTTAAGTGTTCTAAGCTTGAGTACAGTTAGGAATGAGATTAGGAATGAGTTCACATGTCGTTTAGAAACAAAATCGGGCCATACACCCTCATGAGAGGTGTGTACGGCCGCACACCCACTCGCCAGCCGCACACACCCTTATATATATATATATATATATATATATATATATATATATATAAGGGGACCCCTTCACTCCTTCCTTTCCTTTGGCTGAACTCTACTTTCTCTCACTACTTTCTCTCTCTAAAAACTTCATTCAAGAACACTCTAAAGGGCTCAAAAACGTGAACTATCTCATCAATCAGCTCATTATATCGGTAAGACACTTGAATCAAAGCCTAAAACTCATAGTGTTCTTCGTGTTCTTGATCCTTTGAAGGTGTACGGCCGCACACCTTCATAAGGTGGCCGCACACACACTAAACTCTCCAAAGTGAAGAGTTTTGGCCTTCATTTACTAATAGGACTTGGTATTAGCACAAGCGCACCTCGAAAACACCTCAAAATCAACATTTCGGACACAAACGAGGAGTGTACGGCCGCACACTCCTGTGTACGGCCGCACACACCCTCTGTACGGCCGCACACTCCTGTGTGCAACCACACACACAGTCTGGCCGCACACCCTGGCCGCACACACATACTGATGTCCGTACACTTCCTTTATTCGATCAATTATGGCTCCAACACTAAGTTCCAAGCATTTCCAAGTCCCGAGGGTGGTTTCCCATCGTGTTTTATCATGAAATGCCTTAATCTAATACGTATAATCATTATTATATGTTAATAGGATCCACTTGCATACGAAACATCGGTTGACACTCAACACTCGTAACTAATTGTGCTTTCGGATCCTACGATAAACTGTGAGTTCATACCCCTACGCTTTTATAAGTTTTACAACGTTTTCAGGGGGGAATACAAGCCAAACATAAAGGTTTTCACAACATAAAAACTAATGCAATTACGATGGTTTTACGTTAAACATTTAGTTACTTTATCCCTTTTGTAGTATGTGGAGCATAAGGGACGTTTTCTAAACATAATTGCATAGTTTTTCCGAAATGTTCATAAACGTAACTTATCAATCAAACTATAATAGGTATAGTTTGGGGATTTCATTATCAGTTTTCAGAATCAAAACTCCAAGCAAGTCAAACATATAAACTATGATCGATTTTGTTTATCCATACGAATAACGAGAGTATCTTACTAGATAATTATTTTGTATAATTATTATACTCCACATCGTTTATCAATGATTTCGAACTCGAGAACAACTGAATTACTCGTAAACTAGTTAATACAGGATTGTGAGATTAATCTTCGTTTTTGCCCTTCGGGGTACCAATAAATCCTTTCCGGAAGTATAACCAGAGTCTCCTGGAGGGAGAGCGTGAAATTTGTGAATAGATCTATTCGGGACTGACAATCCCACACCTGCACTGTTAGCTACAGTGGGGCGGGCACGCCCGGGGTGACAAATTTTGTAATCGTACGACGTCTGAAGAAACGTCAAGAAGGTCTCGGGTCAAATTAGCATGGTTTTCCGACTCACAATATGTATAACTAACCGTTGTTTACACGATATTTTCTTCAATAGTTTTAATTAATTGTTAAAACTATCTATCTACTTACTGGAAGGGAGTCCAACGATTAAATCCTTGGTTTTATTTGAATAATAAAACTACTTATCTACTGGTGGCAACCAGCGTTTTTCGAATGAAACTTACTCTTATTCAACGAACATGTTAGAAAATATGGGATTTTCTTGGAAAGCATGCATATCTATTTCTAAAGTCAATAACGAATGTTTTCGATACCAAACGATATTTACTTATAGTACAAAGAAATAATTTTTACAAATTCAGTGACTAGTTTCCAATACAATAACATGCTTATGAACTCACCAGCTTTATGCTGACCCGTTTTCAAAACTGCTTGTATTCTCAGGACATCGATAGACAAGTACCTCCGCTCATTTTTGGAGAAGATGGAGCTTCTTGAAGTTCAGTCTTTATCTTTTGTTTCTTCTAAACATAACGATATGTACAAATTATGTTTCCAAACAGATGTAAATATTCTTAAATCAATGTAATGGTTGTGTTTACTTTGATTACTATGATACGATTGTTGTGATACTACACATGACGTCCTCCGCCCCGGAGCGTTTCCGCCTTCGGTTCCGGGGTGTGACACAATGTTTCTTTTATTTTGGGAAATGGTACCAAAAAGTGATCTTATTTCTTGAGGTGTCTTGTTAAATATGTCACCACTACTTGAAGCATCAATCATCCTCCGATCCTTTTCATTCATACCCTTATAAAATTATTGAAGAAGTAGTTGTGCGAGTGTATTGTGTTAGGGAGAACATATACATTAGTTGATGAATGGCTCCCAAAAATCATGAAATGTCACATTCTCCCCTGGACGAATCCCTAAAATGTCACTCTTTTGAATTGATATTCGAGGGGTGGGGTAAAATTTGGTATTAAAGGCTTTGAGTAACTTTTCCCATGTGTGAATAGATCTCAATGGTAAGTTGAACAACCACTCTCTAGCTTTATCTTCGAAGTGAGTGGGAAGGCGGTTAACTTGAAATCATCAAATGTTACATGTTCAGGAAACATAGTAACACATATCATATGAAAAGACTTCAAATACCTTTGAGGATCTTCTCTATCCAAAACCATGTAACTTAGTGAGTTGATGTATGAAACTGAATTCAATTCCATCCCTCAACGATTTGCTAGACAAACGATACCAAGAGGTGTGTGAGTAACATCCGTCTTCATAATTTCTCTAAGTGTCAACTCTTGAGGGGGATTGGGGTTTTGTTGCATGTTATTGGGAGGTTGTTGGTATGGTTGGTATTGACGTTGTTGGTGATTAAACATTTGTGATTGATATGATTTATAGTTAGGATATTGGTTATAGAGGGGTTGTTTTTGTTGGGACATAGGGTATTGGTACATTGGAGGTTGTTGGTAAATGGGTTGTTGTTGTTTTTGAAGCACTTGATGTTGTTGAACTTGAAGAACATTGTTTGGAGGTTGGTTGTTTTCGTGGAGGTTTTGGTTTTGTGGTTGTGGTTGTGGTTGTCGTAATTTGGTTGATTTTGGTTTGGAGGGGTAAGTTAGGATTCTCATAATTCCAAGGTAGTGGCACATCTATGAGAGGTTGTTGGTATTGAGGTTGTCTTTGTTGTTGGGGTGGGGTATTTGCATCTTGATTGTTTGGGTTGGGATTGTGAGGTGAAGTTTGATTCATGGCAATGTAGTTTTCAAATGGAACATGTTCAAAGAAATTAAATACAATAGGAGAACTCGGTTCGGTGTCAGTATCAGTTAAAGTATTAACTTGATCTTTTACGGTAACTTGTTGAGAAGAAGAAGAAGCTTGAACGATTTGTTGTTTTTTTGCTAACTTTTCAACCTTTTTGCTTCCTTTTCAATATCAAGACTGTAGAGTAGTTTACGGGTTCTTGTAGACCTAGGCATAAACAATCAAATAAGAATAAACCAATGTCCCCGACAACGATGCAATGAACATTTGTGTGTTTATCATTAGTGTGACATCCTTTAATTTTCAGAACCAAAAAGAATTTTCATTACTCTTTAAAAGTCATGACACTTTATTTGCGGAAGAATCCTAGTATATAAAATGTTTTTGAGAACAAGATTGTCTCAAATAAAATATAAATGATTTCAAAATCAATACAGATACATAAGTTATAGCCTAAAGACCTATTGTACCTGAAAACCATTGTAGGATGTCTTTTAATCACTCATCATCCTAATCAAGTTCCAGTGGCTTAAGTCTTCGTACCTGTGATGCATACAAACTGAGTACGTTAGGTTGGGAAACCTAGTGAGATACATAGGGATTTAAATCCTACAATGTTATAATATATATATATATATATATATATATATATATATATATATATATATATATAGTAACGTCCCAAAAATACCAAGTAAAAATTCCATTTTTAACCAATCAAACCATTTGTTCATTTGTTCCAAAAGATAGTAAAAGTAATAGTTTTCTCAAAACATCAGAGTAAAAATTACAACTAGCCAATGCAGAATTAACTATGGGGGATGCAGCGCGATCATACCGAGCCCTTTCTACTGAAACTGGAAGTACCTAAAAAATGTTTAAACCACAAACCGTAAGCACAAAGCTTAGTGTGTTTCCCAAAGTACTGCATACCATACATGTCAACGGGCCCAACCCATCAGAAGGGGCCCAACCCGACATAAAAATGGGCCCACACAAAAATATAAATAGGCCCAGCCCAACATTCATATTAATGGGCCAAGGCCAACGAGCATGCTAATGGGTCCGAACCAACACACAATGCAAGTATCACAAAGACAACTAGAATCCTATACAGTATGGTGAGAAGACTCACCTGACTCACGAAGTCAACTAACCACCGCTCAAAGCTACGCCACCTATGCTACCACACGCCTATCAAAACATACAAGGTCCAACCTTAGCCTACACACTAAATCCAACAATCAAAGACAAAACTCAACCCAGATTAACAAGTCAACGGTCCAAGGTCAACCCTCAATTCAACAACCCAAAAATAACTTTAGTGAATCGCCACGTCGTGGCCGCGTAAAGTCAAAACAACCGAGCAACCTCCCAGTCGCCACGGTGCGGAGACCAAAATGGCACGACGTGGTGACTGGGTCTAAAGAACTTAATTGATTAAGTTGTTTTCTTTGTCCTTAGGAGCTCCAAAGCTCAGATCTGATACACCCCAAGGTCTTAATGGAAAATTTTTCTAACTTTATCCCTTAATTCATCCCAATAAGCCAAAACTTCTAACCCATTAAGCTCTTAATCAACCAAGTCACCCAACCAAACTTTCCAGAAGACTTTCATACCCAAAATACACTATAAAAATATGTGCTTTATTGACATGCATGTATAATGAATGTCTCTCCCAAACTAGTTCAGAACCATGGAAGAAATGAACTTATACTAGTGAATGATACCATAAGCACCAAGGAACACTAGATCTGAAACATATAATCTCAAATGGACATTTATGATCCATAAAGTCGCCAGCTGTATGGAATCCATTCCATCAAACTCTCACAATAAGAAGAAAAGGGACAAAACACTAGATCTAGAAGTACAAACTAGAAATCTTGAAACTTGAATACTCACAAGGGTCCAAAATATGCTCAAGATTGTGATGAAGAAGTTTTCTTGCTAGATCAATGCACCAAAACACCTTCTTCTTCTTCTTCAACGCACCAAGAATGCTAAAATGAACCAAAACTCTCTAAGGGAGGCTGGTGTTCTGAGGTAGAGGGTTGGAGGCTGAAGAGGATTCCCTAAGCCTGTGGAAATGTTGCTTAAATATGGAAGGAAACCCTAAATTACGGGCTTAGGCCAGAACAGCTTCCACGCAATGACACTCATTAAAACACGTGTTCCAATTAATCGACGCCACATCGTGGGCATTGTAACATCCCAAAATTATGAGGTAAAAATTTCATTTTTATTTCAACTAAAACATTAATTATCTTTAAGTCAACATTCAATATTTTCTTATTGATACGTGCAGAATATACTAGTTTTAATCCTAACCAACTGAAACAAAAACCAACAAATGATAAGCAGTGTAGATAATCGAATAGTAGTTTAGTGCAGGTAAGTAAGGTATCGAACACAGGGAACAATAAAAACAATTAAAAATACTACTAATGTTAACTAGTTAAAACAATTATTAAAGAGGGGGTTTTCTCTAGTTTTACAAGACTAGAAACTTAGACAATCAATTAAGCACTTAACAAAGAAATAATTAACAACTAACTGAAGGACAAAAGACGATATAATCAATAATATTAAACAAACTTCCGTTTAGATACGATTCACTTATTCCTATGGCTGATTTCGTGGCAAGTGCAATGGATTAATGTATCATCAATTTCCGATTTCTAATGAGATTAGGTTCATGTTCACTATTACTAATCCTTTAGCAAACAAATCAATTCAAGCAGTGATCAGTTGATTAAATTAACAAGTTTCCGGGTATTAAGTTCGAATCATGCAAGACTTGTAATGGTGGCTAACTAAATTGGTTGGTTCAATTAACTCATATATGGTTGGTCATGATATATAGCTCACACATTAACTTACTTATTTTATTATTAACCCTAGGTTATATTCACAACACTAGGCTTATAATCTTGATGGTAACCAAATCATAAGAGGCAAGAAATCAAGAAGATGTTCATGCAATCTCAATAAACTCATTAATTAATAGAAAATAATTATCATTAACACATAATGTTCGTTTAACAAACATAACATGATGAGTAACCATTTAAACATAATCCAAAACCACAAAATCAACTCATAATCATAAGATCCTCTACTCTAAACGAAAGTAGGGTGTTTAGCCCATGACTTCAGCAGAGACAATAACAAAAATGAAATTCAATAATGCCAACATGATGTAAACAAGGAAATTAAGTAAAGTGAATGTGATTTTGCTTTAGATCTCTTCAAACAAAAGCTTCTAGTTGACATCTGTAATCCACAGCTCCTTGGGATGTTTCTGGCCTACTCTAAACGAAAGTAGGGTGTTTAGCCCATGACGGTGCAACACGACGTGTTCCAGGACCCAACACACCGTGTTCTTCATTAAAAACGCGTATACGACAAGGCACTTTTCCATCGCGATTTTTCATCTTAACACGCCGTGTTTAGAGATAACGTGCCGTGTTCTTCTTCAATTTCTTCTTTTTCTTCAAAATCCAAGATCCAAGCTTCCAATTGCCAATTCCGCTCCCTTTTCCTTCCGAGCATGTCTTTGTTGCTGCAAATGAAATTTTAAACTAATTAAGTACCTTTTGTTCAATATTTGTAACAAATGCAAAATAAAATATTAAGATAATGCATGAATTATATGATTAAATATGCTAATATCACTTATCCAAATATTCAGAAGTACTTTTATAAGAAAACAGTTATAAGAGTACAATCCCAAAATGAACATGATACGGAAACATGGGTGGATGCGTTGCGATCATGTCGAATACTTCCCTTTTAAACGTGAAGTACCTAAAACTATAACCATAAAAACCGTAAGCACAAAGCTTAGTGGGTTCCCAAAAATACCACATACCATACATACCATTGGGCCTATCCCTCACATTGGGACTAGCCCGCATATTGGGCCCAACCCACCATAATGCGCCTAGCCCTGCCAAACCATTGGGCCTAGCCCGATCATACAAATGAAAAAGTCACAAAGATAGTTAGAATCTTCATAACATACAATGGACCTAGCCCTTCGAGTTCCATGGGCCTAGCCCAACATACAAATGGGCCTAGCTTGTCATACAATGGGCTTAGCCCATCATACAAATAGGCCTCGCCCAACATACCATGCAAAAGTCACAAAGACAACTATCATAAAAAACCTAGTGGTCCGGCATTGGTGCATTCGACCCACGAGTACAGTGAGGACACTCACCTCAATCCCCTGATAAATTAAATAACTGCTCAGACCGCTGAACCAGATACCCCCATACCAACTAAAAATAAACACAAGCACAATCAACAATCAATCCGAAACCCAAATTCCGAGGCCCAGTCCAGAAACCAAATTCATAAAGGCTTAAAGACCATTTTACCCTTTCCTCACTTGTTCCATAACGAAGGCCCAACCCCAAATGGCAACCCAAGCCCAATATGGCCTAATTTCCTAATTGGGCCTAAAAACTCTCATGGGACCATTACCAAGAAAGTCCTCAGCCTAACCATGGCCCAAAAACAGAAGCCTAATGGCCCAACAAAGCCCAAACTCAAAAGGCCCAATATTGTTGAACTGGGGAGTACACCCTGCGTACTCAAAACGTATGCCCCGCGTACTTGAATCTGATGCACAAAGTACAAACGACCGATGAACAACCCAACATTACGTTGAGCGTACCTCCTTGTACCCCCAGCGTACTTGTCAGGAGTCCAAAACCCACACTTAGCTCTTAACAGGTTAAGCCAATATGTCCAAAACATAGATCTGGTCCTTAAACAAGGTCTTAACCAATAAAGTTGCCAACTTTACTCATATACATGCCTTAATGGGACTCAACACTTAACAAGAGAGTTAATAAGGTTCTTAATACTTGCACGGACCAACAACTCTCGTAAAGTTTTCATTTTTATGAACAAGGGACCATATTGGAGCTTAGATCTAACATCCACTACTTCTGGAGTAGATCAAAAGCTCACCTTTACTCCAAAGAAACACCCTAAAATAGATCCAAACAAAATGATCATCAAGGTACAAGCTTTTTACCATAGAAAGCTTGCAAATGGAAAGATACTCATGGTTCTACAAGCTCAAGCCACTCCTACAAGTGTTCCTCTTCTTCTTCTTCACCACAAGACACTCACAACTCACTTTCCAAGCTCAAAATCACCAAAATGCACTTAGGGTTCGAATTTGGGGTTAAAAGGGAATGTTGGCTGAAGGTATTAGGGTTTGGTGAAGAGAAAAAGAGCTTAAATAGGTTCCAAGACCCTAAAATAGAGTTTGCATGAACATGGAGTATGCCCAACATACTCCCATTACGCTTACCGTGCTCCCTTGAGTGTCGTGACCATCCTCCCTAGTACGCCCCGCGTACTAGGGTTTGCCTCAAACCCTAAAATCTTCCGAAGGCCACAACTTCTTTGTTATAAGTCCGTTTCCGACGATCCTTATATCCACAAAGAGGTGACGAGAAGCTCTACACTTCTATCAATTTATACTTTCCTTAAAACTTCCTGAAAAAAAAATCCAATTTCCATAAAAGCCCAAACTGACACTTTACTGAAATACCCCTTGGCTCCAAAACACAAAATGAACTCCCGGATCATATAATTTACATTAACCACACCCAAATGGGTCTAAATCTCTTTTCCTCAAAGGCCCTAAGCTTAATGATACTCGGTCTTCGGATCACCACCCCACATTAGGAAACGATTCGGTACAGAGCGTTACAACTCTCGCCCACTTAAGTTAGATTTTGTTCTTGAAATCACTGCTTACCACCCTCGTGGAAACCAACGCCCTGATCAAAACCTTCTAGTGCTGAAAAAAACACTGATCCCATAACTGTCGATCTGACACGATACTGCTAAAATCCTGAAATCCCATCACTTGCCTAATCTCCACACAGGTGGAACCAATTCGAAACATAATCACAAGAGTCTCGACCAAAAGACAAATCGGTACATAACTCATAACCAAAGATCCAAGGATTTACACTGATATTGCACCTAAAAACTAGGCCTGACAATCGGGTTGGGTTCGGGTTGGCGGGTCACGGGTTGACGGGTTGGCTGGTAAGAAAACATAAACTCAACCCAACCCATATAATATATGGGTTGGAGGGTCACGGGTTGGTGGGTTGGAAACCTCAACCCAACCCAACCCATATAACTCGTTTAAGTATATGGGCTTACGGGTTCACAAGTTAGTGCGTCGAACCCAACCCATATAACTCGTTTAATAAATAAGCAATGCATTTTAAAAAATGAGGGTTTTTCAATATAAAGTCATAAAATGATTAAATTAATTAACATAAAAAAAGATTTTCAACATAAATTCTTAAAGTCATTAACATCTAAATAAAATTGAAAAATGAAAACATTCATATAAAGTGGATGTGTTCTTCGTTCGTGACTTGTGAGTATCTAAAAATGATGACATGTTGTTATTATTTTTTGATTAGGGAACCGAAAACGCAGACTAGCCACATACAAATACAGAAGAAATACAATGATACAAAATATTACGAAAAGGAAATCAGATTTCATTAATAATTAAATATATCTATTTTTTTAAATGATATATATATATATATATATATATATATATATATATATATATATATATATATATATATATATGTATATATATATACGGGTTGGTTGGTTGACCCGCGAACCCAAACAGGTAACCCAACCCAACCCATGAAATAAACGGGTTGGTGGGTTGACGGGTTGGCAGGTCAAAAATCTCAACCCAAACCCGTCTATTATCGGGTTGGCTCAGTGTCGGGTTACGGGTTGGGTCGAGAGTTGCCACCCCTACTGAAAACTTATGATCCACTGAAACCATTCGCTAAACCGGGATGTAAGAATCCCCAACTGCCACTGAGACTACCAGTCTCACACCTGGTCCAACCACCAGGTTCCTAAGAGTCTAACCGATAAGGTTACCCTAGCCTATGCACCAAACCATGACACACTTTGGCCATATAGTCATCCTTCTAAAACCATAATCCAGTTCCTTGACCCAACCGGTCTCTACCAAGTCTCCCCTGCATTGCCATAATCATATGGGCCTCGCCTACGAGTCTCACCTAGTCTATACAAACAAACGGGTCACGCCTACGGGTCTCACCCCATCGAGAGCTACACAGACCCAACCTTGCCTCGGACCCCAATGGGCCTCTTCCCGTAACAGAGAGAGATGCTCTCCGACCCTGCTGTCCGCCTTGCCTAAGGCAGGCGCTAATCCTCCTTTATACTCACGACCACCCCCACGATGGTCTACCTCAATCTGGTAAATGCTACGATCCTATCGGAGACTTACAACACTTCCATACTAGCTGCCATATCAAACACAATCATCCTGAGTCAAACCTCCATCTGACTGAATCCCAATTAGGTGTTCGGGAAATGCTTCGAACCCTAAAGACTTCATAAAAAAAGAACAGGAAGCGAGGCTCTAACACAACCCTCAACTTGGATCCAACCACATGCCTGCTATCCATCTCAAAGAAGACGTCAACCAGCTGTTGGAAGGTTCCTGAACTTCCAGCTTACACAATCTTCAATCCAGACGGTCACTCGAGTCTTCTTCCCTCCCGAATGGGATGTGAAACTCACCCTAGTTTCATACCTGATTTAGCTTCGGAAATCTAAATGATTCTTCCCACTTGGATTCATCGAAGCTCTTCCAACCTACAACATTTGATGGATTCCCAACACATCTTACCTCCTTAAGTCCTTTATGTTAGTGACAAAGATCCAAACCCTTGCTTTGCACTGGCGAATCTTCACTCCAACTTTCCATCCTCACAAGGATCTCTGAATTCTAAGCATCTTAAACCCTTGCGATTATAAAATTCCCCTGGCACTTCTAGTGACCAAACAACTCATGTGGCTGCCACCACCATCTTCTTTCCACAGCTCCTTCCCTAGCAACGGTAGTGATTGAACCCAAAGGTTCTTCCATAGACGATGGCCGATCCTACCAGATCAAATGCTAACACGACCGAACTCTGACTTCATTGGAGAACTAACCAGCTAATCCAACCATAGACCTTCCAAACGATAACCCTGTATTGACCTCATCAAAGAACCACAACAACAACCGAACAAAATGAAACCCACTCAGCAAGATATGACCCACTAATGACTCTTGGCATGGAAAATGACATATAACAATTCTTGATGATGTAATCCAAGCAATAATAGAGAACTAAACCAAAGATAATGCCTACCCAAACTAATACAAGATTCCAAAGCAATATAAATAATGATAATTAAGAAGAAAGCATAAGATTACGTACCCGCAACAACACCAAATGGAACCCTAGCCTCCCCTGAATGACACTGAAATGCTCAACTCCTCGTTTTTGGGGCTCCTGCCCTACCCTCACGACGGTCAGTGATCCTTAAAGTAACCGGAGCAGGTGCACTCACTGCTCCGCCCCTTAACACCGAACATTCGACCTTCTTGTGGCCCACCTGATTGCAGTGAAAACATATTGGATCCGACCCACGGGGGAAATCCCGACTAGAATGACCCATCTGACCACAACTGAAACATCCTCGACCTGTCTCCCGACATCCTCCCTCATGGTTCCTCCTACACCGGACACAACGGCCCCGACCCTGATGGCCTCCCAAACAAGAATCCTGAGTCATGGGCCTCTTCGCCTAGACCACTGAAATCTGAGTCTGTTCCGACTTCCTCTTCCCGAGATGCTCCAAATCAACATCATGCTCACGGGCTCTAGCAATCATATCATTTAGGGTCTTGCAACCTGATAAACTCACAAACTCCATGATGTCATCTCTCAACATGTCATGGTATCTCACTTTCTTCATCTCTTCGTCCGCAACATATTACGGAACCAACAAAGATCTCTCCCTGAACTTGGCAGTGATCTCTGCCATAGTCTCAGTCGTCTGGCGAAGGTCTTGAAACTCCCTCGCCAACTGCTGCACCTAAATAGCTAGTGCATACCCGGCTATAAATCGGGTCACAAACTCATCCCAAGTCATCGTCTCCAGGGCTTCGCCTCCCAAAGCGAATTATACCTCCTCGCACCAATCTTGGGCTCTGTCTTTCAAAAGATAGGAGGCAAATCCGACCTTCGAACCCTCAGGGCAGAAACTCGTTCTGAACGCGTTAGCCATATCTTTTAACCATCTCCTACAGGCAATGAGGTCCTTCTCCCCAAAGAATGTGGGAGCTCCACAAGCACGGAACTCACGGAAAGAAGGAGTGAGAACTCCAACAATAGCCATAGCCTCAGCGCGGAATGCACCCAGACGCTCATCCAGAATCTCCAAAATCTCCTCCTTAACCGTACCAAAGATCACAGGATTCTGCTCCAAAATACAACGGGCAATCTCCGACGAGATGAACTCCCGCATCCGCTCGTCAATCGGCTCATTACCTGCACCTGCGCCGGAACCAGAACCTGAACCTCCTTCCTGAGTGCTCATCACCATACTGAAAAACAACATGCAAATGATCAAAATGTAACAACCCAAATTTCCAATAAAATTTTTCATTTTTAAGCAACCAAATCATTCTCATAAGATATAAAATTCCAATCACATTTGTTTCCAAAATCCATCACATCAAATAAATTATTCATAATATCAAAGTGTCCCAAATAAAACGCCAGAGAGTGCATGCCGCGCCATCACGCCGGGCCCTTGCCCTTAGATTCTGAAGTACCTGAAACAACCAACAAACTGTAAGCTAATGCTTAGTGAGTTCCCCAGAGCATACCCCACATAATACACATAATCATATAATCCATATGAATCACATAAGCCATGCGTAGACATATAGGGATGTCGTGGGCTCCCCCCAGGGTCTTACTCTAGGATGTGGTGGGCTCCTCCCAAGGTCTTACACATATGTGCCATGGGCTCCCCCCATGGTCTTTACCAGGAAAGCCATGGGCTCCCTCACATGGTCTAATATCCATGTGCCATGGGCTCCCCCATGGTCTTTACCTGGAATGCCATGGGCTCCCCCACATGGTCTGATATCCAAGTGCCATAGGCTCCCCCATGGTCTTTCATGCAAGTATCACAAAAACAACTAGCATACCACATATCACATAACCAACTAGTATACCACATATCACGAAATCAACTAGTGTACCACATATCACAAAATGGGCCGGCTTTGGTGCCTTCAACCCATTGGTATCGTGAGGAGACTCACCTCTCAAGAAATGTTGAACTCGTAAGATCAAATCCTAACTCACAACTCTGAACTCAACCGCCTAAAACCACATCGCGACTAACTTCAACAAAACCCCGAATTAATAAGATACCCTTAAAGTCAAACTTGGTCAACCATGGTCAAATTCAAGGTCAACAGTCCATGTTGACCCAACTCGTCGAGTGCACTTGCTGACTCGTCGAGTTCCTTCAGTTCTTAGAAAACCGGTAAAAACCCTATTCAACTCGCCAAGTTGACATGACAAATCGTCGAGTTCGCATAGTGTCCAGAGGATCGGGGAAATCCGAGTCAACTCGCCTAGTTGGCAAGGCAACTCGTTGAGTTTTCCTAGTCTTAACACATTCAGCCACTTTTCCAGCGAGTCCAAAACCCCAAACTATAGATCTGATCCCTTAGGGTGAATATACCACGTAAAGTTGCTAACTTTACTTCCATGTATGACATTAAGGGGGCTAAAACACTCAAACATAGTTTACTAAGGGATTTAGGTCATGAAGGAGGGCCAAGACTTAATAAAGATGGCAACTTTAAGTCCATGGAGGCCCTAAGATGTCCAGATCTGAAGTCATAGCTTCAAGACATGCTCAAATCCGAGAATGACCCAAGGATAAGCTAATAATGACCATAAACTCCCACATGAAGTGATCTAGTAAATAAATGACCAATGTATCAACTTTATGCCTCAATATGGCTGCCACAACAGAGAAGACACCGGATCTACAACCTCTCCCTTTAGCTATACACCTCCTACTTCAAGCCTCTTCAAACAAACACCAAAGATGCACTATTTAAGCTCTCACACACTCAAAATGGTAGGAAAAGCACGAAGTAGGGTTTCTCTGGACAAAAGGGGCGATAAGGGAGGCTAACAATGAGGCTTAAGGCCTTTAAATAGGGTGCAAACCCTAAAAATTAGGATTTTCTTTTCCAGCGTCTACTCTTCGAGTTGGGACTCCCCAACTCGTCGAGTTGAGTCCTTAATCCCGCGTCCAAATAAATCCCTACATGACGAGCTCGAGCTCCCCAACTCGTCGAGTTCTAGAACAAAACCCTAAATTGTTGAGAAATAAATAATACCTGGACTAAGCGTTACACAAAACATACCCAATTATCCTCATCCCACAAGCTTCCTAGATTCTCCAAGACTCTCCTCGATTCTAGTATGGATCATGTGCTTTCAGTAGTACGGTCCCAATACTACTTTCCACACCTATCCATACTTTCCTCAAGAATCATCCCGAATCCTCCAAGTCACCTTCTCAAATTGATACTCCAAGCATTCGCTAAAAAGCACAACAAAACCCACTGATGCATTTCCTAGGCTTTCCTAGGTTTCCGACCTCACCCTGCCATCAGCTGCTGAAGAACTCCCCATAATATCAGTTAACTGCCTCATAAATCCATCAAATACGACAAAGCTTAGATAATCCTTCTAGTAAAAGACTCGTCCCTACAACGGTTAGACTCAAACGAGAATCAAATCCATCACTCTGAGATTATTCAACATTTGTCACATGTGACTTAACATATTCACTTAATAGCTAACTCACACCACTTAAGAGTTCCACAAACCACAAAGAAAACAACATTCATGCAGTAGCACACCAATCCATAGAATATCCAAAGAACATTCAAACTCACATACTAAAACTCATGCTAGGAACTTCTACTCTCACTGCCGGTTGCCTTATGCATGCAAATTATACACAATACATGATCAAATATATTGTCGAATAAAAGACTCTACCCTAGGAACACAACCAAACGAGGAACAAGAAATAAGGCCAAATCAATAATTCTAGGGCTATATGATCCTAACCGTATACAATTTTTAAAACATTCACTAAGCAATTACTGATACCAATACATAATCCCATTCTAGCATAGCATCCAATGCTCCCTAGGCTACAAGGCATCACATATCATGCCAATCTATCATGCAATTCCTGAAAGTATCCTTAGCCTCATCGTAACATGCAATTCTTATAACATATAATTATAACAAACATGTATGGGTATTCTGGGAATCACTTACAGGAGCTCGGACAATTGCACGCATCACACCCCCTTTGTCTTTACAAAAATCCTTTCAGAATTTTCTTTCCTTTTTACAAAAATCTTTTTAAAACTCGTTTTCTTTTTAAGAAAAATTACTAATTCCTCAATTTGAGTTTAGTCACACTCGAGAGTGTGCCCGAATGCCTCAAACCAAGGCTCTGATACCAACTTGTAACATCCCAAAATTATGAGGTAAAAATTTAATTTTTTATTTCAACCACAACATTAGTTATCTTTAAGTCAACATTCAATATTTGCTTATCCAAATATTCGGAAGTAATTTTATAACAAAACAGTTATCAGAGTACAATCCCAAAATCGTCATGATGCGGAAACATGGGTGGATGCGCTGCGATCAAGTCGGACCCTTCCTTTGCGAACCCGAAAGTACCTGAAACTATAACCATAAAAACCATAAGCACAAAGTTTAGCGAGTTTCCCAAAAAACCACATACCATATATATCATTGGGCCTAGACCGCATATTGGGCCCAACCCACTATAATAGGCCTAGCCCTGCCAAACCATTCGGCCTAGCCCAATCATACAAATGCAAAACTCACAAAGACAGTTAGAACCTACATAACATATAATGGGCCTATCCCTTCCTGTTCCATGGGTCTAGCCAACATACAAATGAGCCTAGCCCGTCATACAATGGGCCTAGCCTAACATACAAATAGGTCTCACCCAACAAACCATGCAAGAGTCACAAAGACCACTAGCATAACAAAACATAGTAGGTCGGCATTGGTGCCTTCAACCCACGAGTACAGTGAGGAGATTCACCTCAATCCGCTGATAAATCAAATAACTGCTCAAACTGCTGAACCGGATACCCTTGCGCCAACTAACAATAAAAACAATCACAATCAACATTTAATCTGAAACCCAAATTTCAAGGCCCACTCCAAAAACCAACTTCCTAAAGGGTAAAAGACTATTTTATCCTTTCCTCACTTGTTTCATAACCAAGGCCCAACCCAAAATGGCAACCCAATCCCAATATGGCCGAACTTCCTAATTCGGCCTAAAAACTCACATGGGACCATTACCAAGAAAGTCCTCAGCCTAACCATGGCCCAAAACCAGAAGCCCAATTGCCCAAAATCAAAAAGGCCCAATATTGTTGAACTGGGGAGTACACCCTGTGTACACAAGACGTATGCCCTGCATACTCGACTCTGATGCACAAAGTAGAAATGGATGATGCATAACCCAGCATTACGTTGAGCGTACCTCCTTGTACGCCCAACGTACTCGTCAGGAGTCGAAAACCCACACTTACCTCTTAATGGGTTAAGCCAAGATGTCCAAAACATAGATTTGGTCCCTAAACATGGTCTTAACCAATAAAGTTGCCAACTTTTTTCATATACATGCCTTAATGGGACTCAACAGTTAACAAGATACTTAATAAAGGTCTTAATACTTGCATGGACCAACAACTCCCATAAAGATTCCATTTTTATGAACAAGGGATGATATTGGAGCTTAGATCTAACATCCAGTACTTCTGGAGTAGATCAAAAGCTCACCATTACTCCAAGGGACTCAAAATACCAAAGAAACACCTCAAAATAGATCCAAACAAAATGATCATCAAGGTACAAGCTTTTTACCTTAGAAATCTTGCAAATGGAAAGATACTACTAGATCTACAAGCTTAAGCCACTCCTCCTAGTGTTCCTCTTATTCTTCTTCACCACAAGACACTCACAACTCACTTTCCAAGCTCAAAATCACCAAACTGCACTTAGGGTTCGAATTTAGGGTTAAAAAGGGATGGAGGCTGAAGGTGTTAGGGTTTGGTGAATATGGAGTACGTACAACGTACAACGTACTTACATTATGCTTAGTGTGCTCCCTTGAGTGTCGCAACCATCCTCCCTAGTACGCCCCGCGTACTCCTTATGTACGCCCCGCATACGAGGGTTTGCCTCAGACCCTAAAATCTTTCAAAGGCGACAACTTCTTCGTTATAAGTCCGTTTCCGACGATCCTTATATCCACGAAGAGGTGAAAAGAAACTCTACACTTCTATAAATTCATACTTGCCTTAAAATTTCCCAAAAAAATATCCAATTTCCATAAAATCCCGAACTAACACTTTACCGAAATACCCCTTGGCTCCAAAACACAAACCGAACTCCTAGATCATCTAATTTACATTACCTACACCCAAATAGGTCTAAATCAATTTTCCTCAAAGGCCCTAATGCTGATGATACTCGGTCTTCGGGTCACCACCCCGCATTAGGAAACGATTCGGTATAGAGCGTTACTGGAATCCTTGCACCACGTCATGGCACAAATGTTTTCCCAAAACCCCAAATTTGGTCCTTGATAAATAATAAGCTTAACCAATCTGGAACACAGGTGGTGCAACTCTCCCCCACTTAAATTAGATTTCTTCCGCGAAATCATTACTTACAGCGTACTCTGACAAACCAGACGACCCTGCCATAACTTCATGAATATTAATTAGGATTAAGAGTCATCTCACACCGACGACCGCCTACCATCATGCCTATCAAATTCTGATCTTTAACAGAAATGACTTATCCTAACGAAGAAATGAACCTTAACACTATGCCCTCAACCAATAAAGAAGATCCAACTACTCTGAAAACTAGAAACCCTATACTATATCTAACATCCAGGTAGATAGATCCATCTTATAACATATCCATATGGAATTCAGTCTTCAACCTGAGTCAAAAAAAACCCCTTCGACTCTAGATATCTCACTGAGAATTGGAAAAACAGAACTCCTGCACATTCGTTAATGTTGTCAACCTCTTACATTGATGTACGACGAGACTCTGCCCAAGAGTCCACTGATATACGCTATGTTAGCCTTTCTGCCACACAGGTCCAACCTACTAATCATTGAGCTTCCCTACTCCACACATGTCCTAATGCCCTAGCTATGCCAAACCACTATCGGGTCACACCCTCATGAGCCATACTCTTACCGATTCATGATACCATGTGACACCATCTAATCCTTTAGTACGATTAAGATCTCATATTCCACTAACCTTGCCATCATTCCATCACTGATTCGGAGGCTTATGACCAACACCACATGCCCTAAGCATATCTTCAAATGTCGGAATGGTCCGATCACCCAATATAAGCTAATCAAACGGGCCTCACCCACGGGTCTCACCCATCCTATCGTAGCCAAATGGGCCTTGCCCATGGGTCCCACCCAAGCTATATAGTGAACTGGGACTCACCCCCTATCGAGAGCTATACAAGCCTAAAACATCGCCACCGACCTAACAACCACTCCTGTAAGGATCTGACTCATCCTAGTGAAATGCTACGACCCAACTCATAGACTTACAACACTTACACAACTGCCGTGGGCCCAACCCATGGTCTTGTCAACCATCTGCAACACCGAACCAAATTCAAAATGAACCGAAACCCCATCAAACTAAACTCCAATCAGGTGCTCGGGTTATGCTTCGAAGCCCAAATTCTTCATCAGAAAAGAGCAGGATGAGAGGTTCTAACACAACGCTTAACCTGGACTTAGTAACGCACCCAATAATGCACCACTACCGACGGTTCATCTCTTCAGGTAAGAAAGACTAAACCTTCCACATGTTCCTCCCTGATTATAACCGATCAATGGACATCGCTCCTTGCATAAACCTCGGCTCATACCACCATCAGAACTGGCTCTCCACTTGACCTAGGACACATGATTCCACATTGATTCACTCTTAAAAATATCCCCATTAATCTAATAGATTTTCCCTGAATTGGATTAGTTTCATCTTCCAGCCTCATAATCAATGGTTTTGCAAACCATCTCACATCGTTACCACTCCACCACCATTCTGATCTCATAAGGACTGAGCTTTCATGACCAAACGAACTGGGTTACAAACACCCCAAAAATGGGTTAAAAACTTTGTTACTTTGGTAGGAAACATCTCCACATCTAAAAGCACCTTACCTTGAACCAATTCCAAATCCTTGAACAACCTCATCTGAATACAAAGAATGAATAAACCCAATTTCAGAACAGATAGATAACCAACACAATGACCCACCTGCTGTAGGGCAAAACCCATGTGGACCTGTAGAAACGAGCTAATCAACCACTAACTGACATCTAACTTTAGAGACACAAGTACCTCTAAACTCTGTCTTCATTTTCCCAAAAGGGGACAATGAGCCACATTGAGATCTTTGCCCAGAGGCTTCTGATGCGAGGACCACACATACATCTCTAGAAACATGAATATGACAACAAGCCTTATGGCACTCACGTTTTGACCAATCCTTTATACCTCTCAACCATCTCGAATTTCAAAAACCCAATGAACTTACACTGTAACTTTCTCAGACCCAAAGCACTGAAACCATTAAAATTAATCTGCTTGTGGATCTTCTAAGAAAAACACTCAGCCCACTCCCACATAGGGCTCATGATAACCATGACTGTCACCTCCTATGCCGATGCCTACAACCAGCTCAACCAGCTACTTTTCAACATGATTCTCGGTATACAAAATGACATATGAAAATTATTGAAATATAATAACTAGACAATCATAAGAAGCGAATACCCTTGGATGGTGACTTAATTATACTGAATATAATGTCTCATGTGTTGGATTAGGTGTCTAAAACCATAACTATAATTGGTATGTACTTGACCCGAGAGTAGCATGATCCATTTCGGTTTGCCTTCACCGGAACAATTTGACAAGATGGATATTTGAGAAAGAGGTTATTTATGATTTATTAATATATTATAAGTATAATATATTGAGAAATCATATTATTTAGTTAATATTGGTCAATAAGTAATTTGGAATTAATTTAGTGATCAAAAGAGATTAATTAAATTAAGGGGACCGATTAAGTAAATCAGTAATACATATAGTTTGGACCAATGGTCCATGATTGATTAGTGATGGACTAAGTTTATGTGAGATTCCATAAAGTGTTAGTCCATATCCAATATGGATTATTGGATTAAAGGCCCAAGGGATGAATTAGGGATTGCAAGTTGAAACCCTAGGAATTCCACACTATAAAAGTAACCCCTTAGCTCCAAATTCAAGACCCCAAAGGTTCTAAGATAACCCTAGCTGATTTTGGTGGTTCTAGCCTCTCTCTTAAAGTCCTCCATTTGTTCATGGTGTTTATGACTTGTTTGAGGCATCACACTTGAGGTGCTAAGCTCTTGAAAGGCAAACAACTACAAGCTACAAACAAGAGGTATTCTTCTAACTAGTTTTATGATTCATGTACCATATTTGTATGCTAGATAGGTTTCATGCTTTGGAAATTTTTTGTTGCATGTATAACTGGAGAAAACTTAGATCCATAGTATTAGGGTTGTATGTGCACCATAGGAGTGTTATAGTACTTAAAAACCCCAACAGTGGTATCAGAGCCATGGGTGTTTTTTGTTATATTGATGCATTGGTTAATTGTTCAAAGCAAGAAAAATCGTATTTTTTGGAATCTGCATGATCACCACGACGTGGTCAAAGTTAGCACGACGTGGTGACTGTTCAGTGGACGATTTTTTCAGTTTTTTGGCCAAGTTTTGGATTAGAATCATTACCACAAACTGTTTTGACTATTAAAAATTGTTCTTGTGATAAGGTAATGATTTCCATCATCCAAAATTAAAAAGACAATTATCAAATTTTAAGATAATGTTTTGAATAAATGATAATTTGATTATGTGTATTGGTTGATTAGAATTGTCGTGCAATAAGAGTTAAATTAGGTCAAATTGTAAATGATAAGTTATATGATAATTGTATTAGTTTATATTTTGATCTAAGTGTTTCATGAATAGATTCATAACTTGCCCTCAAGTTATGAAATATGAAAAGTCTCGTTCATGAAACTTTAAACTCTTTAAGTTATGGAATTGCAAAGGTCTTGACGAGTTTCATAACTTGTTCGCAAGTTATGGAACTTGGAAAGTCTCTTTCATTAACTCCATAAGTTATGGAACCCAAAAGTTTTTAAGGGTTTCAAAACTTCCCCTCAAGTTTTGGAATTTGAAAAGTTTAATTAAAAAGTTTTAATTTGAAATATTCAATTCTAAAACGTCTAGTAATTGAATTTTTACATTTAGAACCTTGATGTTGTTTGAATAGTTCAATTACACCTTATGGACTTTATTAAATTGATTAAAGTGTTTAATAAAAAGAGAATTAATAATTCCATAAGGATATGGTTTAAGTTTAATTAAATTAAAAGTTTAATTTATTAATAGATTAAACCACCAAGTATTTTAAATGTGTAAAATACACCCTTATACTATATACAATTAAAAGTTTAATATATTATATATGTATAAGTTAAAAGTCAATCTTACCGTTAGTAGGCCTCATTCACGAAGTTAGTCTATAAGGGGTGTTTAAGGAAATTGCCTATAAAATGGTCATTGAATGGGTATCCACTCTTACCCACCGCACTCTTGACTAGTGGAGGGTCGTTAGCCGAACGGGTTTGACAAGACATTTAAATCCTCATTAAAAGTATGATGAAATATTAAGTAACTAAACCTTTTATAAATTCCCAATCGTAGTTACTTAGTAAAAATGTGAATTTGATACTAACCCATGAAATTGCACATTGCACCTTATTAGTCGTTAGTGGAGCGTGTGTGGTTAACCGGCACACTAATATGGGACTAATGAAGGAAGGCAATGGGTAGCTCGTAGTTTTTTATAGATCAATGAAGTGTGTGTGGTTAACCGACACATTGATTAGGTGATAAATGACTTCGAGAGTACCAAGCTAATTTGCATGGTTATTCACACTTGTTTGTGATCCTCGGTATCCCAGTCACAAACTTGAAAGGCATAATCGAGATTAAACATGCCATTAAAAAAGTCAATGAATCTCAAAGAATCTAGGAATTTCAATTCATTTAAAACCTAATGCTCTTTTTCATTTTTCATGGTGGAAATTCGTAAATCGTCATTTACCTACCTTCAAATATTTTACAATTGGATTACGACATCCCTTTTCGGAATTGTAGAATATTGTGTTGGGTCCTAGCCTTAGTATTTCATTTTGGATGTTATATTAAGAACTTAAATCAACTAACTTGAATTTTTCCCCTTATAGATGTCTAGGTCAGACAACTATGATCTGCCTTATCCTGTTGGAAAAAGCTTTCCACATGAAGATGATATTCCACAAAATCATAATTCACTTCCTCTACCTCCTCTAATAATTGTCCCTGAACCACATGTTCGTCGACTTGAAAAGTTCAAGGTCACTCAAACCCTATTGGCAAGCAAACACCAAGATGGAAGGTCTGTGTGTGCACATGTCTTGCAGATGAAGTCACACATTGACACGCTGGGAATGTTGGGTGTCGTTTTCCCGATGAAGTTGGTTGTTGACTTGGTTCTTCAATAACTTCCTAAGTCATATAGTGAGTTTGTTAAAGACTATTATGTGACAGATCACAACCTGACCCTTATTGATCTTACCTATTGGAAGATCTGCTTCCCAGATTTCCATGGACATTGACAATGGTGACATTGGAAGTCCAGAAAAGCTTTCTCTTCCCAATGTATAGGCCAAGGTCAAACCGTTTGACCAAATGGTAATGAGAAAGGCTAAGTCTGAGATTGTCGCATGTGCCATTCTGAAAGAGTTTGTTTGTTTCTATTGCCAAGAGAAGGGGCATTGGATGTGAAGCTGTCGTATCTACCTGAAGGACCATAAGGATGGTAAAGTCAAAATGTATGACTCTGCTTCAGGTAAGTACACTATCTAACTCTATGAAGTTCCTATTTGAAGATTCTTAATATATGATGTGATGAGATCACATTTTGATGTTTTGTAGGATCGAAGAAGAGAAAGGAAGCTTAAACAAAATGCAGGCTGAGTCTGATCGCAAAGAGATGGATTTCGATTGCATTATTCGATGATCAGAATTTTGAGCTGCTGCTTAGGAGTTATGATAGATTTATTAGGAACATTTAGAGACGTAGTTTTCATATGTATTTGCATTGTAAGGACAAGTTTAACATGAAGGAAGGTATATTCCGTTCTAGAATTTAACCCTAAGAGACCTAAGTCTAAGAATTGCTTCATACGATGAGAGGTCATTAGAACATGACCCATCAGCCTATTATGGTAATCGAAGGAAAGAACTTATCTTAAGTTTGTTAAGGAGAAGGAGGAGTCTCCAATAAGGATCGAGATTATGACTTGAAGGTCACGATTGAAAGTCCAACATGGGATAGATAGCGGGTGCAAGATTGAGCACCGCCTGCAGACAGGAATTCCAAAAGTTAGATACTCATTCGAAGGAACATAATAGTTACATATATTACCTAGGATGAAGAGATAACGTATGGAGTCATTATACAAGCCATGTCTTGTTGGTGTTTCCGAAACGGAGTTGAATACTTCATAGTCTATAGCGATGCATCTGGAGTTGGGTTGGGTTGCGTTCTAACCCAGAGGGAAGAAGTAATAGCATATGCATCGAGATAACTGAAATAGCACGAAAAGAACTACCCCACTCATGATCTGGAGTTGTCAGCGGTAGTATTCACTCTAAAGATACGAAGACAATATCTTTATGGCACAAAGTGTAAACTTTTTAGTAATCATAAGAGTCTCCGGTATCTCTTTAATCAGAAGCAATTGAATATGAGACAACGACGCTGGGTAGAGCTACTCAAAGATTATGATTGTGAGATACTTTACCACCCCGATAAAGAAAATGTTGTAGCTGATGCTCTAAGTTGAAAAGTAAACCTTGAAAGAAAGAGGCCAAGAGCGATAAGAATAGAAGTTGTCTCAACGATTGTGGAAATCATTAAGGAAGCTTAAGAAGAAGCTTCAAAGAAAAATGACCGAAATGAAGAACATTAGCTAAAACATTGGTGTTCGGTGCGAATAATCAAGGATTGAAGGTATTCCAAGATAGGATTTGGATACCTAAGACGGGAGGAGTAACAGATCTTCTGATTGAAGAAGCTCACAAGACCATGTACTCGATTCGTCCCGGCAGCGCTAAGATGTATAGGGATATGAAACCCTACTACTGGTGGCCGACGATGAACACCGATGTTGCAAAGTATGTGACCGAGTGTGTAACATGTGCAAGAGTTAAGGCGCAACATTAGAAACCATATGGGAGTTTAGAACCTTTACCAGTACCCATGGGTAAATGGGAAGACATTACCATGGATTTTGTGACTAAACTGCCCAGGACGAAGAACGGTCACGACATGATTTGGGTAGTCGTTGATCGTTTCAATAAGAGTACACACTTTATAGCAGCCAATGAAAGATGGTCTATGGATAAGCTTGCAAATGCTTACGTGAGGGAGATAATAAGATTTCACGATGTTACTTTAACGATTTTATTAGATCGTGACAGTCGTTTCACGTCAAGGTTTTAGAGGAGTCTACAAGAGGAATTGGGTACGAAGTTGTGTTTACCATCCGCAGACCGATGGTCAGAGTGAAAGAACGATTCAAATACTGGAAGATATATTAAGAGCATGTACCCTAGAATCCTAAGGTAACTAGGATGAGCCCTTACTCCTGGTAGAGTTTTCCTAGAACAATAGTTACCATTTGGGCATCAAGATGGCACCCTATCAAGATTTGTATGGACAGAAGTTCCGTACGCCGTCTTGTCGGCTTGAGGCTGGAGCAAAACAATTTATGGGCCCCGAGATAGTCCATCTGACTGCTGAAAAGCTGAAGGTGATTAGAGAAAGGATGTTAGCAGCTCAGGATCATCAAAAGAGCTATCCTGACAAGAAAAGACGACCGATGACATTCAAAGTTGGAGATTCGGTTTTGCTTAAAGTCTCACCATGGAAAGGACTTATAAGATTTAGGAAAAGAGGAAAGTTGAGTCCAAGGTTTGTTGGACCGTTCAAAGTTCTTCAGAAGATTGGGAACCAAGCTTACAAGCTCAAAATTACCAGAAGGACTAGACGGTATTGATAACACCTTGCATGTGTGTTATTTGAGGAAGTTCATGGGAGACGTTCCCGACATAATTCCAATTTAAGAATTAAGAATGGATGAGAGTAAGGGGCTAATCGAATAGCCCGAAGTGATTGATGACCGTAAGACAAAGAAGCTACGACGCAAGATAGACGACTTAGTGCTTGTGCGATGGAAACATACGAATGGGCTGAACTTCACCTTGGAAACAGAGGGTGACATGATGAGTCACTATCCACATCTGTTTGCTGATGCATGATTCCGGGACAGAATCATCCTAAGGGGGGAGAATTGTAACGCTTGTGTTTCAAGGCTAAGCATTGACGCGATGATGTAATAGTTAGGGTCAACAAATGTAACTTATTTTGAAGTAATAAAGAGGAATTACTTGAATATTATGTGAATTATGTGATTTTATTTGATAAAATGAAAAGAAGCGTCAAAAATAAAATGTTAGATAAACCCGATAACTATGAAGAGAGTTGTAGTGGTCGTGACAAGGATTCCAGAGATATAAAGAACGCCGAAATCCGAGTTATAACGAAGAAGTTATGACATGTCGAAGTTTCGCGACAAAACCCGCACGACACTGCGTGACGTAAAAAGTAAGTTTATGATAAAGTGTTTTTTAGACTTAGCAATATAAACAAAAGTCGTAGCATACGTTAAACCGAGAGCATTAATAAAAAGAATGCCCAAATCTGACTTCGTGTGACGAAGTTATGATTGTTCTAAGTTTCGGTATAGCAGTATGCAGCTCGGAGTTCGAATATTAGATCGACCGATTTTCAGCCGACACAACCTGAACGGGAATCGAAGGTCTCGTTAATAGTAGCTCAATGGTAAAAAGAAAGACGAAAATAGACTTCAGATGAAGAAGTTATGAATTTTTAACGGACTTTCGTGTCCCGGCCTGTTAAAAAAATATAACTTTAAAAATAGATTCAAAACTAGCCACCGGAGTCTAAACGAAAGTTGTAGCGTACGGTCCCACCTACGCGTGGATATAAAGAAAGTCGAAGATGGATCTAGTATGCCAAATTTACGAATTTTAGAAGTCGAAGGTGTAATCTTCGAACTGGGTGCGAGGCTACGCCCAACATACGAAGATGGAACGCCCTGCGGTCTTGCATTGCTCGGTTGGGAAGAAGACACGATGCACCATGCGAAGCTTGACGCATCAACGTACGAACGTGCTGCGTACCCTCGTACGCGCAGCATTCCGAGGAACGCCCAGCGTACCACCAAAGGTACGCGCAGCGTAGACAACAGCCTCGGCCTATAAAAAGGGTGCGAGGGTCAGCCGATTTTTCACGCATTTTGCCATCTCTTTCTCTCTCTACGCTCTCTAAGCTTCCCAAACACCCCCGAAGCTTAGGAAACCTCCCTAGCACTAGAAGAAAGCCCTGGAGCGCCCGAAGGCTCGTAGAAAAAAAGAGTTTTTCAGTTTGAAACTCTGCCCGCGCAGAACCCGGTTTTCAGCAAAACCTCCCGGTTTCGTCGAAGGATTTTTTTTTAAAGAGCGAAGTGCTGTCTGAGTTCAGAATCACCACCTTAACATGTGAGTGCACAGTTACTTTCATCTTACACATAGATATGAAGTATTTTATATAAATTACGTGCTATGTGTGCATATTATCTGTTTACTTGAGATCTGTGCTGGATGGAAGATCCAAACTTTTTCTTTTCAGATCTAAACTTTCTTTTTCAGATCTAAACCGTATATGTATTTTATACTTGAGATCTATGTCGGATGAAAGATTTAAACTTTGCTTTTCTGATCCAGACCTTTTTCTTCAAGTCTGAACCGTATGTGTATTTTCTTTCCAGATCTAAACTTTTTCTTCGGATCTGAAACCGTATATGTATTTTCTTTTCAGATCTAAACCTTTTCTTCAGATCTGAACTGTACATGTATTTTATGTATATACAAATATGTTGGGTAGAACATGGGTAGATGAAATAGTTGGTGTGTGATGAAAAATGAGTTGGAGGATGAGATGAAAACGTGATATAGATCATGAGATGAGTGTGAGGGGTGAAAAATGAGAGAAACCTTTACCCAAGCGTTGGCCCCGTCATCTAGCAGAGTATGAATGACAACCACTGACTATTCTAGACGGTCCATGGAACACTAGCAGGCTCGCAACCTATAGGTGTTGTGAACGATATGTTCACCTGGTGTAATCTAAAAACCCATTGACATGTATTGCAGGCGGACTCCCGCAAATAATGCTGTCGATAAATGAGAGCTATGGACTTAACACCCGTTGGATGAACCCTGACAACTATGGATTTAGTGCCTGTTGTATAAACCCTGGCGACGATGGACTTCGTGCCTATTCCTTAGGACAATCCTTAGGAATGATTGAATAAAGAGTAGCTGATTCTTAGGGTAGATCCTTAAGAAATAATGAAGATAATGGGGATGGGTAATTGTGTTAATTGTTTGATAAAACATAATAACTTATTTATTGTGGGTTGAAAACCCTATGTACTCACCAGGTTTCCCAACCTGACCCACTCAGTTTATTTGTATCACAGGTGTCGATATAAAGCTACACTACACCGAGAGATTAAAGAGATGTAGATCATTAGTGAAAATGAATGTAAGTTCTATTTATGCTTATGTTTTTGTATTGACGATGACATCCCAAAGTTTTAAAATGAATAAAATACATTTCTTTGGAAATGCTTTGATAACATATTTATCGCGTTTTTCTGGGAACAAATTCTGCAACTCTTTTCTTTAAAAAGTTACTCTGATTTGAAAATATAGCATAAACAAATCGGTCTTTTCTGGCCTAGAAAATGGGGATGTCACATTATGCTAGTTGTGCATAATTATTATGGTAAGTGTTGTGAGTTAGCAATAGTATTTATAGGAAACAAAGTTCTAATTTGCAAAGTTGCAAAGGTTGAAAAGTTGTTTCGCTATACTAAGGGAGAGGAGACTGATACTTTATTTCGAATCTAAAAGTTTAGATTGAAGTATTAATCAAACTTAGTCATGGATATATGAATACCATGTTGTAATATTTCAACATTCGAAATTCTATATATGGAAGTATTATAGCAAGAGACTGATCAAGTATCATGTCTTTATGTAAGACATCATGAATCGTGTCCCATATGCTTCGGATATAAGATCGATTGCATATGCTATAATATTCACGTGTTTTAGTTTTCCAAATGCCTAGGGCATTAAGTGGGAAAAAGGACAAGAACCGAATATGACTAAAGTTATTAAACAACTCTCAAGGACGATCTGAGGTTCGCTAAGGATTGGTTCCTTAAGGACAGTTAAAAGTATAGCAATGAATCGACCATATTGATACAATTCTGAATAAATAGGATTCTATTAAGATAGGATAGTCATATCGCAATTATGGAAAAGTTTCCATAATGAGAGTTGGATATCAAGAATCTATAAGTAAGTTAGAAACTTTTATGCAAGAAGGATGTTCAAAGGAACGTGCTTTAAATATGAGACTTCATATCTATGGAATTTTCTTGTAACAATCTCCAATGGAAAGTTTTGTAATTGGCAAAGTCTTTGTGACTTGTGCACATAGTCATTACAAAAGGATCACTGCATATTGATGAGTTTTGAGCAATACATCAATCCTATGGTGTGCATGCAAACCCTACTAGCTTTGGATCTAGTTTGTCTAATGAACATGCAATTGATAATCCAAAGCCATAAACCCTAGATCTAATAAACTATAACTGAAATTAGGGTTTAGATCTTACCTTTGATTGTTATATAGCAATAACAATCAATCCTTGGCTTCAGAAAGCTTAATGCCTCAAGTGTTGCACCTCTAATGGAGTCACAAACACCACTAAGCAACTTGGATGAAGAGGGAGGAGAAAGGAGGCACCAAAAACGGCTGGAAACCCTAAAGGATTAGTTCACCACGTTTTTGGGGCCATAAGGGTTCCTTGTATATGCTGGCTATTAGGGTTTACAGCTAAGAAACCCTAATCTGACTGCTTAAGCCCTAAGCAGCCCATGGACCCCTTCTGGAACATGCCTTGGACGATTTCTAATGGGCTTCCCCATAGAATTCATCCAACCTATTATTCCAAGGTGATCCATAGCCCAATTGCAATTATCCTATAATTACAATTCCAGTCCCCTAAGTTTAATTAATCTCTTTTAGCCACAAAATTAACTCTTAATTAATTCTTGACTAATATTAATTAAACAATATGATTTCTCCTTTAACATATTATTCTCATAATATATTAATAAATCATAATTAAACCTTTCTCTTCTTAATTCATCCTACATATTGCTATGGTGAAGGCAACCCAAAAGGACCATGCTCATAATCGGGTCAAGTACATACCAAAATAGTTATGGACTTAGACACTAATCCAACAGTCTCCCACTTGGATAAGTCTAATAACCATTTTGCATAACTTCAGAACCTGATCAGCAATTGTAGCTTTCAAAAGCCGATGTCAACTCTGATCTTATCAGATACGCGTGTCCTTTAGATAAGGGATCATATATTCCTCCATTCTCAAGATATCGTATAGACACAAGACATGAATTTTAATCATTATCTCTATACTGTTTCTCGACTTCCGATTTATGACGACTGACGACAGACTACAATTGAACACATCATCTTAGTCCCGGCTTGGCCAAGCGCTTAGGGTGTCATCACAAAATCATCGATGGGCCCACAGATATCGCTTTTATCCCACTTTGGGTAAAAGGAATGGATAAACTTTGACTCAAATGCTCGCTTGCATTTACTGATCGAATCACACACAACAATAAGTTTTATAACACCAAGTTACTAGTGCGTTTACTTATCATCAATGTGCAACCGACCAGCAAATAACAACTCACACGTCTCGGTTTCAAGAATATACAATGTTATCGTCTCACAATTACTCATGATAAAAACCATGAAGTGATTCAAGTGAGCATGGGTTTAATCCAATACTCTAATCTTATCAAAGTACTCATGAACTCTGCAGCAAACTTGTGCTATGTCTAAACACTTCAGACAATCTACAGACAGATTCATGACAGTCTTCCTTCATACCTGCTTCCAACGTATGACCGACTGTGGAGGTTCGAATAACCCAGTTATTCTGGAAGTCAAAACATGCAAAATGAAACACAACAATAATACTTAATCCTATGTGGCCCCAAAACTTTTGAGCGTAAATAAAACACTTTTATTTTAACACCATATTGATTACTTATTATTCATTGTTTACTGTTTCAGAAAATCAAATTATTACTTGAATTACAACAATAGCTGTCCCATGCTCCGAGCATGCACACTATGTTTCCTATGGTCCATGCTTTGTGAAATAGATCAATTGGAAACTTTTCCAATGATGCTCATTTCATAATTCCTAATCCTCAATGGTAGTGTAATAATATAAGGTTCTTGCCACTACTAGAATATGTTAGATTCTAACATTTTATGCAACGATTCTTTCGTAAAGTCATAGCACAAAAGTCACCAAGACTTGGCCAATGAAAATACAAGGTTCTCTATCAGAAATTGTTACAAAACAATTCTATAGATGTGATGTCTCTCACTCAAAGTACATTCCTTTGAACATCCTTTTAGCATAAAATTTTCTAATCTAGACATAAGTTCTTAATTTCCAACTCCCAATATGGAAACATTTCCATATTTGCCATACGACAACTCATTCTTAATAGAATCTTATCTATTCATAATAATGTCGATATGGTCCATCCAACACTATACTTCCAACTACTCACAAGCAACAAATCCTTAGCGAACCTTAGATCATCCTTTGATAGTTGTTTAATTATTTTAGTCAAATCCAGTTCTAGTCCTTTTTCCCTCTTAATGCCATAGGCATTTGGAAAACTTTAGAATGGTCAAATATTATAGTATTTGCAATCGATCCTATACCCTAAGCGTATGGGACACGATGCATAATGTCTTACATAAAGATATGATACTTTATCAATCTTCTGCCATAATATTTTATGTGTCACGTTCTCACAATTCGAACTATGAAGAGGGATGCCGTAATCATAATCGAAATTTAAGAACACACTATGTATCCTTTGACTAAATTTATTAAAATTTCTCAATCTAAGCTTTAGATTTTGAATCGAAGTATAATATTCTCTCCCTTAATTATAGCAAAACAATTTTTCAACCCTTGCGACTTTGCAAAGTATAACTCTTGTTTTCTATAATTAATATCGCTAACTTGCAATACTTACCATAATAATCATGCTCCCACTATCATGATGATTATTTTCTTACCAGCATAACACTTATGCTCCCACTAGCTTTGACATGTATTCAGAAAACAGCTGAACTTCCAGAGAACAATGCTTATTGAATTCCTTAAGTTCATATTTCTAATACTTGATGGTTTGATAAGCCTTTGTCTAAGCTGTTGAGAGAAAAACTTTGAGACACACTTGAACAAACGTTAGAACAAGTAGTATTGCAGAATAGTTAATCTCGAAGGATCTAAAAGCTCAACAATAATATTAATAAGTTAGATAGTTAGAGAGTTAGTTGCGGAAAAAGTAAAGAAATAGAAATGACAACAATTGTTATATCAAGTATATACTTAAGCTGATTCATAACAAGGAATGCATTCAAACCGAGTTAATAAGGAAGATCAAGCTTAGTGATAAAGTCATAGAAGACTTGCTCTGGAGAGAGGTTATAATCACTTATGTTCTAGTAAGAAGTAGGAGTAAGAAGTGATGCGTAGATAAAGAGATAGAAAAGATAACTTCAGAGATGTGTATTCAGAAATTATAGATGCGTGTTTGAATACAAGAGAATGAGCTCTATTTATAGAGACTCACGAAGTACACTAGATTACATCTCTAAGAGTAGCCATGCAAGGCATACTGGACAATAGAGAGTGTTACAATAAAAGACAAGTAAAGTAATCTAGTAAACAGACTGCGGTAGGGGAGACTCCGGATGCGGTTGCTGATGAAGGAGCTTGACTGCGGGTGAGAGATGGCTGCGGTAGCTCAAGTTCAAGAGGATCACTTTTTATGATTCAACAATTTCCCCCTAAGTGACCTCTTTAACTTTTGTTCAGCTATCAAGTTTAAGAAATTTGATCAGGATCCACCAAAACTTCCTAACGTTTTCCAACCAAGTGATTCTCCTTAAAATCTCGAACTTGACTTCGACAGTTGTATTCTTTGATCTTTCGACTCCGGTTCGACATATTTCAAGTTGCTTCCTGGTGAGGCGATTCATGGAAGTCATAGGAATAAAGTATTTGACTTTATCGGTTTTCCTTTTGAAGATGACTCCGAGCTCAGGAAAGTTGGTTGCACCTAAGGATCTTTCTTGATAGCCTTCGGTAAGCATTGGTGCGGGATCGAGTGGTGGTAGATCAAATTTCTTGGCAATGGTGGGGTAGATGTCTGCGTCGATTTTAGAAAAATCGCAAACAGTTTTCTTCAAAAAGGTATTAGCTCTTTCAAGCGCAATCTTCATCTTCGAGTGCTTCTCCGACTTGTTCTGAAACACCCTAGCTATGAGGAAGACTTCTTCTGGATTCATGCAAGGGAAGTCAGCTTGGGTGCGGACGTAGTCGTGTTCCCTTCTAGTGAGGGTGTACTGGATGAAGTCAGCCTTCATGAACTTCCTAATCTTGTAGTTCTTGACTGCGGATGGTTTGTCGTTAGACCATATTTTCTCAATGGGAGAGGCATGCTTAGCATAGAAATGACTAAGTCTCTCAAATTCCATTGGCAGTCTTTTGTGGTCTGGAAGGCTGCGGTCGAATGGCTCAAAAACTGTGAAGTACTTGGCATTTGGGGAGATTGGACCATCCCAGTAGCCATCTGAAGGGGGTTCAGCATATGTGAGGTGAGGTCTGTAATCTTCATCCAGTAATCTGCGGTGAGGATTGATCCAAGAATTTATCAAAGATTCGTCCATGATAGTATCGAAACCACATTCTCTCCAAATAAGCTCTGCAAGTTTGGCTGCCTTCCAGTCTTTTTTTCTTTGGGTGGTGGCAGGGGAGTCATTCGAGCTTGGAGAGGACATGTGCTCTACCAGGTTTTTGAAGTGAGGGGGAGTCTCTGGTTTCTTAGGAGTGATCTCCTCTTGCGTTGGAGTGTTGAGAGGTGGGGTATGATGAGATGGTTGCGGTGAGGGTTGCGGTGTAGGAGATTTGTCTGTAATGATGGGGGGACTCTGATGTTGTGAGATGGAGTGATTGGAGTGATGGAATTCTTCTTCTTCTTCTTCACTTCCCCCTCTTGAGGAATTTAACGCAGGGGATTCCTCAAGCCATTTTTTAAGGCCATCAACCTTGGCATAGACTTCTTGAAATTGAGCTTTGAGGGCTTCTGCCAGTTGTTGATTGTTGGGGATGGAGGAGTCAAAGAGCAGCCTGCGAATCTCCTTGGTAAGTTGAAGGATTTCAGGACCGTGGAAGTTGGAGGACAGAGATCGTTACAGTCTATTGATTGTGGCTTGAAGAACTGAGATAGTGGACTCATACGCAGTGTGAGTCTCATCTATCAGTTTTTGAGACCGTGTGGCTTGATCCGCAATGGCCGCTTGAAGATCTTTCTTGATTGCGGTCACCTCAGAGATGAGGCGTTCCGCAGCAGCCATAAAGTCCTTGTGATCTGCCTTTCGATTATTGTCGAGGGACCGGATTCCCATTTCGACTTTGAGAGAAATTCTCTCAGCAGCCAAATGCTCACGCGTTTCCAAGCGCTCTATCTGTTCTATCAGTGACTGCGGTCCGGGGGTGTCTTCTGGTTGCGGTTGGGTTGGCTTGACCGCAACAAGAATTTGGTCAACTTTAGCTTGGAGGCTCAAAAACTCCTTTCTTGTGACGACATTCTTCTTCTTTTTCTTATTCTCTTTGGGTTTTAAAGTTGAATGGTGAGAGCCACTGGATTCCTCTTCTTCATCAAACATCATAAAGTCATCATCAGAGGGAGAGGGTTTGTTTACCTCTTGTAGTTCAACATCATCAAGACCGAAGGTGGGAGCAGAACTGACTTCTATTGCGGTTCCTTCGTCTTGTGATTCATGACCTGTTGGAGTGGGAATTGGATTTGGAGTTGGAGTTGGAGTTGCTTTGGATGTGCCTGCACCTTCACCAGTTGCTTGAGCTTTGAGAATTGTCTCAGCCATATCGGTCATCCAGTCTTGAACCTTCTGAATAGTGGCTACGGTATTGGCATTATTGATTGCATCTACCCAATACTTAGCCACTCACTGGATTTCTTGCTCCTTTTGTTGTTGTTGCTTGATCTGTTGTTCCTTGCGAGCTTGGAATGCCCTTCGGAAAGCGGCATATTTCTTGATTTTTGACTTAGTTACCGGAGTGTAACGTAACCATGAGTCATTTGATTCATCTCCGTCAAATCCTTGAAAACGCACCGAAGTGTCCTTCGGGTCCACGGATCCTGGCACATTTGTGCTCACCATGCCTAAACCACCTGCTGCGGATGTAAGAAGAGTAGGATTTCCTGAGCTTCCTTGGTCTCCTTGACTCGTAGTCAAGTTTCGCCTCGGCTCAGTTCTCGCTCGGGCGGAAGAAGCGCCCTGCGGTTGGGGAGGTGTTTGAAGTGTATGGGTGACGTTCAAAAGGATGGAGTTCAACTCCTCAGGGGAAATGAAATGCAGTCGGGAAGCCCTGGAGAACTTAGGGCGTGAACTAGTGTCATCCTCTTGGGAGTGAACTGGGGGGGGAGGGGGGGGAGTCTCCACGATGTGGTGAATCAGACTCACTTTCTGAGTCTGATTGGAAGATGATAGTGGTTGCGAATGGGTCTGCGGCCACCCCAAGGACTACCGGAGCCTTTTGAGAGGCTTTAGTATCGGTCCGGTCATGCATATGGCCAGAGGTATCGGTTTTCCTTTTCATGAGGATGGCAATTGGTTGCGCATCCTCATTAGAATCACTAACTTGGGTGGGTACGGTTGGTTTGGTTTTACGTTTCTTGGTGGGTGCGGTTGGTTTGGGTGCATCCTTCTTTGGTGTTCTTTGTTTCTTCTTGGTGGCCAATTGCTTTCTTCTTTGAGAAAGATTGGAGAGGGTAGTGGAAGAAGGGACTGCGGTACCTTCAGGGTTAACAATTGCGGATGGATGTTGAAGAGGCGGGGTAGGAGGGTATGGGGCAATACCTTCCGTAGCCTCAATGTGATCTGAGACATCAGCAGTCTCAAGACCAAGAGTAGAAAGAATATGGGTGGGAAGTCTTCTAATTGGTCCAAAAAGAGATTGATCAGAAGAGGGATTGTACCTTTTTAAATCCTTGGTGACAAAGAAATTGATGTCACTGCCCATGTCGATCCCTGCATCTGCATGAAGGTCTGGAATGCAGAGGGACCAGAACCTAGCATATGTGAGTTCGGTTGGGTTCTCCCTTGGGTTCTCCTTGGGAATGTATTGAAGAAAGTCGTCCCATAGGATCTGCCCGTAGTTCACGTCATGACCTGTAAATATGCTCCATACCAATTCTAGAAGCTTGAGTCCCATATTGTCTGTGCCTCCGGTTCTGCCGGATAGACTGCGGATGACGAAGTGGCAAACAAATTGCCAAACCGCAGGCAATTGGTTTTTCTTGAATTCCCCAATTCCTCTAATCTTCTTTTGATATCCCATTTGGTAGAGTGCTGAAGTAACGTTCGCCATGGATGGGGTGAAAATCTTGATGGAGGGATGAATAAGGAGGTTAATGGCAAAAAGAAATTTTTCTTTGGACAGAATGACCAAAGAATCATGAATCAGGTTAAGGTGAACTTCTTGAGGGTTTTCGATTAGGCGATAAGCTGAGAAGGCACATTTGAAAAGGGTTGAGATTGGGACAACATCTGTGAAAGCATCGAAGGGGCCAAACAGGGGATGATTCTTCAGAAACTTGATCATTAGCTTGATCGGAGCATTGTAGGAGGGATGATCTTCGAATATTGCTCTGAAGTTGCTTGAAGCAATCGTGAGAGAGTCTGAACCAGTAGGGTTCACTGATCCAGACGATTTGGATTGTTTCTTGGAAACACCGGATTTCACCATTGTTGAAGCTTGAGAGAAGGAGTAGAAAACAGAGTGCTTGAAGGAATTTGAGCGATCGAAAGTTGAGAGAGCATAAAATGATTTTGGGGAAGAAGAAGGGTTTATATAGGGGTGAATTGGAAGGGTAACTGTTTTTACCCTAGGTAAGGAGAAAGGATAAAGGAAAAGGTCATTTGGGGGGAAATCGATTTTGGAGATTAAATCTCAGCCACATAAGATGAAACGGTTTTAAAAAGATTTTTGAGATTTGCCAAAAGGGGGTTTGCATTTAATGAAAAGTCTGACGTACATCATCACGTTAGGTGATCGTGTGGATGGGGGAAAGAAGTTGTAACGGATGGGACGTGATGGGTAAGAGGAAAAGACAGATTAAGGATTTGTATATGGAAAATCGTTCTTTTTGTCATCATACCTAAAATAGGTCTGACACAAGGTTTATTCAGAAAGAGAATGAGACAGTTTCTCAAGGAATGTTTTTTTTTACTTAATGTTTTATTTAATGAAGGATCATTAAATAGCACACCATGATTTTGATGAAACAGTTGAGAATTTATTAATGTGATCGCGGATGGAAACTTCATTGCAGATGGGCAGATGTCATTACAGATGGATCATCCATTGCGGATGGGTAGATGAGTGACTGCAGTGGAAGAACTGAGTAGAGCACTTGTACAATGAGTTAGTAATAACAAACAATAAGGACCAGTGAAGGATAAATATGATATATGGTTGCGGTATATAGACTGCGGTACACAGGATATACCAAAACCATCTATCATAAGTAACTTTCAGTTAGGACCGCAACAGAGACCAAGAGTGGTCTGCGATACCTATCAATTCAAGAAGAATTGGGGGTCCGGATTCATCATTCCTAACATTTGTAAGAAAGTGTTGAGCTTTGTAGAGTCAAGTGCCTTTGTGAACACATCAGCAATCTCTTCATGAGAATGGACAAAGATGAGTTCAATGTTACCTTTCAGGACGTGGTCTTTGATGAAGTGATACCGTAGTTCAATATGCTTGGTCTTGGAGTGCTGAATAGGATTATGAGAAATCGCTATAGCACTTTCAGAGTCATAGTAGATTGGTATCCGCAACATTCTGTATCCGTAGTCCAATAGTTGAGTTTTCATCCATAGGACTTGTAAACAACAGCTGACTGCGGCCACATACTCAGCTTCTGCAGTAGACAGAGACACACAACTTTGTTTCCTTGATGACCAACTGGCGAGTCTTCCACCCAAAAATTGACATCCACCTGAAGTGCTTTTACGATCTAGTCTGCATCCGGCGTGATCCGCATCTGTGAATGCTTGAAGGCTGAAGTCATTGCCTGCAGGTTACCATAGACCAATAGATTTGCTTCCTTTCAGGTACCGTAGTATCTGTTTGGCTGCGGACATATGTGACACTTTTGGGTCAGCCTGATACCTTGCACATACACCTGTTGCAAAGACAATGTCTGGCATGCTTGTGGTGAGATACATCAAAGAGCCTATGATGCCTCTATAAGTCTTGTGATCTACAGATTCGCCTGAGGGATCAGCAGAGATCTTATATCCGAAGGCCATGGGGACCTTAGCCGAAGAACAATTGTCCATAGAATATTTCTTTAACACTTCAGTGGTGTATTTCTCTTGATGAATCAATATCCCTTGCGGAACTTGTTTCACTTGAAGTCCTAGAAAGAAGTTAATCTCTCTATTCATGCTCATTTTGAACTTATTGGTCATGAGTTTAGCAAATTCATCCACCATTCCTTGATCAGTTGATCCGAAGATAATATCATCCACATATATTTGTACAAGCATAAGGTGGTCACCATTTGCTTTTCTAAATAAGGTGGGGTCAATCACTCCTCTTTTATATCCAGACGAGACAAGAAATTCCGAGAGAGTCTCGTACAATGCTCTTGGGGCTTGCTTCAGACCGTATACTGCTTTTTCAAGTTTGTAGCAGTGGTCTGGGAATTCAATACTTTCAAAGCCTGGAGGTTGCTGAAGATAAACCTCTTCTTTTAATTCCCCATTGAGAAATGCACTCTTAACGTCCATTTGGTGTACCTTGACGTTTTTGTGGGCTGCGTATGCTAAGAAGATTCGGATGGCTTCCATTCGTGCCACCGGAGCATACGTTTCATCATAGTCAACACCTTCAAGTTGACTGTAGCCTTTTGCAACTAGCCTTGCCTTATTTCTGACTACCGCACCAGATTCATCCAGCTTGTTTTTGAATACCCATCTAGTGCCGACAATGGTGTGACCACGTGGCTTCGGAACAAGTTGCCACACCTTGTTTCTTTTGAATTCTTCTAGCTCTTCTTGCATTACGGATATCCAATCAGGTTCTAGTAATGCTTCTTTGATCGTTCGAGGCTCAACAGAGGACATAAATGCTGCGTAGTGACAGTGATCAGATAAGTCCTTGGAAGATCGAGTCTGGATACCTGCGGATGGATTGCCAATGATTTGACCTGGTGGGTGGTCCTTCGTCCATACGTGTAGACGGGGTTGCAGATGATCAGCAGCTGCGGTAGAGGGAGTGCCTTCAATATCAGAAGATTCTGTGGTTGGAGATGGCAGTTCCCCCTGGATTTGAGAACATCCTGTTGAATCATCTTGATTTGTTGGAACGGGAATGGAATTTTCTTGAGTAGTTGGATGAGACTCCCCCTGGATTGCTGATGGGAGTTCCTCTGGAACCTGAGAAGGTTCCTCCTGGACTGCGGATGGGAGAGTGATGATCGTTGGGTTTGTTCTTGTGTCAATGTTTTCTATGTGTTCATCATCCGAATCAGAAGAGACGTTTGATGGTAATGCTTCTCTGCGGATGGGAACTTGAGCGACATCAAGTACTGGAACCTCGACGGTTGTTGCTTGATCCGGAGTAGAGCTTTCCCCCTCAACCGGAGAGGTGGAAGTATTGAGAGAAGCTACTTCGGATAGAGAAGGACCAGATACATCAGCGTGCTGCTGTTGAGCTTCTTCAGACACAAGAACTTCGGATAACTTGGCTGTTTCTACTGGGTCGAAAAGATCGTCATAATTGAATTCAACAAGATTTAATGGACCCGAAGAGGCAGGAATATCGCTTTCCATGATTTCTGTGGTTTCAGTGGATGGAGGGGTGTTGCGGATGTGAGAATCATCAAATTTCACATCGAAGCTTTCAATGATTAACCTTGTGCGTCTAATGAGAACTCGATAAGCAACCTTGTTAGTGGAATAGCCAAGGAAAATGCCTTCATCAGACTTTGGTGCAAACTTGTTAAGCTGATCTCTGTTGTTGATCACGAAACATCTACACCCAAAGATATGAAAGAAGCGAACATTTGGCTTGCGGTTGTTAAGGCCCTCATATGGTGTTTTGTTGAGGCGTTTGCACACAATGCTTCGGTTTTGAACAAAGCATGCGGTGGCTACAGCTTCAGCCAAGAAGTAGAGAGGAAGGTGTGCGAAGTTGAGCATGGATCTGGCTGCTACTACTAGAGTGCGGTTCCTTCTCTCTATTACCCCATTTTGTTGCGGTGTGTAGGGAGCTGAGAAGTTGTGAGAGATGCCTTTGGAAACCAAGAAGCTATTGAGAAGATGATTAGTAAACTCGGTTCCATTATCACTACGGATACGTCTGACTGGAAGCTTGATCTGAAGTTCGATCTCTTTGATGAAATTGATGAAGATCTGCGGTGTTTCTGACTTGAGTCTAAGGAAGAAGACCCATGTGAAGCGTGTAAAGTCTTCTATAATAACCAGTATGTATTTTTTTATGATGGAGACTGGCTACGGTAGATGGACCGTAGAGATCAATGTGCAAGAGCTCCAGTGGTTCAGAAATTGAAGAGTCCATTACCATAGGGTGACTTGCTTTGGACTGCTTACCACATTCACAAGCCGGACAGAGAGTATCGTTGCTGAATTTGAGAATATGGAGACCTCTAACTAGTTCCCCTATGACCAAGTTGTTGATGTACCTGAAGTTGAGATGAGCTAGCTTGCGGTGCCATAGCCAGCTAACTTCGGATACGGCTTTGGAGAGGAAACACAACTGCGGTCTGCCAATGATCAGAGAGACATCCAAAGGATACATGGTACCTTCGGATCTGGATTTGATCAGACACGTGTTCCTATCACTTGTCATTATGTAGCAAAATTGATCATTAAACTCAACTCGATGTCCTGCCTTACATAGTTGGCCAACACTGATGAGATTGTGTTTAAGGATTTCTACATAGGCAACCTTCTGAATAGAGAAATTCCCCGTAGTGAGAACACCGTAACCTCAGATGATCCCATTCGCATTGTTTCCGAATGTGACATGTCCACCATTGCGTATTGGCCTGAAATCCCGAAGGTATTCTAACCTTCCGGTCATGTGCAAGGAGCAGGCACTGTCAATTAACCATTCATCTCTTGTTCCTCCTTGCACAAAGCCTGAGAATTACACGGTTAGTTTAGGCATCCAAACTAGTTTGGAGCCTGGGGCAATAGGTGAATTACTGAATGATGCATGGACCGAGGTTGCAGGGACGGGTCTCTTGTCAACTTTTATTCCTAGTCCTGGGTGTTTGTGCAGAATTGGAGTGTGGTGAGTTTTTGGAAAAATACAAGGTTTCTGACTCCAACTAGATTTGACATAGGATGAATCTTTTTGACAACTACACTGACATTTACAAAAAGAGATTTTGTCTTTTGATCTGACACTATGCTTGGTCAGCGGTCTATAGGATGAATTGGACTTGTTACCGGTTCGAGGTTGGTAATCCCTGACAAGAGTGGTGTTGGGTTTTGAAAAAGTTTGTTTTTGAAAAGATTTAGCATGTGTAAATCTTTGAGACCTTTTAGGTGGATTTGGCAGAATACCCTTCCACTTGTTGAAATTTTGACGTGACTTTAAAAGTGTTGGTGTGGGTAAAATACCTTTCCATTTAGGATCATTTGAGGAATAGACCTGAAAACCATTGTTTCGAAAAGACTGAACACCCTTTTGGGTTATGTCAGATGAAGTAGGAATGACTTTTGAGGCTGGACAATCCTTTTTGTAGGTTTTCTTGATGGGAGAGTTTTTTGAAAGTAGTGTGAGAAAACAAATTTTTCTGGACTCTTGGACTTTGGAAATCTGACATGCTTCTTATTTTTTGAAAAAGTTTGTCTATTTGTGCCTCGAGATCTAATTTCCTCTTTGAAGGCCTTTTTGGCCAAGGATTTTGGTGAACCGCAGTCATTGATGTTCAACTGCGGTTTCCTAGCACCCTTAGAATGATTTTGAAAACATGGGCTTGAGTCATCCGAATTTGAAGATTCTGGGGTCTGAGAGCATTGACCCACTTCAAAGTTCTCTATAGGTAATTCATGATGAATCGCCTGAAGAGTCACAGTTCCTTTTACAAAGGACTGCGGTAGTGATGATTGGACTATTGCAGAGTAAGTCTGAGTTGGGACTTCAGTGAGACTTTTATGGGACTTTTGACTACAGTGTGAGACACTGTAGTCTGAGAGTAGAGATGGAAAGTCTTTTGAGACTTTGGGGCCCTCAATGACAATTTCTTCATCAACTACGGATGAGGTTTGAGAATTTGGGTAAATGGTACCACAGACAGGAATTTGATCACATGTGTGACCTGAAACCTCAGGCATGATTTCCACAATGACACAATTATTGCTTAGATTATGGAGTCTACCGAAGTGAGTTTTGATGTCTTCGGGAAAGGTCTTGTCATTGACTGGGAAATAAAATTCTCGGTCTGGAGGGACATACAGTCTGTCTTTGTTGAACCGGGGTGAGGAATCCATTGCGGTAGGATATCCATTCGACCAAACCCAATTGTATGTATTGTCCATGGTTCCATTATTTACTAAATTTTCAATAGCTTCACTTTCATTGAACAATTTTTTGATTAAAAGATTTAAGCGTACAATTTTACTCTGAGCTAAATCTCTCTGGTTCAAAGCTATCTCTAATTGTGTTTCACTTAACATTCTTGCATCTTTCTCTAACTATAGGTCCTTTTCTAACATAGCCATTTTGAGTCTTTTGTTATCCAGTCGTCCTCTCACATGAAACATCTCTTGGGACGCAATGTTCTTCTCATCTAAGGCTTTGTTATAGTCTGTAAGGACGGCAGCACAAGTGTCATTAAGATCATCTATGTAGGGTTGACAGTCATGCATGCTATAGTTTAGAGTTTGGATCATGAGTTTTACCTGTTCGACGATGCTTAGAGTTCCATCCTTTGCCATGTAGCAGTAGCTCTTTTCTGGCCTTGTAGACTCATCATCATCCGCAGTTGCCAGCATGCAAATTTTCCCTTTTCCTTTGACACTGCTGATAGCTTCATCTTCGTTTCCGGATGACCAAACTTGATGGTCTCTTTTGACATGGGCTACGTATGCCCTTGCCTTTTCCTTATCTTCCAATTCTTGAGCCATTCTAAGGTAGAATGCTCTGTCTTTTACTACATTGGCCTTACAATCTCTTGCAAAGTGATTCTCTTTGTTGCATTTGTGACAAATTACAACATCAGTCTTGTCTTCAGAGGTAGTACCGGAGTCAGTGGTTGGATTAGACTGCGGTACTTCCTTTGGTTGAGTATTTTGAGATTGCGGTGGTGGATGAGAATTTTTTGGATAACGAGAATGATTATTTTGTGGACTGAAGTTACGGTTGAATGGAGGTTTGTTGAAATGTTGATTCTTGCGGAAGGAAGGAGGTGGTAGACGGTTGAACTGTTGGCTAACCAGAGCAATGGCCTTCTGAAATTCTTCTTCATCATCATACTCTGAATCAACTTCGTATGACTGCGGTGGAGTGTCATACGAGGGAGAGTAGGATTGATTGAGTGGGGCTTATCCTATGAGAGCAAGTGGTCCTCCGAAGTCAGCACAATCTTTGAGTACGGTGGATTCTTGTGCTTGCAGTTCTCCATAGAGCTTGTAGAGTGACAAAGAGTGAATCTTTCTATCACCTTGGACTATCATTTTGACCGTAGTCCAATGTCTTCCCAAACCATTGAGAAATTGAAGATTTGTTTCATGGTTACTGCGGATGGTGCCCGCATTGGATAACTTGGTGACTATCAGGTTGAACCTTTTGAAGGAGTCTTCCAAACTTTCGCCAGTATGAGCTTTGAAGTTCTTGAACTCATTGAGTGCGGTAGTAAGCTTCTTGTCTTGTGCTTGTTCTGAGCCTTCGTACAGATTCTTGAGAACTTCCTAGATCTCTTTTGCTGATTTGCAATTTATGATAATATCGAAGTTGTCAGGAGCAACTCCACTGGAGATTTCATAAAAAGCAACAACATCATTTTCCATTTTATCGAGATCATCCTTGGTGGGACGGTTCATGACTGGTTGACCTCCTCCTAGTCTGGTTGTAGCGTCGTCGGTTTGGACTGGTGTAAGGACTGGGACATGTGGTCCTTCTTCTACGGATCGCCATACATCTCTACCAAGTCTCCTTAAGTATCTTTCCATTCTTTGTGACCAGTGATGATATTCATTTGCTACCAGTATTGGGGCTCGATTAGAACCACCAACACTGTTGGAAACGTTCAGAGATAACGATTGTGCCATTTGAAATTGTTTTTTTTTGAAGAAATGAGCTTTAGTGGTATTGAAGGCCCTTTGAAAATCAGAGTTCCGTTTTCAAAAAGCAACCACTATGGCTCTGATACCAATTGTTGAGAGAAAAACTTTGAGACACACTTGAACAAACGTTAGAACAAGTAGTATTGCGGAATAGTTAATCTCGAAGGATCTAAAAGCTCAACAATAATATTAATAAGTTAGATAGTTAGAGAGTTAGTTGCGGAAAAAGTAAAGAAATAGAAATGACAACAATTGTTATATCAAGTATACACTTAAGCTGATTCATAACAAGGAATGCATTCAAACCGAGTTAATAAGGAAGATCAAGCTTAGTGATAAAGTCATAGAAGACTTGCTCCGGAGAGAGGTTATAATCACTTATGTTCTAGTAAGAAGTAGGAGTAAGAAGTGATGCGTAAATAGAGAGATAGAAAAGATAACTTTAGAGATGTGTATTCAGAAATTATAGATGCGTGTTTGAATACAAGATAATGAGCTTTATTTATAGAGACTCACGAAGTACACTAGATTACATCTCTAAGAGTAGCCATGCAAGGCATACTGGACAATAGAGAGTGTTACAATAAAAGACAAGTAAAGTAATCTAGTAAACAGACTACGGTAGGGGAGACTCCGGATGCGGTTGCTGATGAAGGAGCTTGATTGCGGGTGAGAGCTGGCTGCGGTAGCTGAAGTTCAAGAGGGTCACTTTTTATGATTCAACATAAGCTTCTTAAACTCATACACCTTTGCCTTAGAAAGCTCATATGTGTGTCTAGACAAATTCAGAACTTATGTTACTAAGTCCCAAATGTTCAGACTAATTGCCAAATCTCACAATTCGAACTATGAAGAGGGATGCCGTAATCATAATCGAATTTGAGAATACGATTTTCACAATTGCTATCTTCTTAAAATCTCTCTTAGTGGAAGCATTTCCTCACAATCATTTTCATGAAGGAGGGAAACCTTATGTCACTTAGATTTTATGGTGTATGTGTTCCTATCCATTTGAATTTGCCAAAACGAAGGTTTGCGACAAATCCAAAAACATATGGACTGAACTTTCTCAATCTTGATTTCTTGCCTCATGGTAACACGAGTGCCCACCATGTCTTCCAAGTAGTTTAGCAACTCGCCCTTACATATCAATGTACCTTCCATTGATCAAGGTGCTTGCCTTTATGCATACAAATGAGAACTCATAGACATCACAACTTACCAATTTCAAATGTGCAAGAATATGAAAACTTTTCCAAATTCCACATTTGATGAGTGTCATAAACCTTCTTAAGACTTGTCACTCATGTCACAATCTTGACTCTAAGACTTGATATTGGAACGAAGTATGATTGACTTCTTGATTTAACCATTTCTACAATTCTCGATTCCTCTTCTTAGACATGCAATTGCACTAAGACTCACTTAGAGGATCAATTGAGACATGGTTCTTAATCATTAAGACCTATCATAAAACACAATAAAAGTTACTCTCCCTTCTTCTTAGAATAGATAAACTTTTATCTTTCTGCCTACTAGATTCTTCTTATTCGTTCAGCTATTGATTGAAACTCTTTCAATCAACTCAGAATTATACTCGATCTTATAAGTATAACCATATTTACTAAACTTTAGTAAATCATGACGAATATCTTTATCACTTTGTGGTGGACTTGATCAACGTACAACCTGGTGTACTCGATCTCCTAGTCCTTCACTTGACACTTTGTCAAAGAATTAGTCTAAATTTCCCAAATGTGAAAGTTTTTCATTCATCATACAATACATGTTGCATGATTCCAAGTTTCTTTCCAATTGAAACTTGGGCGATGAGAAACTCTCCCTATTTGGTAAACTCTCGACACTTCCACAAATAACCTAATTAAGAATCAAATCCATCATTGCTAATAATGGAAACATTCAAACATCAATTTTTCATACATGCCATCGCAAGGATAAATAAATAAGACAAAATCAAAATTTATTTTATTGCAGAAAAAATTTGTCCTTACAATGCAACTCAACTGAAAAAACTATGCTATTACATATTTCTTAGCAATCTACCCTAACTCTAAGGTAGCAGCTCAAAAATCCGATCTTTGAATCCATGCGATCGAAATCCATTTCTTCGTGATCAGATTCAGCACACTTCTTCCTTAAGTTTCCTTTCTTTTCTTCGATCCTGCAAAACATCAAAATGTAATCTTATCACATCATGTATTAAGAATCAAAATAGGAACTTATAGAGTTAGTTAATGGATTTTACCTGAAGTAGAGTCATACGTCTTGAGTCTCCCATCTCTTAGATCTCTCAGGTAAATAGGGCAACTTCGTCTCCAATTCCCCGTCTCTTGGCAATAAAAGCAAATGGACTCCTTTGGAATGGCACAACGAACTATCTCAGAATTTACCTTTTCTAGATCTCCAATGTCACCATTTTCAATGTACATTGAAGTTTGGGAGTTTGATTCACCAGACAAATTTGCATGACCAGCTCCCCAAATCATTGCTGATTCAGCAGCTATAAGCAAATAGGTGAGATCAATGAGGGTCACGTCGTGTTCCATCATAAAGTACTCTCTTACGAACTCATTATATGATTCTGGAAGTGACTAAAGAACCCAGTCAACAGCCAACTCACCTAAGATATCAACACCCATCATACTTAACCTATAAATGTGTGACTTTATCTCTAAGACGTGTGCACACACAGGTTTCCCATCTTCGTTTTTACTTGCCAAAAGGGCTTGAGTTAGCTTGAACTTTTCAAGCCTTCGAACTTGTGGGTCAGGGAGAATATTTGGAGGAGGTGGAGGAAGTGAAGCATGATCTCTGGTTCCTCGATCATATCGTGGAATATCATCTCCATATGGAAAACTTGTTCCATAGGATTTGGGAAGACCATCGTTAGATTCAGACATCTACAAAACGGGAGAAATTCAAGTCAAGTTGATTAGAATCCTTGATGTAGCACCCAAACGAAACATCAAGGCTAGGATCCAACACAATACTCTACAACCTAGAAGAGGGATGTCGTAATCTAGTTGCAGAATATTTGAAGGTAGGTAAATGACGATTTACCAATTTCCACCATGAAAAACGAAAAAATAAATTTAAGTTTTAAATGAATTGAAACTCCTAGATCTTTTGAGATTCATTGAACTTTTCAATGGCGTGTTTAATCTCGATTATGCCCTTCAGGTTTGCGACTGGGATGCCGAGGATCACAAACAAGGTGTGAATAACCATACGAATCACGTGGTGCACTCAATGCTACTATCACCTAATCAATGTGCCGGTTAGGCACACACGCTCCATTGATCTATGATAAACATCGAGCCACCCTTTGCCACCAAAGCCAATCCCAAATTAGTGTGCCGGTTAACCACACACGCTCCACTAACGTTTGACAAGGGTACGAAGTGTAATTCCATGGATTAACATACAATTTCACATTTGCCTAAAGTAACTAGAATTTGGGAATTTGTAAAAGCATGTAGTTACTTTGTACTTCATTATACTTTTAATGGAAGGTTTCGTCCTATCCTACCCGTTCGGCTAACGACCCTCCACTAGTCAAGAGTGCGGTGGGTAAGAGTGGATACCCATTTAATCGCCATTTTATAGGCAATTTCCTTAAACACCCCTTATAGACCAGCTTCGTGAATGAGGCCTACTAACGGTAAGACTGACTGTTTACTTATACATATATAGTATTAGACTTTTAATGTCATATATACATAGTATAGGGTGTATTTTACACTTTTAAAATACTAGGTGGTCTAATTTAATAAATTATACTTTTAATTTAATTAAATGCAAACCAAAACTTTATGGATTTATTAACTCTCTTTTAATTATACACTTTAATTAATTAACAAAACCATAAGGGTGTAATTTGAACTTTTCAAAATGCGAGGGTTTTAGAATTTAACATTTCAAAATCAAAATTTTAATCAACTTTTAAATTCCAAAACTTGAGGGCAAGTTTTTGAAACTTTTCAAAACATTTGGGATTAGAATTTAAATATTTCAAAATTAACTTTTAATAAAAAATTTAAATTCCAAAACTTGAGGGCAAGTTTTGAAACTTTTCAAAACATTAGGGTTTAACTATTCAAATTTCAAAAACAAAACTTTTAAGTTCAAATTTAAACTATAAAACCTAAAGGGGAAATTTTAAACTTTTTCACAAGATAATTCAAATTTAAATTACAAATAATCAATCTTTATCTAATAAAACAAAAGATTATCTAAATTTTGACAATTATCTTCTATTTTGGCAAGGATAATCTCCAAATATTGATAAAAATTGGATTTTATTAATAAAAAACGTTTTAGGTAATTATCCACAACCTAAATAGGTCAAAATCCCGAAATCAGCTCCATCTGACTCTCTGACTCGTCGAGTCAGGCTTGGACTCGTCGAGTTCACTATGGACTCAGCGAGTCAGCCAATTGACTCGGCGAGTCAAGTCGAAAAACCTCAAAATTTTCGATTTTCAGCCAAAATTCGATCAAATAAGCATCAAATTCACTAACAAACAGCCCTAGTCTCTGATACCACAGATGGGTTTCGAGCAATACATCAATCCTATGGTGTGCATGCAAACCCTAATAGCTTTGAATCTAGTTTGTCTAATGAACATGCAATTGATAATCCAAAGCCATAAACCCTAGATCTAATAAACTATAACTGAAATTAGGGTTTAGATCTTACCTTTGATTGTTATATAGCAATAACAATCAATCCTTGGGTTCAGAAAACTTAGTGCCTCAAGTGTTGCACCTCTAATGGAGTCACAAACACCACTAAGCAACTTGGATGAAGAGGGAGGAGAAAGGAGGCACTAAAAACGGCTGGAAACCCTAAAGGATTAGTTCACCACGTTTTTGGGGCCATAAGGGTTCCTTATATATGCTGGCTATTAGGGTTTACAGCTAGGAAACCCTAATCTGACTGCTTAAGCCCTAAGCAGCCCATGGACCCCTTCTGGAACATGCCTTGGACGATTTCTAATGGGCTTCCCCATAGAATTCGTCCAACCTATTATTCCAAGGTGATCCATAGCCCAATTACAATTATCCTATAATTATAATTCCAGTCCCCTAAGTTTAATTAATCTCTTTTAGCCATAAAATTAACTCTTAATTAATTCTTGACTAATATTAATTAAACAATATGATTTCTCCTTTAATATATTATTCTCATAATATATTAATAAATCATAATTAAACCTTTCTCTTCTTAATTCATCCTACATATTGCTATGGTGAAGGCAACCCAAAAGGACCATGCTCATAATCGGGTCAAGTACATACCAAAATAGTTATGGACTTAGACACTAATCCAACACATATAAGCTTAGCATCTAACAGATTACAGTAAGTGGCAAGGACTTGGTATTCTTACACTTACGATAAGGATTTGGAATTGTGAAATGAGTGTCATTGGAAATGTTTACAATTGATATATTTCACAAAGTAAGGACCATAGTTAAACATAGTGTGCATGCTTGGAGCATGGGATGACTATTGTTTTAATTCAAGTATTAAGTCGATTAGTCGAAACATTATACAATGAATAATGTGTAATCGATATGATGATTAAATAAAAGGTGTTTTATTTATATTCAAAAGTTTTGAGACCATATTGGATTCGATTATTCTTGTGTTTCACTTCAAATGTTTTGACTTCCCGAATAATAAGATTATTCAAACATCCACAGTCAATCATACTTTGGAAGTAGGTAATGAGGTAAGACTGTCATGAATTTGTCTGTAGATTATCTAAAGTGTTAGACATAGCACAAGTTTGCTGCAGTGTTCATGAGTACTCCTGTAATAAGATTTGAGTATTGGATTAAACCCACTCTCATCTGAATCACTTCATGGATTTTATCACGGGTGATTGTGAGACGATAATATCTTATATTCTTGAAACGGAGATATATGAGTTGCAGTTTACAAGTCGGTTGCACATTGATGATATGTAAACGCACCAATAACTTGGTGTTATAAAATGTAGTGTTGTGTGTGATTTGATGAGTAAATAGATCAAGCATATGAGTCGAAGTTTATCTGTTCCTTTTACCCTAAGAGGGATAAAAGCGATGTCTGTAGGCCCCTCGATAATTTAGTGATGACAAACCTAAGCGCTTGGCCAAGCTTGGATTGATTTGATTTGTTCAATTAGTCAGTCATCATAAATAGGAAATCGGGAAACAACACATGGACAGAGAGAATGATTATAATCCATGTCTCATGTCTATATGATATCTAGAATGGAGGAATATATGATCCCTTATCTAATGGATGCATCATTGACTATGTCAGAGTTTGACAACGGCTTTTGAGAGTTACGATTGCTAGTCGGATTTTGAAGTCGTACTTGCAGTTATAGTTATTAGACTTATCCAAGTGGGAGACTATTGGATTAGGTGTCTAAGCCCATAACTATAATTGGTATGTACTTGACCCAAGAGTAGCATTGTCCATTTCGGGTTGCCTTCACCAGAACAATTTGACAGGATGGATATTTGAGAAAGAGGTTATTTATGAATTATTAATATATTATAAGTATAATATATTGAGAAATCATATTATTTAATCAATATTGGTCAAGAATTAATTTGGAATTAATTTAGTGATCAAAAGAGATTAATTAAATTAAGGGGACTGATTAGGTAAATCAGTAATACATATAGTTTGGGTCAATGATCCATGATTGATTAGTGATGGACTAAGTTTATGTGAGAGTCCATGAAGTGTTAGTCCATAAGGCTTATCATATGGATTATTGGATTAAAGGTCCAAGGAATGAATTAGGGTTTACAAGTTGAAACCCTAGGAATTCCACACTATAAAAGTAACCCCTTAGCTCCAAATTTAAGACCCCAAGAGTTCTAAGAGAACCTAGCAGATTTTGGTGGTTCTAGCCTCTCTCTCAAAGTCCTCCATTTGTTCATGGTGTTTGTGACTTGTTTGAGGCATCAAACTTGAGGTGCTAAGCTCTTGAAAGGCCAACAACTACAAGCTACAAACAAGAGGTATTATTCTAACTAGTTTTATGATTTATGTACCATATTTGTATGCTAGATAGGTTTCATGCTTTTGATAATTTTTGTTGCATGTATAACTAGAGAAAACTTAGATCAAAAGTATTAGGGTTGTATGTGCACCACAGGAGTGTTATAGTACTTAAAAACCCCAACATCATGTACAAACACATAATCATAAGCATAGTAGTAAAAACATGAAGGAAGAAAATACGATACATACCTGAAACTGCATTTGATGGAACCCGTGTCTCCTCGGCCTGTAACTGAAAAGTTCGGTTCCTCACCACTGGAGTCGCCACTCCACCCTCATAGCCATCAGTAATCCTCAATGTAGCTGGAGCAGGTGCCATTACTACTCCACTCACCAACCTCATACAATCAACCTTCTTGTGTCCCACCTGGTTGCAGTGAAAACAAATCACACCTAAAACCCGAGGACCATCCCTGCTAAAATGCCAGTCTAGACGCAACTGAAGCAAACCCTCCCCTTCCCACGACAGTTCCCTTCGTGAGTCCTCCTGCACTTGACACAACAGCCCCGACCCAGTTGGTCTCCTGATCACAAACCCTGAGTACTGGGCCTCTTTGCCTGGCCCACTGCGGAATTAAAAAATGCATAATCAAAAAAACATGAATTAAATTTTAAGAACAAGTTGTATAGATGATGGAGTAGTAGAAATTTGTAGAAGCATGTGCTTTCTTGACTACACGACTCTCTTTCTCTCTCTCTCTCTCTCTCTCTCTCTCTCTCTCTGTAGACTAAACTACTCATCTATACAATTAGAGCTCTCTCTCAACCTACAAAGAATACTAAAATAGTATTTATAGGCTAGCTCAACCCAAAAGGCCTTCCACATGAGTAGCCATCCATATCAAACAGTGAAGGAGCCTTCTACATCACCATCTCATTGAGATCTTTGCACCCCAACATTATCGCCCTTAAAGCTTGGAATGGATGACTCAGCTTCAAGTTCCGAAAGAGCAACAAGTGAAAAAGACGTCAAGCATGACAAGAATGTAGAAGTGAACATCAAATTCAAATCTTCAATATCCTTCTAATCCAGGTTCTGGGATGTAAGACATTACAATCCAAAGCAACAAGAATCTTGAGCATAAAAGTCCAAGAGGAAATTTGAGTCCTTGAGTATCCAAAAGTCCAAGGATATATTCCCATGCTTGAGAATAAAAGCACATCCCAAAAATATTCAAGAAGTCCAAACCCTTCATAAAAACCCACTTCAAAAAATCAAATCCGAATCACTTCATAATCACTAATAACTCCCCCTCAAAGTCACACTGGTCTTCAATCATAATTGATCATTTGCTAAAAATATGAATATCCAAAAAACTTTCGAATACCTATATCTAATTTTCTTCCCCTTTTTATAATCGAATATGATTATAAAACTCCAAATGGAAATGAGCTCAATGCAGATTTTTCCATGAAATACTACCCCTCGATAAGTGACAAAAAATGTGAAGCTTCAAAATCGGAAAATTCAAAAACATATGTCAATTTTTAAAATATTGACTTCCCGGAAAGCTTTGACTTGAAAAATGAACAAAATTGTTCATGTTGCTGGAAATTTTTTTTGCTGAAACAACAATCTTTGAAAGCCCAAGAAGTAATCTTCAAAAGTTGAAGATTTTAGTTTCTGGGTAAGAATTGTCATTTAGTTGAAAGGCCGAGGACCAAATGTGTAACATTAAGTGTTATTCCCTAATTCTTTTCAGATGCAAAAATACATCATAAATCATGATAGCAAACCATTCACAACACTAGGCAACGATAGCGAAGCACAAGCTTCCCAAAAAATTGAATCCTTCGCAATCCAAAATAGATACCCAAAAACCTTTGCTATCAGTCTTTCCATTTGAACCTATGTCGAACCATTATCTTCCCAGAATTGATTCCCAGTTGCAAAGCAACCACATTAACTGTGAGAGATAGCAAGAAACTACAATGGAATGGATGACAATGTTTTAACTTCCAAAACAAGCATCTAGAAAATAAAAAGATCTGCAACGAGGAATATATGAAGCAATCCACAAATCTTGATTCTTCAATAGTCTTCAAACACAGGCTCTAGGATATATAAACCAAGCACTGAAGTAATGTCTTTAAACTTCATTTTCGAATGTAATCCCAAAAAAAAAATTCATGAAAACCAAACCCGCCATAAAAACCCATTTTAGAACAAAGAAACCAAATCACTTCTTGTCTTTGAAGAGCTCCCCCTCCAAGTCACAATGATCTTCAAATAAGCTAATGATATAAGCCATCAAAAAATATCATGTAACAACCCAAACTTTAAGATTCGTAATGCCACTTGATCGAGAAAATACTAGAAGTCGGAGATATAACAAGTCCTTAGCAGAGCTCGATAAAGAACTTCCGCTGTAAAGGATACTTCTCTGTAAAAGCTTTAGCAGAGCTCGATGAAGAACTTCTACTGTAAAAGCTATCTTCATAATTCTATCACAAGCTTTATCAAAAATCTTCAACTTTGACAAGTCACAAATCCAATTTCGAATGGCCATACCAAATTCTCCCCCGATTTATAATTGAAAACGTGATTATAAAGCCTTTAAATGGTCATGAGAATGATCTTGAATGGGTAAATAATTATCGTGCTCCCCCGTGACAAAATGATATACACAATATATTATAAAATCCGAAAAAGTCGTGAAAATTTGACATTATCACAAAAAACGACTTTCCGAACCGCCAAGACTTGATGGAATCTTTATTTTTCTGTTCACGAAAAAATATATGCATTAAAGAATTCAAAACTGTTCACCAGCCATCAAATTTGTAAACTTTTCGAAAAATGGGCTGAAATTGTCACTTGTAGAAAAAAACAGGGGCTGGAATTGTAATTTTGCATCAATATACCTCTTTATTTGTAACAATTTCTGGGATTGGTCCAAAAATATCAAACTGTGAAAACAACAGGGACCAAAAGAGCCAATTCGCTGGAGTTATAGGGACCAAATATGAAGCATTAAAGCATCTTCTTCCCCATTTAGATGAGATTGAACGAACACTGCATCATACTCCAGTTGATCTTTCAACGATGACTCAAACTAGACGCAAAACCTTGAAATTGGCACATATAAACATCGACTGCAATAGGTTCGCTCCTAGTACAAGCCACCGAAACCAAGTTCGGTCCGAGCACAGGTTCGCTTTCGGTCCTTCCCTCTTTCGTTCCAAGCATAATCACGCGAACCCAAGTTAGATCGAGGTTCGTTCCAAGTCCGTCGATTATACCCCAAAGCGAATCCATGTCAACAAATCCAATCACATGCCAACGTTCGCAGGTTAGCGTTCGCTCATTATTCACCCTGAACCACGGTCAATTTTGACTTTTCTGAATGTGCCTCTGACTATCAATTGCGAACAGATACACAAACACATTCTGCTTGCAGGACCATTACACCAACTTCAAAACATCAATCTTCTTCCCAATTGAATTTCGATTCCAAACATCACTCTACTGATTACGAATTCATTTGTTTTGATTATATGAAGCCCCGAATGCAAAACCCATTTAGTGATTGTGAACCTGTCTTCAAATCAATTCCGATCAATAACCCACTCTTCTTCGTTTACATAAGTCGATTTTGACTTTTCTTACTTTGACAATCAAGACCGATTATTGACAAATGCCAAAATCGACTTTCTCAGATCAATACAGTCACTATACAAAATCGATATTCAATGAAAGAATGAATCGACAAGATTAAACCCAAAATCAATAAAACCAAAAATTGATTTTAACAATAATATCGATCATAAATTACGATTCAAGAACCGAAGAATAGTACAACGATTTCCTGTGGAGATGAGTTGACCGTATGATCCAGATCACACAATTTCAAACACCAAGATGCGGGGTGAATTGATGAACATTAATTGGCAATAATGAGCTAAGGAACAAATTAATGTTGTTGGATCGATTGAATGAGTAATAATCAGATCCAAAAAAAATTGAATAACAGTGGAACTCGTGAATTGGACTCAAGCGTGAATTTATAGAAAAACAATTGAATCAATAGATTTTCATCTTAAAGCAAATCAGATTCAAAGAACAGAAAAATACCACGATGAACAGTAGAATATACCATAAATCTTCATGAACAGTAGATCGAACAAGAATTTTGATTCCAAACCGCCGAAACACCAATAATCTTCAAAATCTTGTGCAGAAAATCATCAAATCAAGAACCGATACTTCAAAAATCAACAGATCTTCAAAGACCCGCTCTGATACCACTTGTTGTGAATAAAACCCTAATTGAGATTTGATGAACAAGATGCGGAAAATAAGAACAAACACAAATATGAAGATTAGGTCGAATGATCACTCGATTTATTAAATTGTGAGGAACAAATTACACTTAAGAAATAAGAATCTAACTCTACAGAAACCTCACAACGTGGCGGCTACATTTTGCCTCACTCTTAACCCTAATAATGAATAATACTTGACTATTTATAGGGAAAAGACAAGTCTTGGACTTTTAACCTACACTTCATCAAAGGGGCCCATTGCCATCATCCATGGAGTGCTTTGAAACCCTACAAATCCAATTGTGAATTTATTGAGAATCAACTTTCTCTATCAATCATTCACCATCAACATTCAACTTCGCATAATACCTAGCCCTTCAACAGTCAATCCTTCACACCAAAATCAATTCTGACCTTCGTCATCATTATCCATATGATCTACGAGACCTCATTAAGTGAAATCAACTAAGAGACATAGCAATCCTACTCCGAAACCAAAATTGAGTTTGAACCAACTATTAGACTCAAATTTGAGTTCCAAATGTGAAGACAATTGATTCAATTATGAGACCTTTGTAGATAAAAACTCCATTCTAATATCATTCTGAGATTAAGGTTTTTAGTATTTTCTATTGTTCCAAATATGTGACTTCACAGTTCCAATTAAATCTCCGTAACTTCCAATTTTGACTTTTCTTGATTTTTCTTTGATCATTCGAACCAAATTCAATGGAATCACTTCTTCATTACCTGAAAACATGAATCGCTTTGATGTCTACTTTACTGGAATAACTTTGATACCCATAACATCATCGATAAACACTCAAATAATCTCTTCCAAATGATTTTTCAGATCAAAGTGATATGTATTCAGCCAAAATTTCAACACTTCATCATCCGTTCATGAATTTATATATTCAAACATTTTTCATCATCGATAAACACCAATTTCTTTATCTTCAAAAAATTTCCTGGATCAAACTCGCATATTTTTCCAGAATTTCACATATTCATTAGGAACTTGAAGTTTTATCTCATGTTCATCGATTCATAGATCAGAAACAACAATTCTATCCCCATCGATTTGTTGTAATGAACTAAGTAATGATTTTTGAAAATCAAACTTTAATAATTGATGAGAAGAATTCGAAGTTCAAACTGACACTTATAACATCAGATTGAGCGTTCATGTCGATATGAAGAATGTAAACGATAAGCATGTAGAATCAATCATATATTCTTAAATCGGTGCGAAATGAATAATAGAGATTAATGATTCAAATCGGTGCGAAATGTATTTTTAATCTTTTTTCGATTATGCAAAAATGTTGGCATCTAGGATCGTTGTTCTTGAAATAGTTCTTTCAACCTCCAAGCTTAAGCTCTGATACCACATGTAGGACTGCATGGAAATGAAAATTACAGAATTAAGAAATGCATTATTGAAAAGACGCGAATTAATGTTTAAGCACAAGTTGTATAGATAATGGAGAAGTACAAAATTTTTAGAAGCATATGCTTGCATGACTACAATACTATCTCTCTCTCTCTCCCTCTCTCTCTCTCTCACTCTCTCTCTTTCTCTCTCTCTCTCTCTCTCTTTCTCTCTATTTCTCTCTCTCTCTCTCTCTCTCTCTCTATTTCTCTCTCTCTCTCTCTCTCTCTCTCTCTCTCTCTCTCTCTCTCTCTCTCTTTCTCTCTCTCTCTCTAGACTAGACTGCTCATCTATACAACGAGAGCTCTCTCTCAACCTACAAAGAGTACTAAACTAGAATTAATAGGCTAGCTCAACCCATAAGGCATTCCACATGAGAAGCCTTCCATATCGAATGGGGAAAGATCCTTCTACATCACCATGCTATGGAGAGCTTTGCACCCCAACACAATCCCCCGTTCCCAGGCTCTTGCAATCATGTACTCCAAGGTCTTGCAGTTGGACATGCTCACAAACTACCGAGTGTCATTCCATAACATATAATGATACCTTGCCTTCTTCATCTCCTTATCCACATCATATTGAGGAACTAGCAAAGGTCACTCCCTCAACTTGGCGGTGATCTCCGCCATAGTCTCTGTTGTCTGGTGAAGGTCCTGAAACTCCCTCGCTAACTGCTACACCTGAATGACAGATGCAAACTCTTCCCTGAATCTCATTACGAAGTTTGTCCAAGACATGGCCACCACGACCTCTGTTCACAAGGAGTGACCAACCTTTCCCACCAGTCGTGGGCTCCATCCCTCAGAAGGCAAGATGCAAATTTTACCTTTGATCCCTCAGGGCAAAAACTAGTCCGCTGAGCATTCTCCATGTCAGCAATCTATCGCTACGAGCAATAGGGTCCTTCTTCTCGAAGAACTATGGGAATCCGCTAGCCTTGAGCTCTCGAAAAAAGAGAGTCCGCGCCCCAATCTGATCAACTACAATATCTGCACAAAAAACCCCAATCCGCTCATCCAGCAGCTCCATGATCCCTTCCTTGATGGTACCAAAAATCACAGGAGTCGCATCCAAAATACCGCGAGTGGCCATAGACGAAACGAACTCGTGAATCCTCACATCAATCGGCTCAACACCAGACCCGAATTATAACCAGAACTGGAACCTCCTCCACAAGTGGTCATCACTATATTGAAAAGAAACCATATAAATGATCTAAACATACCCGAAGGACTCCTCATTCTACAGGCTTCTTAGAATCCTCGTGACTTTCCCCGATTCGATTATGGATCATATGCTTTCAGTAGTACAGGCCCAATACTACCTTCCATACCTATCCATATTGTCCTGAAGAATCACCCCAAATTCTCTAAGTCACTTTCTCATACTGATACTCAAAATACCCTTTAAACAGTACACCAAACCCACTAAAGCACTTCCTAGGCTCTCATAGGATTCCCACATCACCGTGCCATCAGCTGCTGAAAAAACTCCTATTAATTTCAGCTAACTACTATATTAATACAATTACATGCAATAAAACTTATATAATCCTTCAACTAAAAGACTCAACCCTACAACGGTTGGACTCAAACAAGAGTTGCACAATAGGGCCAAATCAATCACTCTAAGATTATTTAACCTTTGCATCATGTAACTAAACGTATTCATTTAATAGTTAACTCACATCAATATGATTCTTACAAAGCAAAAAGTGTTGGATTTGGTGTCTAAGCCCATAACTATAACTGGGATGTACTTGACCCGATTGTAGCATGGTCCTTTTGGGTTGCCTTTATCAATGCAATTTGATAGGATGGACTTTTGAAAATAAGGTTATTTATGATTTATTAATATATTATAAGTATAATATATTAATAAGAAATCATATTATTTAATTAGTATTGATCAAGAATTAATTTGGAATTAATTTTGTGATCAAAAGAGACAAACTAAATATGTGGGGATTGATTATGTAAATCAATGATTCTTATAGTGTGGGCTAATGATCCATGGTTATTTAGGATTGCTAAACCATTGAGATAATCCATGGAGGTTTAACCCATGGAGCCTAAGTAATATGAAAGTTCATTAGGGTTTACAAGGTGTAACCCTAGCATTTGCTACACTATAAAAGGACTCCACTAGAGCCAAAATCGGTGACACCATTGTACACCATCATTCTAAGAGTTTGATATTGATTTTTTTCTCAGTAACTTATTCTCTCAAGCCTCCTCTTGCATATTGGTGTTTGTGAACGATTAGAGGCATTATAGTTGGGGTGCTCAAGCTTTCAAAGGCCAATAACTACAAGTCCTTCTTAGAGGTAAGTTGTCTAACTAGTTGAATTGTTCAATTGTATGCAAGTTAGGAGAATGCTTTGGAAAATTGAAAATGCATGTATAATTAGAGAAAACATAGATGCAAAGCATTTAGGGTTGCATGTGCACCATAGGAGTGTTATAGTGCTCAAAACCCAACAGTCGTATCAGAGTCTATGATTGTTTTCTATTATACTTAATGCTTGTTAGTTTTCCAAGTTGAAAAAAATCGAATTTTTTGCATCTGACTGATGAACTTGCAGAGTCCACTGGCTGACTTGATGAGTCCACTAAGAAATAGAGCAACTCGGCGAGTCAGTTCATGCACTCGACGAGTTGCAGGCTCTGTTTGCATAATTTTGAGTTTTTTGGCCAGATTTGGATTAGGATCATTACCACAAACTGTTTTGAATCATAAAATCTGTTTTTTCTGATATGGTAGTGATCATCCTCATCTAATTACAAGATAATTGTCACTGTTTAAGATAATTGTTGATTTATATGATAAACAAAGTTGGTTGCAAATTGTTGACTTGATATTATCTTGTATATGAGTTTAGCTAGATCAATTTAAAATCATATGATAATTTTAGTTGTTGAAAATTGATCTAAATAAATTTTAATGACCTCCATAACTTGACCTCAAGTTATGGAAGATGAAAACTCTTATACATTAAAATGACATTAAACTCACAAGTTATGGAAATGAAAGGACAATTGTCAAATATTAAGATAATAGGTTAATTATTTGTATTATTTGATATGAATTGCCTTGCTATATGAGTTAGATTAGATCAATAGAATATTATATGATAATTTTCCTTGTTAGAATTGATCTAAATATTCCTTAATGAGTTCCATAACTTGTCCTCAAGTTATGGAACATGAAATATCTTATCTTAAATGTTTTAATGAACTCCATAACTTGCCCTCAAGTTATGGAAAATCAAGAGTGTTTTCATAAAACCAACATTAACTCACAAGTTATAGAAATGAAGAGTTTTGACAAGTTTCAAAACATGCCCTCAAGTTTTGGAATTTGTAATGTCTCACTAATGAAACTTTAATTCCAAACCCTAGAGTTTTAAAAGTTAAAATTCAACCCTTATACTTTATAATATTATAAGTTTATATATATATATATATATATATATATATATATATATATATAAGACAAGTCATTCTTACCGTTAGTAGGCATCATTCACGAAGCCGGTCTATAAGGCGGGTATAAGGTTACTGCCTATAAAATGGTGGTTTAATGGGTGTCCACTCTCACCCACCGCTTCCTTGACTGGTGCAGGGTCGTTAGCCGAACGGGTAGGATAGGACATTAATTCGCAAGATGCGGAAAATAAGAACAAACACAAATATGAAGATTAGGTCGAATGATCACTCGATTTATTAAATTGTGAGGAACAAATTACACTTAAGAAATAAGAATCTAACTCTACAGAAACCTCACAACGTGGCGGCTACATTTTCCCTCACTCTTAACCCTAATAATGAATAATACTTGACTATTTATAGGGAAAAGACAAGTCTTGGACTTTTAACCTACACTTCATCAAAGGGGCCCATTGCCATCATCCATGGAGTGCTTTGAAACCCTACAAATCCAATTGTGAATTGATTGAGAATCAACTTTCTCTATCAATCATTCACTATCAACATTCAACTTCGCATAACACCTAGCCCTTCAACAGTCAATCCTTCACATCAAAATCAATTCTGACCTTCGTCATCATTATCCATATGATCTACAAGACCTCATTAAGTGAAATCAACTAAGAGACATAGCAATCCTACTCCGAAACCAAAATTGAGTTTGAACCAACTATGAGACTCAAATTTGAGTTCCAAATGTGAAGCCAATTGATTCAATTATGAGACCTTTGTAGATAAAAACTCCATTCTAATATCATTATGAGATTAAGGTTTTTAGTATTTTCTATTGTTCCAAATATGTGACTTCACAGTTCCAATTAAATCTCCGTAGCTTCCAATTTTGACTTTTCTTGATTTTTCTTTGATCATTCGAACCAAATTCAATGGAATCACTTCTTCATTAGCTGAAAACATGAATCACTTTGATGTCTACTTTACTGGAACAACTTTGATACCCATAACATCATCGATAAACACTCAAATAATCTTTTCCAAATGATTTTTCAGATCAAAATGATATGTATTCAGCCAAAATTTCAACACTTCATCATCCGTTCATGAGTTTATATATTCAAACATTTTTCATCATCGATAAACACCAATTTCTTTATCTTCAAAAAATTTCCTGGATCAAACTCGCAAATTTTTCCAGAATTTCACATATTCATTAGGAACTTGAAGTTTTATCTCATGTTCATCGATTCATAGATCAGAAACAACAATTTCAAGCATCTATTCCCATCGATTTGTTGTAATGAACTAACTAATGATTTTTGAAAATCAAACTTTAATAATTGATGAGAAGAATTCGAAGTTCAAACTGACATTTATAACATCAGATCGAGCATTCATGTCGATATGAAGAATGTAAACGATAAGCATATAGAATCAATCATATATTCTTAAATCGGTGCGAAATGAATAATAGAGATTAATGATTCAAATCGGTGCGAAATGAATTTTTAATCGTTTTTCGATTATGCAAAAATGTTGTCATCTAGGATCGTTGTTCTTGAAATAGTTCTTTAAACCTCCAAGCATAAGCTCTGATACCACATGTAGGACCCCATGGAAATGAAAATTGTAGAATTAAGAAATGCGTTATTGAAAAGACACGAATTAATGTTTAAGCACAAGTTGTATAGATAATGGAGAAGTACAAATTTCTTAGAAGCATATGCTTGCATGACTACAATACTATCTCTCTCTCTCTCTCTCTCTCTCTCTCTCTTTCTTTCTCTCTATTTCTCTCTATCTCTCTCTCTCTCTCTCTCTCTCTAGACTAGACTGCTCATCTATATAATGAAAGCTCTCTCTCAACCTACAAAGAGTACTAAACTAGTATTAATAGGCTAGCTTAACCCATAAGGCATTCCACATGAGAAGCCTTCCATATCGAATGGGGAAAGATCCTTCTACATCACCATGCTATGGAGAGCTTTGCACCCCAACACAATCCCCCGTTCCCGGGCTCTTGCAATCATGGACTCCAAGGTCCTGCAGTTGGACATGCTCACAAACTACCGAGTGTCATCCCATAGCATATAATGATACATTGCCTTCTTCATCTCCTTATCCACATCATATTGAGGAACTAGCAAAGGCCACTCCCTCAACTTGGCGGTGATCTCCGCCATAGTCTCTGTTGTCTGGTGAAGGTCCTGAAACTCCCTCGCTAACTGCTACACCTGAATGACAGATGCAAACTCTTCCCTGAATCTCATTATGAAGTTTGTCCAAGACATGGCCACCACGACCTCTGTTCACAAGGAGTGACCAACCTCCTCCCACCAGTCGTGGGCTCCATCCCTCAGAAGGCAAGATGCAAAATTTACCTTTGATACCTCAGGGCAAAAACTAGTCCGCTGAGCATTCTCCATGTCAGCAATCTATCGCTACGAGCAATAGGCTCCTTCTTCTCGAAGAACTATGGGAATCCGCTAGCCTTGAGCTCTCGAAAAAAGAGAGTCTGCGCCCCAATCTGATCAACTACAATATCTGCACAAAAAACCCCAATACGCTCATCCAGCAGCTCCATGATCCCTTCCTTGATGGTACCAAAAATCACAGGAGTCGCATCCAAAATACCGCGATTGGCCACAGACGAAACGAACTCGTGAATCCTCACATCAATCGGCTCAACACCAGACCCGAATTATAACCAGAACTGGAACCTCCTCCACAAGTGGTCATCACTATATTGAAAAGAAACCACATAAATGATCTAAACATACCCAAAGGACTCCTCATTCTACAGGCTTCTTAGAATCCTCGTGACTTTCCCTGATTCGATTATGGATCATGTGCTTTCAGTAGTACAGGCCCAATACTACCTTCCATACCTATCCATAGTGTCCTGAAGAATCACCCCAAATTCTCTAAGTCACTTTCTCATACTGATACTCAAAATACCCTTTAAACAGTACACCAAACCCACTAAAGCACTTCCTAGGCTCTCATAGGATTCCCACCTCACCGTGCCATCAGCTGCTGAAAAACTCCTATTAATTCCAGCTAACTACTATATTAATACAATTACATGCAATAAAACTTATATAATCCTTCAACTAAAAGACTCAACCCTACAACGGTTGGACTCAAACAAGAGTTGCACAATAGGGCCAAATCAATCACTCTAAGATTATTTAACCTTTGCAGCATGTAACTAAACGTATTCATTTAATAGTTAACTCACATCAATATGATTCTTACAAAGCAAAAAGTGTTGGATTTGGTGTCTAAGCCCATAACTATAACTGGGATGTACTTGACCCGATTGTAGCATGGTCCTTTTGGGTTGCCTTCATCAGTGCAATTTGACAGGATGGACTTTTGAAAATATGGTTATTTACGATTTATTAATATATTATAAGTATAATATATTAATAAGAAATCATATTATTTAATTAGTATTGATCAAGAATTAATTTGGAATTAATTTTGTGATCAAAAGAGACAAACTAAATATGTGGGGATTGATTATGTAAATCAATGATTCTTATAGTGTGGGCTAATGATCCATGGTTATTTAGGATTGCTAAACCATTGAGATAATCCATGGAGGTTTAACCCATGGAGCCTAAATAATATGAAAGTTCATTAGGGTTTACAAGGTGTAACCCTAGCATTTGCTACACTATAAAAGGACTCCACTAGAGCCAAAATCGGTGACACCATTGTACACCATCATTCTAAGAGTTTGATATTGATTTTTTTCTAAGTAACTTATTCTCTCAAGCCTCCTCTTGCATACTGGTGTTTGTGAACCATTAGAGGCATCACAGTTGGGGTGCTCAAGCTTTCAAAGGCCAAGAACTATAAGTCCTTCTAAGAGGTAAGTTGTCTAACTAGTTGAATTGTTCAATTGTATGCAAGTTAGGGAGAATGCTTTGGAAAATTGAAAATGCATGTATAATTAGAGAAAACATAGATACAAAGCATTTTAGGGTTGCATGTGCACCATAGGAGTGTTATAGTGCTCAAAACCCAACAGTGGTATCAGAGTCTACGATTGTTTTCTATTATACTTGATGCTTGTTAGTTTTCCAAGTTGAAAAAAATCGAATTTTTTTGCATCTGACTGATGAACTTGCAGAGTCCACTGGCTGACTTGATGAGTCCACTCAGAAACAGAGCAACTCGGCGAGTCAGTTCATGCACTCGACGAGTTGCAGGCTCTGTTTGCATAATTTCGAGTTTTTTGGCCAGATTTGGATTAGGATCATTACCACAAACTGTTTTGAATCATAAAATCTGTTTTTTCTGATATGGTAGTGATCATCCTCATCTAATTACAAGATAATTGTCACTGTTTAAGATAATTGTTGATTTATATGATAAACAAAGTTGGTTGCAAATTGTTGACTTGATATTATCTTGTATATGAGTTTAGCTAGATCAATCTAAAATCATATGATAATTTTAGTTGTTGAAAATTGATCTAAATAAATTTTAATGACCTCCATAACTTGTCCTCAAGTTATGGAAGATGAAAAGTCTTATACATTAAAATGACATTAAACTCATAAGTTATGGAAATGAAAGGACAATTGTAAAATATTAAGATAATAGGTTAATTATTTGTATTATTTGATATGAATTGCCTTGCTATATGAGTTAGATTAGATCAATAGAATATTATATGATAATTTTCCTTGTTAGAATTGATCTAAATATTCCTTAATGAGTTCCATAACTTGTCCTCAAGTTATGGAACATGAAATGTCTTATCTTAAATGTTTTAATGAACTCCATAACTTGCCCTCAAGTTATGGAAAATCAAGAGTGTTTTCATAAAACCAACATTAACTCACAAGTTATAGAAATGAAGAGTTTTGACAAGTTTCAAAACTTGCCCTCAAGTTTTGGAATTTGTAAAGTCTCACTAATGAAACTTTAATTCCAAACCCTAGAGTTTTAAAAGTTAAAATTCAACCCTTATACTTTATAATTAATAAGTTTATATATATATATATATATATATATATATATATATATATATATATATATATATATATATATATATATATATATATATATATATATATATATATATATATATATAAGACAAGTCATTCTTACCGTTACTAGGCATCATTCACGAAGCCGGTCTATAAGGGGGGTATAAGGTTACTGCCTATAAAATGGTGGTTTAATGGGCGTCCACTCTCACCCACCGCTTCCTTGACTGGTGCAGGGTCGTTAGCCGAACGGGTAGGATAGGACATTAATTCGCAAGATGCGGAAAATAAGAACAAACACAAATATGAAGATTAGGTCGAATGATCACTCGATTTATTAAATTGTGAGGAACAAATTACACTTAAGAAATAAGAATCTAACTCTACAGAAACCTCACAACGTGGCGGCTACATTTTCCCGCACTCTTAACCCTAATAATGAATAGTACATGACTATTTATAGGGAAAAGACAAGTCTTGGACTTTTAACCTACACTTCATCAAAGGGGCCCATTGCCATCATCCATGGAGTGCTTTGAAACCCTACAAATCCAATTATGAATTGATTGAGAATCAACTTTCTCTATCAATCATTCACTATCAACATTCAACTTCGCATAATACCTAGCCCTTCAACAGTCAATCCTTCACATCAAAATCAATTCTGACCTTCGTCATCATTATCCATATGATCTACAAGACCTCATTAAGTGAAATCAACTAAGAGACATAGCAATCCTACTCTGAAACCAAAATTGAGTTTGAACCAACTATGAGACTCAAATTTGAGTTCCAAATGTGAAGCCAATTGATTCAATTATGAGACCTTTGTAGATAAAAACTCCATTCTAATATCATTATGAGATTAAGGTTTTTAGTATTTTCTATTGTTCCAAATATGTGACTTCACAGTTCCAATTAAATCTCCTTAACTTCCAATTTTGACTTTTCTTGATTTTTCTTTGATCATTCGAACCAAATTCAATGGAATCACTTCTTCATTAGCTGAAAACATGAATCACTTTGATGTCTACTTTACTGGAACAACTTTGATACCCATAACATCATCGATAAACACTCAAATAATCTTTTCCAAATGATTTTTCAGATCAAAATGATATGTATTCAGCCAAAATTTCAACACTTCATCATCCGTTCATGAGTTTATATATTCAAACATTTTTCATCATCGATAAACACCAATTTCTTTATCTTCAAAAAATTTCCTGGATCAAACTCGCATATTTTTCCAGAATTTCACATATTCATTAGGAACTTGAAGTTTTATCTCATGTTCATCGATTCATAGATCAGAAACAACAATTTCAAGCATCTATCCCCATCGATTTGTTGTAATGAACTAACTAATGATTTTTGAAAATCAAACTTTAATAATTGATGAGAAGAATTCGAAGTTCAAACTGACATTTATAACATCAGATTGAGCATTCATGTCGATATGAAGAATGTAAACGATAAGCATATAGAATCAATCATATATTCTTAAATCGGTGCGAAATGAATAATAGAGATTAATGATTCAAATCGGTGCGAAATGTATTTTTAATCGTTTTTCGATTATGCAAAAATGTTGTCATCTAGGATCGTTGTTCTTGAAATAGTTCTTTAAACCTCCAAGCATAAGCTCTGATACCACATGTAGGACCCCATGGAAATGAAAATTGTAGAATTAAGAAATGCGTTATTGAAAAGACACGAATTAATGTTTAAGCACAAGTTGTATAGATAATGAAGAAGTACAAAATTTTTAGAAGCATATGCTTGCATGACTACAATACTATCTCTCTCTCTCTCTCTCTCTCTAGACTAGACTGCTCATCTATATAATGAAAGCTCTCTCTCAGCCTACAAAGAGTACTAAACTAGTATTAATAGGCTAGCTCAACCCATAAGGCATTCCACATGAGAAGCCTTCCATATCGAATGGGGAAAGATCCTTCTACATCACCATGCTATGGAGAGCTTTGCACCCCAACACAATCCCCCGTTCCCGGGCTCTTGCAATCATGGACTCCAAGGTCCTACAGTTGGAAATGCTCACAAACTACCGAGTGTCATCCCATAGCATATAATGATACATTGCCTTCTTCATCTCCTTATCCACATCATATTGAGGAACTAGCAAAGGCCACTCCCTCAACTTGGCGGTGATCTCCGCCATAGTCTCTGTTGTCTGGTGAAGGTCCTGAAACTCCCTCGCTAACTGCTACCCCTGAATGACAGATGCAAACTCTTCCCTGAATCTCATTACAAAGTTTGTCCAAGACATGGCCACCACGACCTCTGTTCACAAGGAGTGACCAACCTCCTCCCACCAGTCGTGGGCTCCATCCCTCAGAAGGTAAGATGCAAATTTTACCTTTGATCCCTCAGGGCAAAAACTAGTCCGCTGAGCATTCTCCATGTCAGCAATCTATCGCTACGAGCAATAGGGTCCTTCTTCTCGAAGAACTATGGGAATCCGCTAGCCTTGAGCTCTCGAAAAAAGAGAGTCCGCGCCCCAATCTGATCAACTACAATATCTGCACAAAAAACCCCAATCCGCTCATCCAGCAGCTCCATGATCCCTTCCTTGATGGTACCAAAAATCACAGGAGTCGCATCCAAAATACCGCGATTGGCCACAGACGAAACGAACTCGTGAGTCCTCACATCAATCGGCTCAACACCAGACCCGAATTATAACCAGAACTGGAACCTCCTCCACAAGTGGTCATCACTATATTGAAAAGAAACAACATAAATGATCTAAACATACCCGAAGGACTCCTCATTCTACAGGCTTCTTAGAATTCTCGTGACTTTCCCCGATTCGATTATGGATCATGTGCTTTCAGTAGTACAGGCCCAATACTACCTTCCATACCTATCCATAGTGTCCTGAAGAATCACCCCAAATTCTCTAAGTCACTTTCTCATACTGATACTCAAAATACCCTTTAAACAGTACACCAAACCCACTAAAGCACTTCCTAGGCTCTCATAGGATTCCCACCTCACCGTGCCATCAGCTGCTGAAAAACTCCTATTAATTCCAGCTAACTACTATATTAATACAATTACATGCAATAAAACTTATATAATCCTTCAACTAAAAGACTCAACCCTACAACGGTTGGACTCAAACAAGAGTTGCACAATAGGGCCAAATCAATCACTCTAAGATTATTTAACCTTTGCAGCATGTAACTAAATGTATTCATTTAATAGTTAACTCACATCAATATGATTCTTACAAAGCAAAAAGTGTTGGATTTGGTGTCTAAGCTTATAACTATAACTGGGATGTACTTGACCCGATTGTAGCATGGTCCTTTTGGGTTGCCTTCATCAGTGCAATTTGACAGGATGGACTTTTGAAAATATGGTTATTTACGATTTATTAATATATTATAAGTATAATATATTAATAAGAAATCATATTATGTAATTAGTATTGATCAAGAATTAATTTGGAATTAATTTTGTGATCAAAAGAGACAAACTAAATATGTGGGGATTGATTATGTAAATCAATGATTCTTATAGTGTGGGCTAATGATCCATGGTTATTTAGGATTGCTAAACCATTGAGATAATCCATGGAGGTTTAACCCATGGAGCCTAAATAATATGAAAGTTCATTAGGGTTTAGAAGGTGTAACCCTAGCATTTGCTACACTATAAAAGAACTCCACTAGAGCCAAAATCGGTGACACCATTGTACACCATCATTCTAAGAGTTTGATATTGATTTTTTTCTAAGTAACTTATTCTCTCAAGCCTCCTCTTGCATACTGGTGTTTGTGAACCATTAGAGGCATCACAGTTGGGGTGCTCAAGCTTTCAAAGGCCAAGAACTACAAGTCCTTCTAAGAGGTAAGTTGTCTAACTAGTTGAATTGTTCAATTGTATGCAAGTTAGGGAGAATGCTTTGGAAAATTGAAAATGCATGTATAATTAGAGAAAACATAGATACAAAGCATTTAGGGTTGCATGTGCACCCTAGGAGTGTTATAGTGCTCAAAACCCAACAGTGGTATCAGAGTCTACGATTGTTTTCTATTATACTTGATGCTTGTTAGTTTTCCAAGTTGAAAAAAATCAAATTTTTTGCATCTGACTGATGAACTTGCAGAGTCCACTGGCTGACTTGATGAGTCCACTCAGAAACAGAGCAACTCGGCGAGTCAGTTCATGCACTCGACGAGTTGCAGGCTCTGTTTGCATAATTTCGAGTTTTTTGGCCAGATTTGGATTAGGATCATTACCACAAACTGTTTTGAATCATAAAATCTGTTTTTTCTGATATGGTAGTGATCATCCTCATCTAATTACAAGATAATTGTCACTGTTTAAGATAATTGTTGATTTATATGATAAACAAAGTTGGTTGCAAATTGTTGACTTGATATTATCTTGTATATGAGTTTAGCTAGATCAATCTAAAATCATATGATAATTTTAGTTGTTGAAAATTGATCTAAATAAATTTTAATGACCTCCATAACTTGTCCTCAAGTTATGGAAGATGAAAAGTCTTATACATTAAAATGACATTAAACTCATAAGTTATGGAAATGAAAGGACAATTGTAAAATATTAAGATAATAGGTTAATTATTTGTATTATTTGATATGAATTGCCTTGCTATATGAGTTAGATTAGATCAATAGAATATTATATGATAATTTTCCTTGTTAGAATTGATCTAAATATTCCTTAATGAGTTCCATAACTTGTCCTCAAGTTATGGAACATGAAATGTCTTATCTTAAATGTTTTAATGAACTCCATAACTTGCCCTCAAGTTATGGAAAATCAAGAGTGTTTTCATAAAACCAACATTAACTCACAAGTTATAGAAATGAAGAGTTTTGACAAGTTTCAAAACTTGCCCTCAAGTTTTGGAATTTGTAAAGTCTCACTAATGAAACTTTAATTCCAAACCCTAGAGTTTTAAAAGTTAAAATTCAACCCTTATACTTTATAATATTATAAGTTTATATATATATATATATATATATATATATATAAACTTTGCACCTTGTTAAGTCGTTAGTGGAGCGTGTGTGGTTAACCGACACACTAATCTTGGACTAATAATGTGTGGAAAAGGTTAGCTTGATGTTAATCATAGATCAATGGAGCGTGTTTGGTTAACCGGCACATTGATTAGGTGATTTGTAACATTGAGTGTACCAAACTAATTTGCATGGTTATTCACACCTTGTTTGTGATTCTCGGCATCCCAGTCACAAACTTGAAGGGCACAATCGAGATTTAAACATGCCATTGAAAAGTTCAATGAATCGCAAAGGATCTAGGAATTTCAATCCAATTAAAACTTAATAATCTATTTTGTTTTTCATGGTGAAATTGGTAAATCGTCATTTACGTACCTTCAAATATTTTACAATTGGATTACGGCATCTCTCTTCGCAATTGTAAAATATTGTGTTGGGTCTTAGCCTTAATATTTCGTTTTGGGTGTTATATTAAGGACTTAAATCAACTAACTTCAATTTCTCCCTTGTAGATGTCTAGTTCAGACAACTATGGTCTTCCCAAATCTTTTGGAAAAAGCTTTCCACATGAAGATGATATTCCACAATATCATACTTCACTTCCTCCACCTCCTCCAATTATTCTTCCTGACCCACAAGTTCAAAGACCTTAAAAGTTCAAGGTCACTCAACCCTATTGGCTAGTAAACACCAAGATGGAAGGTCTGTGTGTGCACATGTCTTGGATATGAAATCACACATTGACAAGATGGGAATGTTGGGTGTCATTTTCCCGAGGAAGTTGGCTGTTGACTTGGTTCTTCAGTCACTTCCCAAGTCATATAGTCAGTTTATTAAAGATTACTATATGACAGACCGCGACGTGACCCTTATTGATCTTACCTATTTGCTTATTGTTGCTGAATCAACAATGATTTGGTGTAATGATCAAGCATATTTGATTGGAAGATCTACTTCCCAAGCTACCATGGACATAGGCAATGATATAGATAGTCTAGAAAAGATCCCTTCTCCTATGGGAAGGGAATTGGCTATAGTCAAAACATTTGACCATAAGAGAAAAGCCAGTTCTGAGATAGTTCCATGTGCAAATGCCAAAGAGTCCACTTGTTTCTACTGCCATTTGAAGGGACATTGGAAGCGAAGCTGCCCTGCATACCTGAAAGATCTAAGAGAAGGTAAAGTCAAAAAGGTTTGACTCTACTTCAGTTAAGTCCAGTATCTAACTATATTAAGTTTTTGTTTGTAGATTCTTAATACATGATGTGATAAGATTACATTTTGATATTTTGTAGGATCAAAGGAAGCTTAAAGGAAAGGAATGCAGAGTCTGATCGCGAAGAGACGAATTTCGATCGCATGGTTCGATGATCGGATTTTTGAACTGCTTCTTAAGAGTTATGATATATTGCTTAGAAATATGTAGTAGCATAGTTTTCATTTGTAATTGCATTGTAAGGAAAAAGTTTTTTCCGCACCTTTTATAAAGAAATAAAATTTTGATTTTTTATCTTATTTATATTTCCTTGCAATGGCATATGTGAAAATTTGATGTTTGTATTTTTAGCAACATGGATTTGATTCTTTCGTTGTTGGTAGTGTCTAAATTTACCAAATAAGGAAAGATTCTCATCACCCAAATTTCAATTGGATAGAAACTTGGAATCATGCAAGTTGTATCGTGTGATGACTGAGAACCTTCATCTTTGGGAAATTAAGACTAATTCCTTGTTCACATGTATATGTGAATCAAGTGAAGGACTAGGGATTGGGTACACTTGGTTGTGTGCTGGTCAGGTCCACCACAAAGAACGATAAGACTATTCGTTATGGTTTACTAAAGTTTAGTAAATATGGTTATGCTTACAAGATTAAGTATAATTCTGATTCATTGAAAAGTTTCAATGTATAGCAGAATGAATAAGAAGAATCAAAGTCAGCAGAAAGATAAAAGTTTCTCCAATCTGAAAAGATGGGAGAGTACTTGAGTATCGTGTTTTATGATTATCTTAGTGATTATGAAACCATATCACAATTGATTCTCTAAGGACATCTTAGTGCATTTGTTTGGCTACGGAGAGGAATCATGAATTTTTGAAATGGTTAAATCAATTAAGATAAATCATACTTCGTTCCAAAATCAGGTCTTAGAGTCATAGTCCAAGATTGTAACTGGAGTGAAATATTCTTAATAAAGGTTTATAACACTTATCAAATGTAGAGTAAAATGTTTTCTACTCTTGTACATTTGAAATTGGTATGTTGTGATGTTTTGGATAAAACAAAGACCAACTAACACCAATTGTGTGAAGTGTTTGTCTTGATAAAAAATCGAACTAACTCTTGAATATTTGTTGCCAAGTAATGTTTCTTCACAAAGAGAATCTTATATGTCAAGAGGTTAGTGGGAGTCTTAAAGATCTTGAAAAGTTTTAAGAACTAATCAAGAGTCAACCTATTGTTAATCACTAGCAGACGACTTGAGGTTTGTAACCTATCGTGTTGACATATTCTTGTTACTGTGGTCATTCCAGTTAAAGTTGACTATGCATGTGAGTTCTATGAGTTCTCAATTGTTTACGTAACAACCTTGAAGCAATGGTAGGCACTTGTGCTGCCAGGTCGCAAGAAATTAAGATTGAACACGTTCAGTCCATATGATTTTGGATTTGTCACTAACCTTGTCTTGTGATTATGGTTTTGACAAATTCACATGGATGGGAGCACATACACCATAAAAAATCTAAGTGTCATAAGGTTTCTCTCCAAATCATGAAAATGATTGTGAGGAAACGCTTTCACTAAGTAGATTTTAAAGAGTTAGCAATTGTGATATTTGCATTCTCGAATTTGATTATGACTACGACATCCCTCTTCATAGTTCGAATTGTGAGAAATGGCAAAAGGTCTAAACATTTGAGACTTATTGTTGTAAGTTCTAAAATTGTTTAGACATACATATGAGCTTTCTAATAAAAGGTGTGTGAGCTTAGATAAAGGCTTATCGAAGCATCTCGTGTCAGAAATCTGAACTTTGGTAAGAAAGTCAATAAAGTATTGATTTCTAGAAGTCCAGCTGATTTCTGGATTTATGTCACAGCTAGTGGGAGCATAAATGTTATGCAAATAACAAAATAATTGTTATGTTAGTGGGAGCATAATTATTATGGTAAGTGTTTCAAGTTAGCAATGTTAATTATAGAAAACAAAGTTTTCAATTCGCAAAGTTGCAGGGTTGAAAAGTTGTTTTGCTTTAATTAAGGGAGAGGAACTTATACTTCATTTCAATTCTAAAAGTTTAAATTGAGATTTTAATCAAATTTAATCAAGGATTTATATGAATACCATGTTGAAATGCTTCAACATTGAAAATTCTATATATGGAAGTATTATAGCAAAAGACTGGTCGAGTATTATGTCTTTATGTAAGACATTATGAATCATATCACATACGCTTCGGGTATAGGATCGATTGCATATGCTATAATATTCATGTGTTCTAATTTTCCAAATGCCTAGGGCATTAAGAGGGAAAAAGGACTAGAACTGGATATGACTAAAGTTATTAAACAACTGCTAAGTACAGTCCAAGGTTTGCCAAAGTTTGGTTGGTTATGGATAGTTAGAAGTATAGTAACCGATAGACCATAATGACATTATTATGAATAGACAGGATTCTATTAACAATGAGTTGTCATAAGGCATATATAGAAATGTTTCCATAATAGGAGATGGATATCAAGAATCTATGAGAAAGTTAGAAACTTTTATGCAAGAAGGATGTTCAAAGGAATGTGCTTTGAATATGAGACTTCGTATCTATGGAATTGTCTTGTAACAATCTCCAATGGAAAGTTTTGTAATTGACAAAGTCTCTGTGACTTGTGTACATAGTCATTACAAAAGGATCACTGCATATAAGTTTAGAATCTAACAAATTACAGTAAGTGGCAAGAACTTGATATTCTTAGACTTACGATAAGGATTTGGAATTGTGAAATGAGTATTGTTGGAAATGTTTACAATTGATCTATTTCACAAAGTAAGGACCGTAGGTAAACATAGTGTGCATGCTTGGAGCATGGGATAGCTATTGTTTTAATTCAAGTATTAGTTGATAAATCGAAACAATATATGATGAATAATGTGTAATCAATATGGTGATTAAATAAAATGTGTTTTATTTACACTCAAACGTTTTGGGGCCATATAGGATTAGTATTATTCTTATGTTTCACTTTGCATGTTTTGACTTCCAGAATAATAAGAATTATTCAGATTATCCATAGTCGATCATATGTTGGAAGTAAGTATGAAAGAAGATTGTCATGAGTTGGCGTGTAGATTGTCTAAGGCGTTAGACAGAGCAAAAGTGTGCTACACCATTCATGAGTGTTACTGAAATAAGATTTGAGTATTGGATTAACCCACGCTCACCTGAATCACTTCATAGAATTTATCACGAGTGATTGTGACACGATAATAGCATATAATCTTCAAACCAAGATATATGAGTTGTTGACTACGAGTTGGTTGTGCATTGATGGCATGAAAACGCATCAGTAACTTGATGTTATAAAACGTGTCGTTGTGCATGATTTGAGGAGTAGTTAGTACAAGCATATAATATCAAATTTTATCTATTCCTTTTATCCTAAGAGGATTAAAAGCGATATCTTGGGCCCCTCGATAATTCTGTTTTGCCTATGTGTCGAGACCGGTCAGAACTAAATTGATGTGTTCAGTTATGTTCTATGTCAGACGAATCGGAAATCGGGAAACAAATTGCAGGACAGTAAGTATGACTATGTTCCATGTATTTGTCCGCATAGATATCTTGAGAACAGAGGAATATATGATCCCTTATCTAAAGGACGCGTCACTGACTGGGTCAGAGTTCGACAACGTCTTTTGAAAGCTTACGATTGCTAAGCCGGATCCTGAAGTTATTAGATTTGGTGTCTAAGCCCATAACTATAACTGGGATGTACTTGAACCGATTGTAGCATGGTACTTTTGGGTTTCCTTCATCAATGCAATTTGATAGGATGGACTTTTGAGAATAAGGTTATTTATGATTTATTAATATATTATAAGTATAATATATTAATAAGAAATCATATTATTTAATTAGTATTGATCAAGAATTAATTTGGAATTAATTTTGTGATCAAAAGAGACTAATTAAATATGTGGGGATTGATTATGTAAATCAATGATTCTTATAGTGTGGGCTAATGATCCATGGTTATTTAGGATGGGCTAAATCAATGATATAATCCATGGATAGTCCATGGAGGTTTAACCCATGGAGCCTAAGTAATATGAATGGTCATTAGGGTTTACAAGGTGTAACCCTAACATTTGCTACATTATAAAAGGACTTCACTAGAGCCAAAATCGGTAACACCATTGTACACCGTCATTCTAAGAGTTTGATATTGATTTTTTTCTAAGTAACTTATTCTCTCAAGCCTCGTCTTGCATATTGGTGTTTGTGAACCATTAGAGGCATCACAGTTGGGGTGCTCAAGCTTTCAAAGGCCAAGAACTACAAGTCCTTCTAAGAGGTAAGTTGTCTAACTAGTTGAATTGTTCAATTGTATGCAAGTTAGGGAGAATGCTTTGGAAAATTGAAAATGCATGTATAATTAGAGAAAACATAGATCCAAAGAATTTAGGGTTGAATGTGCACCATAGGAGTGTTATAGTGCTCAAAACCCAACAAAAAGCAAGCAACATTCGAGTAGTAAGACTCTACAGGAACTTAAAACATCAACATGCATCCTACCTAATAAGCATCTCTCCTAATATGCATTCTATAATGCATCCCATAACATATCCCTATGGTAACTCCTAGCATGCAAAACATAAAACATAGCAACATGTATGCGTATTCTGGGAATAACTTACTTGAGCTCGACTTATTACACACATCGCACCCCCTTTTTTTATAAAATCTTTTTGGAATACTTATTTCCTTTTAAAAGATTACTAATTCCTCAGTTTGAGTTCAGACACATCCGAGAGTGTGTCTGGATCCTTCAAACCAAGGCTCTGATACCAACTTGTAACGTCCCAAAAATACCAAGTAAAAAGTTCATTTTTAACCAATCAAACCATTCATTCATTTGTTCCAAAAGATAGTAAAAGTAGTAGTTTTCTCAAAATATTAGAGTAAAAATCACAACTAGCCAATGCAAAATAAACTCTGGGGGATGCAGTGCAATCATGCCGGGCCCTTTCCTTTGGAACAAGAAGTACCTGAAAAGTGTTTAAGCCAAAAACTGTTAGCACAAAGCTTAGTGAGTTCCATATAATATCGCATACCATATATATAAACAAGCCCATACCCACATACTAATGGGCCTAGATCAACATGCATACTAATGGTCCCATTCCAATGAGCATGCCAATAGGCCCAATCCAACACAAAATGCAAGCATCAAAAAGACAGCTAGCATCCTACACAGTAAGTTGAGGAGACTCACCTAACTCACAAAGTTAGCTAAACCACCGCTCAAAGGTATACCGCCGATGCTACCACACACCTTTCAAAACATACAAGGTCAACCGTAGCCTACACACTAAATCCAACAATCAAGGTCAAAAGTCAACCCAAGTCAACAAGTCAACGGTCCATGGTTAACACTAAAGTTAACAACCCATAAATGACTACAGCGAATTGCCATGTTTTGGCCTTCCATTGGCCAGGTCGTGGTCGTGTAAAGACAAAACAGTCGAGCAGCCTCCTAGTCGCCACGACGTGGCGGCCAAAGTGCCACGGCGTAGTGACTGGGTCTTAACAGTTTAAATGATTAAGTTGTTTTCTTTGTCCTCAGGATGTCCAAAGCTCAGATCAAATACACCCCATTCTTTTAATGGATAAAATTTCCAACTTTATCCCTTAAGTCATTCCAATAATCCAAAACTTTTAACCCTAAGTCCTTAATGACATCTTAAGACATGATTCAACCGATTAAGCTCTTAATCAACCAAGTCACCCAACTAAACTTTTTAGAAGACTTTCATACCCAAATAACACTATAAATTTTTTTGCTTTATGGACATGCATGTCTAATACATGTTTCTTCCAAACTAGGTCAAAACCATGGAAGAAATGAACTCAAACTAGTGAATGATGCCATAAACACCAACGAACACTAGAACTGAAACATATAATCTCAAATGGAACTCTAGGATCCATAAAGTTGCCAACTTTATGGAATCCATTCCTTCAAACTCTCATAATATGAAGAAAAGGGACAAAATCTCTAGATCTAGAAGCACAAACTAGGAAGCTTGAAACATGAATACTCATAAGGGTCTACAATATGCTTAAGATGGTGATGAAGAAGTTTACTTGTTGGATCAATGCACCAAAAAACCTTCTTCTTCTTCTTCTTCTTCTTCATGGCACCAAGAATGCTAAAATGAACCAAAACTCTCTAAGGGAGGCTAGGGTTTTGAGGTAGAGGGTTGGAGGATGAAGAGGATGCCCTAATCCTCTGGAAATGTTGCTTAAATATGGAAGGAAACCCTAAAATTACAGGCTCAGGCTAGAATAACTACCACGTCATGGCCAACCTACCGCCACGATGTGGCACTCATTAAAACATGTGTTCCAGTTAATCCATGCCACGTCGTGGGCATCCTTGCACCGCGTCGTGGCACAAAGTTTTTTTGCAAACCCCCATCTTTGGTCCTTGATAAATAATATGTGTAACCAATCTGGAACACATGTGTTACAACTCTCCTCCACTTAAAATAGATTTGATCCTCTAAATCATTCCTTACAACTTACTCTGACAAACTAGATGGCCCTTCCTGAACATTGTATCTCAATCTTAGATACCTATAAACCATTTATACCTATCCCCACCAATCCTCACAAATCCTAGTCGACGATTGTCAGGAAGATAAACCATTTTAAAGAAAGGACTTGACTAGATCGCTAGGGGCTTCCTTGGTTGGTGAAAGTTATAAAGGCACTCGATCCATTAGAGTATTTGATAAATATGGTATCCTATATCATCTACGTCTGTAGGTTATCAACCCACACTAGCAATGTAATTCAAAATACCGTATGGAATGATCAAGTGTTGTCATCTTACTCTGTGAGATGACCATGCATACAATTACAATTTCCTAATTTGGACCCACTTTTTATGGTCATCCAAATAGGAATACTATTTGTAGTTCGGTATGTATTTCGTACCATCGACACATGAAAGTGTCACGAAACAGAACTCTACTCCCCGTTCCTAACTTACACACATTATCAAAATGAGACGGCTCAATATCAAACTTCATTGAACTAGGCTTCCATAATAAGTTTTATCTTATTGATGGGAAAAACTACTAGGCTTCTAATACCATCTTTGTTAAGGTAACACTATCCTAATTTATTGTATATATATTTAACATATAGTATTTAGGTATTTTTATACTTTTATCTTTCTCTCTAATAATACTTCTATTATTATTATCACGAATTAATAGATATATCTTAACATATATATAACCATATCTGGTTCGTATATTGTATGTCATCAAATACCTTTGTAAGACATATTCCAGGAAATAAGCATATGGCTCACATATTAAATTTTCGACAAATACTTAATACTTTAATTAATACTTGTATTAAAATCATGTTCATTAAAGGGAATATGCACTCACCTGACTTAGGTGGATGAATGGAGAATTTGGCAACACTCTGCCTAACACCTTCACTTTTCCTTTGACATTACCTAGGTACGAATATCACTAAGTATTAGTCTTATATTTCTGGTGAGTAATGATAGTCTAGATTCCTCACCAATTCCAATGTCTATGTCAAGATCTATTAAGTATGGAATAACCAGGTAGGATCATATTGGAGATAGGGTCTGTTTGGTATACAGAGTATACTGTTTGAAATCAATCATTATAATGAATTGGAATCAGTATAATGACTTGGAATCACTGATAAATCTTATTTATAGGTTTATATAAATGACTATGAATATAAATATAAGTTACACTTGAATTAAATAAGTGTAACTTAACTTATATAAATTTTAGCGAAAACCGGGAGATAGCACTGGAAGAACTCTGAATCAAGAGCTTTTAATTGTCGGGACCTTAGAGACTCCAAACCCTTGCTAGAGTAACCTAACTGCTAAGGAAATTCGAGTTTTGTAGAAGAAATCCAGAGGAATTGCTCTAATGGTGTGGAAATGAAGTGAAAAGGGGTTCAAAGCTATTTATAGGGCAAATTTCTGGGAGACGTACCACACACAGATCAGAGGCGTTGTGCCCTGGCTCTGGTCGCCCGGCCTCCTCGTGAAATGTGGCAGGATTGGAGTGGATCGATATGGCTGGCTTCTAGAAGCGCGCGTCACAAATTCTGCGCGTGGTGCCACCACGAATACTTCAAAATGCATTTATTCTTCATACAAACTACAATTTTGACGTTTTGTATATCCACGCGTAGCTATCGACAAAATCTACAACTTTTGTTTAGCCTCTGTCGGCTACATCTCAATTTACTTTTAAATTTATATATTAATACGATTAGACTAGTTTGTTTTGGTTAACTAATTTGGTAAAAGATAACTTCCTATAGCCTATTAGTAGTTTTCAGTAACAACTTAGATAGAAAGCATCTTAAATAACTAGATCTGGATTAATTGCGTAATTAGGAAAGTCGAAGCAGAACTAAAACATTTTTTATTATTGGATATTTTTTAAGTTCATTCCACTACTATTTTTTTTAGTTTTAATTCTAAACAAAAATCCATTTCTTTACATTTTATGTTTTTGACTAGTATGTGCCTTGCGCAAAGAGACATTGACTTTTAGGCTGTATCTATGTGCATTCGACACTGCTTCCCTGTGATACCCATTAGTGCAACCAAGCAGTGATAATAGTTTTTTTAAAACGTACACAACAACATTTTTACAGTGTCTAAGTTTATAACTAAATTTGTATAACCTTATGGAATGAAAGCAAAATCCTTTTTGGGTTGCCCTCAAGAACTAGAAATAGACAGGAGCAATTTCAGGAGAGAGCAAGAAAATAATTTGTTAACATATTATTTGCTAATAAATTAATTGTAAACGGTTTATAATTAATTGGAATTAATTAATTAAACGTGCAATGATTGAATTGTAATTGTTTAATAGTAAATAAAGGAAGGAAATTCTAAAACCCTCCTGGCTTGGACAATTTTTATGAGGTTCCATAAGGTTTCTAGAAGCCTTCCTTAGATGATAAGGATAACCAATTTGAATGAGATAAAATTGAAATATTTTATTATTCAAATTAGGGTTTCCCATGGTGATCCACAGGCTATAAATAGAGACCCCGGGCATCAAATTTTTGACCTAACATCTCAAGAAAGAGAAATCCAAAATTTCCCTCATCTCTCGTCTCTCCTTTTCATTTCTAACATTTTAGGGTTTTGGGTGTGGGCTATTAGAGGCATCCAAAACATTGGTGCTACCTTTCTAAAGAAGACTTCAGGATCAAAGATTGTTATATACGATTATAATACAAAGATATGCATTCCAATCCATGTGATTTTCGATTATACCTAGTTTAGTTTATAGTTTCATAATATATTTCCATTATGAGAAAAAACCATAAATCTCTAGGTTGCATGCGCCCATAAATAGTTTTTATGTGAATTCCGATGTGCAAATCATTATTTTGTAACCTAGAAAACCCATCAACTTCTTTACAAGTGTGATGCTAATTAGGGCTAAGAAGCTAGAAGCATTTCAATGCATATTTTGGTTGGAATTGAACTGATTATTACTAATGCTTCTTATCCCTACATATTATTTATATATATATATATATATATATATATATATATATATATATATATATATATATATATATATATATATATATATATATATATAATGGCAATAATCGAATCTGAAAGTCAAACTCCCAGAAAGATTTCAAAATTAATATATATATATATATATATATATATATATATATATATATATATATATTAATTTTGAAATCTTTCTAGGAGTTTGACTTTCAGATTTGATTATTGCCATTATCAAATTCTATTCAAAATTCTAACTCTATGTTTATTTACCAGGCTCGTCAAGGCTTTTGTTACTATTTTGATATCTACATAAATATAAAATTTGAGCATAGATAGAGGAGATGACATGGACATTTTAGAAGGCGATGTACCTCGATGTGATTGTACAACATCATGAAACTACATTTTTTAAACTCATATTGTTTTACTTAATATTTATGGCCATACGTTATGGAGGTTTTATCATGCGTAGGTATCCTATGTGGATCCTATGTGGAAGGGTTTTCCACTAGTGAACACCACCCCAAAGTATAATGGGTGTGTTGTGGAGTGGTGGCTACTAGGGAAGATCACCAAAGTCTTTGTGTCTATTTCTCTCTTCCTTTTCTCTCCCTCTCTCTCTCTCTCTTCTTCATTGTCTGTTCACTAGTTCTTCACTAGTGAACACCATCCTCAAAGGTATAGTAGGTTGGGTGTGAAAGGGCATTTGATGATATGGAATTGTTTTCACGCGTATATATGTTGTAAGGTATAATGGTGAGACGACGAGGTTTTTCTGCACTTAGTAGCAGACACTTCATTCACGTGGAGGCTATTAAGTCTTTGTGGCTACATGTGGAATTCAAGGGTTTTAGATTTAAATTTGGATATACGATAACGAGATAGTGCATCATAACAACATTAAAAAGAGGACTCTAGGTGAATTTTCTCTTTTTTATTAGATTTGGAATAAAACATAATTCGCTTTATGTTAAGTTGGTCTGATTGATCTTATAATCCTCGTGATAATGTTTCCTAACTGTGTATTCCTACCTTCTTGCTAACCCTTTTATAATATATATATATATATATATATATATATATATATATATATATATATATATATATATATATATATATATATATATTTTGCTAGTTGTTCAAAAAATATTTAAGAAGTATATAAACTAAAATTATAAATTAAAATATTTTTGTAAAAGTAATAAATATTAGAAGCTCATAAACTAAACGTTCAAAAATTTTAATTAACATAAATTTAATGAATATTAATATACTATCTTAGTATTTGTTCCAAATATGTTTGTTGAAGACAAGTGGATACACCAAAAGCAATGTATGTGTATCTTATTGTTTATTGTCTTTTATTTTGTTTGACATCTAAAATATTTTAATATAAATTATAAAAGTGGTTCTGCTAATTGTTTTAACACAAATAGTCCCTGTGATTTGCAAAACATACATGTAAGGTCCCTTTTACTCACTCCGTCCATTTTAGGGCATATCACATGCTAGGCATGTAAGGGTATTTTGGTATTTTTCAAGTATAATAGGGATTGAATTCGTGATGTTTGGTATACAATAGGGACCATTTTTACAATTTGTCTTAAAATAGAGAAATGAAGGAAGGAGGATTTGAACTTGGGACTTTCTTCCCTTCTCACTCCTTAGCCAAGGCCCTAACTAATTAGGCTAGAGCCAACATTTGTTTATATTTTCCAAAAACTAATTAATAGTATGTAAAATCGTAAAAATATAAATAAAAAAAATAAATTACAAAAAAATATATCTTACATAAAACTTTTTTTAATGAAAACATATTTTTTGTTTTTTATCGTATTGCTAAAAAAATAAATTTCTACAGACAATTTATATGTTTTTTACGTTTTATTTTATGTAAAATGTTTTTTTATGTGTTTTAAAAATATTGTTTCGTATAATATGTTATTACGTTGTTATAAATCTAAATTATATATATATATATATATATATATATATATATATATATATATATATATATTATGTTAGCGTCTTTAGTTGATTTAAACTAAAGATGCAAGTATACATAAAATTACATAAGTTTTCGAGACGATTTAGTTGATTTAAAGCAAAACGGCAAATTTATGTAAAATAAACTAAAAAACATGTTTTTAATGTATTTAAAAATACGTTTTCATATAATTTGTTATTATGTTGTTATAATATATTTCCATACATCATCTCATGGGAAAACATATTATAATTGTAACGCCCGATTTCAAGTATGAATTTCAATTATGTAATTTTGAGAAATTTTGGTTGGCCATGACGTGATGAGGGGATCACAACGACGTGACATTTTTGCATGAAACACATGCTTCATTTAGACACCACGACGTAGGCATGCATTTTCCACGACTTGGTGACAACATATGTGCAAAATCCAAATTTTTGGGCTCAATGGTCTATTTAAAGGAAGTGATGTCTAGGTTTCCTCCACCCTCAGCCTCCATCACCTCCAAAAGTATTCTTGATCAACCCTAACCTCTTTGGAAGCTTGGAGCTCATTTTGGTGTTTTTGGTGCACTTTAAAGGAAGAAGAAGAAGATTCTAGTGCAAGGATCAAGCAACTCCTCTTCATCTTTTTGATCACTCTCTTGACCATTTTTAATACTTCACGACTTAATCTTTTTTGGTTCCTTCATAGTAGATATTGGATTCTATGTATATTTCGATTTATAGTTGTGATTTGAGTGGTTCAATAAGATAAAGTTTGCAACTTTATGACTCATCAAGGTCCCTTGAGCTTAATACTTTCTAGATCTAGAAGTTGTTTGAGTCTTTAGAGTCTTGCATGTGGTTTAGATCACTTTTCTCATATTTTGACCTAGTTGGGGTGAATGACAAGCATGGGTCATGAATGCCCATAAAGTTTACATTTTTAAGGACCATTAAGGTTACAACAAGCATCTCGTAAATCTAGATCTCAAGGCTTAACGGGTTGAGAGCTTAATCCATTAAGATGTCTTTTTCTAGTTTCCATGGCGTGGTGGCTTGCTTGCCATGACGAGGTGGTTGGTCTGGGCGCGATTATTTTGTCGTGATGCTGCCATGACGTGGCCAATGAGTGGCCACGAAGTGGAGGTCAGCTCGGGTTGAATTTGACATGTTTAACTTATAGTAATATTGCTAGTTTTAGAAGGTAGTTTAAAGGTTTACCTTGTATGATTCACTAGGAGGTGTGAAGCACCTACTTTTCAAATGTGTGAGCTTGTTAGTTGTTGATTGCGTTTGTGATGTGAGTTTTCTCACTATACTATGTAGGATGCTATATTGTCTTTGTGACTCTTTCATGCATGTTGAGCATCGCCCATGATGTGGGCAGGGATCGATATGAGGGCGGGACTCGTTAGTTGTGTAAGCGGGGCCGATTTATGTATGATATGTGGAATTTTGGGAAACTCATTAAACTTTGTGCTTACTGTTTTATGTGTAAATGTTTCAGGTACTTTTGGTTCCAATGGAAAGGATTTGGCTTGATCGCACTGCATCCCACAAAGATTTATTTTCCACTATCTATATGATTTACTCTGACGTTTGAAAATACTATATACATTGGTTGGATTTGAACAAATGATTGTATGGTTTATGGTGGATTTAAAATGAAAAAAACTTACTTAGTATTTTTGGGACGTTATACTAACAACATAATAGCACATTATAAGAAGCATATGTGGTTTGATTATGGTTATTGTAACATCCCCAAATTCACGGTCATTTTAAAAAATTTATTTATGCTTATTTAAAGATAAGAGTATCATTTTTGAAGAATAATATTGCGGAATTTGTTCCCAGTCATATGTGGTTTGATCTAAGGATCTACCCTAAGAATCATTTATTCTTCATTCATTCATTTCTAAGGATTTTCCTAAGGAATAGGCACGAAGTCCATCGCTGCCAAGGTTTATCCAACAGACACTAATTCCATAGCCGCCAATGTTATCTATTAGGAACTAAGTCCATAGCTGCCATGGTTTTTAGAGTACATCTGATGAACACTTCGTTCACAAACACCTAAAGGTTGCGAGGCTGCTAGTGTTCCACTGGACTGTCTAGAAAGTCTGTGGTTGTCATCTATACTCTGCTAGATGACATCATCATTAAGGTCAAAGCTTCTCATCATCTTACACCTCTCATCATTGATATCATCTTTCATCTCTCATATTTGACATCCTCTTTCATCTACCCATTTTTACCCATTATAATTAAAGGTATAAAAGATATATATATATATATATATATATATATATATATATATATATATATATATATATATATATATATAGTTTTAAATCAAATAAGCATGTATAAATTGTTCATCCATCATAGATATCAAGAACACAGATAATATGCACGCATAGCACGTAATTTATGTTAATACTTCATATATATGTGTAAGATGAAAGTAACTATGCACTTACTTGTTAAAGTGATAGGACAACACTTCGTTTCTAACAATTGAATTTTTCTTCGACAAAACCTAGCATTATTATCGCTAAGGTTTAGTCTAATATTTATTACGACTAATTAATAGTCTAGATTCATCATTAACTCGAAGTCTACTTTCATGGTCTATCAAGTAAGGAACAACTAGGTAGGATCATATTGGAGGTAGGGTCCGTTTGGTATACGAAGTATACTGTTTGGAAAGCCCACTTTAAACACCTCACTAAATCACAACCTAGACATCATCCCCGTAAGTAGATCAATCAGTATAACGACTTTGAATCACTGATCAATCTTGTTTATAGGTTCATAATAACGATAATGAACTTAAACATAAGTTATACTTAAAGTAGGGTAAGCATAAGTCACTTACAATGGGGTTTAGCGAGGAACCGAGCTTTGCACGAGCAGAAATTCTAAGCAAAAAGCTCTTCTTCTCGGAGCCTTCTTGCTCTCCGGGACTCGCTACTAACTCGTAGGAAAGGTTAGAGAAAAGCCTTGAGGCTTTGGGGAGGTTTGGGAGAGAAGTTGAGAGAAGGTGTGAGGAAATGAGGTGATTTGCGCCTCTATTTATAGGTTGGAAATCAAGAAACACGGCGTGTTACTAAGCCCAACACCTCGTGTTGGGGTGCCAGGTGTCATCATTTGATGGCAAGGCGTGGGGAGGAAGTTGTGGCTGAGATGGTGCCACGTGTCGCCTCCGGAAGTAAACCCCAAAATTAATTATCTTCTAAATTCCGTAACTTTCGCATACGAGCTCGGATTTTGACGTTCGTTATATCCACGCGTAGGTAGCAACGTGATCTACAACTTTCGTTTAGACTTTGTCCGCGAATTTTGGATTTTTTTAAAGTTATATTTTAACAGGCTTAGACAGTTAAAGTTCGTTAAAAATTCATAGCTTTGTCATCTGACGTCCATTTTCGACTGTCTTTATATCGTTGAGCTCCTTCTAATGAGATCTTCAATTCTCATTTAAGTTGTGTCGGCTAAAAATCGATCGATCTAAAATTCGATTTCTAGGTTGTGCATTATTAAGCTAAATCTTAGAAAAATCATAACTTCCTGAAACGAACTCAGATTTGGACGTTCTTTTTATGTACGTTCTCGGTTTAACGTATACTACGACTTTCGTTTAGATCACTAAGGCTAAAAAGTAGTTTATCAAAAATTCACTTTTTACGATACGCGACGTCGTACCGGTTTAGGCTTAAAACTTCGACGGGTCATAACTTCTTCGTTATAAGTCGGATTTCAACGTTCTTTATATGTACGGAGTCCTTGTGACATATACTATACTTTGATTAAGACTATTTATTCTAAATAATCTCAACCAAAGTATAGTATATGTCACAAGGACTCCGTACATATAAAGAACGCTGATTCCAGATTCTTCTAAATAATCTCATATCAAAAAGTCATTTTTAATGTTTAGTATATCTAAATTGACTAGCCCGAATATGTGGGTGCTACAATTATCTCCCCTTAGGATGATTACATCCCGGAATCATCAACAAAACAGGGCTTGTATAATGACTCCATATCTTACCTTTCCATCATAGGTGGTAATCGTACTATGTTGAACTTTCAAATGAGTATCTAACTCTAGGACTCCTTGACTGCTGGCGGTGCTCAATCTTGCACCTGCTCTTCATACTATGTTGAACTTTCAATCTTGACCTTCGAGTTACAAACTTGGTCCTTATTGAAGACTCCGGATTCTTCTCAAACATACTTAACTTAAGATAAGGTCATTACTTCGATTACCGTAACAGACTGATGGGTCATGTTATAATGACCTCTCATCGTATGATACAACGCTTAGATGCCAGTCTTTTAGAGTCAAATTCTATAATGGAGTATACCTTCCTTCATGTTCTAATGTGATATAATCACATTCTAGCATGTAGCACTTCTAGCTACAAGCTTCTTACTTTAACAACGATTGTGATACTTCTATTGATCGCTTCGATTATCTTTTACTTCAATCTTCTGTCTTAAGTCGGATGTTACATCGAACTTGGTTCTTCGAACCATGTAAAATAATTATCTTAATCGGACTCGATTTGATATGACCACTAGGGTCAGAATATCAATAATATTCTTAGTCATTATCGAAACGATGGTAACAAAAGACATGAAATACCATATGATGGGATAGCTTCATTGATTATACCAAAAATCTTTCTTTCGGCAAATCGAAAGTGTACTTCTCTCGTACTAGATGTATTATTTATTAGACGCGTTCTAATGGCAAGATACCTCTCTTACGGTATCTTTCGATAGGTATCATTCACTATCATCAGCCTTCTTATTTCCTCTATTTTCTCAGTCTGGTACGAGTCCTTATCACGACGTTCCATACATTGTAATAATTATTCAAGAAGAGAAATTTAAGATAGAGAAGGTTTAGACCATAATCCTCCTTATTTCTCCAAAAAGTTACATGCCAGTTCTAATACCGTAATTAAACGTTTATAAATCTGAACACATAAAATTTCCAGATCCGGTTAGCAAAAGGCCATAGATCTGATCAACAATAACATCATAAAGCATATAAGGCATCTTATAGCATAAATCATTTAGCACATAAAAGCAATTTAGGCATCTCCCCTAAATAAGCTAGTGCTCGTGTCTATTCAGTCTTACTTTCTAAATATAGCACACACTCATCTAACAATCATCGCTTAGCATTCTAAATTTAAGTTAAGAAATAAATCCTTACTCCTAGTTCGCTTAAACTAATGCTCTGATACCAACTGTGACATCCCCTAATTCACGGTCATTTTAAAAAATTTATTTATGCTTATTTAAAAATCAGAGTATCTTTTTTGAAGAATAGTATTGCAGAATTTGTTCCCAGAAAACATGATAATGATATTATCAAAGCAGTTCCAAAGAAATGTATTTTTTTAATTTAAAACATTGGGATGACATCGTCAATACAGAAACATAAGCATGAACAAACCTTACATTCATTTACACTAGTGATTTACATTTCCTTTAATCACTCAGTGTATTGTTAATTTGTATCGACACCTATGATATAAATAAACTGAGTGGGCCAGTTTGGGAATTCTGGTGAGTACATAGGGTTTCCAACACACATTAATATAATTAATTTGTTTCTTCACATACTTCATGTCAAACAATTAACCTGATTACCCATCCCCATTATCTTCTTTATTCCTAAGGATTTACCCTAAGAATCATCTATTCTTTATTCATTCATTCCTAAGGAATAGGCACGAAGTCCATCATTGCCAGGGTTTATCCAACATGCACCAAGTCCATAGTTGCCGATGTAATCTATTAGGCTCTAAGTCCATAGCTACCAATGTTCATTCGTAAGGAACTAAGTCCATAGCTGCCAGGGTTTTTAGAGTACATCTGATGAACACTTCGTTCACAAACACCTACAGGTTGCGAGTCTGCTAGTGTTCCACTGGACTGTGTAGAATAGTCTGTGGTTGTCATCTATACTCTGATAGATGACATCATTGTTAAGGTAAAGGCTTCTCATCATCTTAAAACTCTCAACATCTATATCATTTTCCATCTCTCATCTTTGACATCCTCTTTCATGTACCCATTTTTATCCATTATATTTATTGGTATAAAAATACAAATACAGTTTTAAATAAAATAAACATGTATACATCGTTCATCCAGCATAGATATCAAGAACACAGATAATATGCACACATAGCACGTAATTTATATTAAATAATTCATATCTATGTGTAAGATGAAAGTAACTATGCACTCACCTTTAAAGTGATGACTCGAAATTCGGGCAACGTTTCGCTTCTAACAATTGTATTTTCCTTCGATGAAACCTAGAATTATTATCGATAAGTTTTAGTCTTATATTTATTGCGACTAATTATTAGTCTAGATTCATCATTAACTCAAAGTCTACTTTCATGATCTATCAAGTAAGGAACAACCATGTAGGATTATATCGGAGGTACGGTCTGTTTGGTATACGAAGTATACTATTAGAAAAGCCCACTTTAAACACTTCACTAAATCACAGCCTAGACATCATCCCCGTAAGTAGATCAATCAGTAGAATGACTTTGAATCACTGATAAATCTTATTTATAGGTTCATAATAACGATAAAGAACTTAAACATAAGTTATACTTAAAGTAGGGTTAGCATAACTCACTTACAAAGGGGTTTAGCGAGGAACCGAGCTTTGCGCGGGCAGAAATTCTGAGCCAAAAGTTCTTCTTCTCGGAGCCTTCTGGCACTCCAGGACTCGCTACTAACTCCTAGGAAAGGTTAGAGAAAAGCCTTGAGGCTTTGGGGAGGTTTGGGAGAGAAGTTGAGAGAAGGTGTGAGGAAATGAGGTGATTTGCGCCTCTATTTATAGGCTGGAAATCAAGAAGCACAGCATGTTACTGAGCCCAACACATTGTGTTGGGGTGCCAGGTGTCATCATCTGATGGCAAGGCGTGGGGAGGAAGCTGTGGCTGAGATGGTGCCACGTGTCGCCTCCGAAACTTAACCCCAAAATTATTTATCTTCTAAATTTCGTAAGTATCACATATGAGCTCCGTTTTTGACGTTCTTTATATCCACGCGTACGTAGCGACGTGATCTACAACTTTCGTTTAAACTCCGTCGGCTAATTTTGACTTTATTTTTAATGTTATAATTTAACAGACTTAGACAGTTAAAGTCCGTTAAAAATACATAACTTTGTGATCCGACTTCCGTTTTTGACTGCCTTTATATCGTTGAGCTCCTATTAATGAGATCTTCAATTCTCATTTAGGTTGTGTCGGATAAAAATCGATCAATCTAAAATTCGATTTCCGGGTTGTGCACTGTTAGGCTAAATCTTAGAAAAATCATAACTTCCTCAAACGAAGTCAGATGTAGATGTTCTTTTTATGTACGTTCTCGGTTTAACGTATACTACGAATTCCATTTACACCACTAAGGCTAATAAATAGTTTATCAAAAATTTACTTTTTACAATACGCGGCGTCGTGTAGCTTTAGTCGTAAAACTTCGACGGGTCATAACGTCTTCGTTATAAGTCAGATTTCAGCGTTCTTTATATGTACAAAATCCTTGTGACATATAATACACTTTGGTTAAGATTATTTATTCTAAATCATCTCCAATCGAAAAATCATTTTTAACGCTTATTATCTCTAAAACTAGCTCGAATCTGCGGGTGTTACAGTTATGTGGTTCAATTATATGTATGAAGATTATTGGGTATGATTGAATATATTTATTAAGTTGAAATGTTGAAATATAATTAATGAATGAATATATTTTTTCATCCGATTGAATCTATTTTTGAATACGAAATGTACCTTAGGTCAACCACAATACCCACCACTAACCACTATAGTGGTGGGTGTGAACTCATCACCACATCTTATCACTAAAACCATAGAATACCTATCACTAACACACCACTCCACATCATTTTTTTAATTAAATTTAATTCAAAAATTCAATGAAATACAATAAAAACATCTATTTTTTAAAAACTATTCTTTTATTCAATAAAAAAGAAATTACATTAACTTTTTTTAGAACGATAACTTAAAATAAAATAGAAAAAACATAAAAAATGCAAACACAAACAACTACTCTTAACCTTTTTTTAAACAACGTTTTTCCATTTTGGGGAATTCTTCAACTTTTGTCAATCTTTGAGATGTGCAAAACGTTTGTGGTTTGTGTTTTCGTATTGATCCATGGCCACATTAATCGGATCAATATCGCCTTCATGTACATTGTTTATAACCAAGTTGTAAATTTGATCGGAGATGCAACATTTAACCCTCATATCACGCCACTCCGAACATATTTCATCAAGATTTCAACTTGGAAAACCCATTAAGCCATAGAAAATTCTTTGAACTTTTCCCCAAAAATATCTTGAGATTTGGCTATCACCGTATTCCGAAACTGACACCAATACTTGTGCTAAATTCTCTTCTTCCTCTTCTGACCAATTTATCCTTTTGAGAGCCATGGTTTTTGCAACTTCATCTCATCGTCAGGCTCTCACGTCCACTCAGAGCCTTTCCAGTGTTGTCATTGCACCTTCACTAGGTTCACCACTTTGTTGCACAGAGCCTTGGTCTTCTTGTCGATAATCGCAATCGGTCTCTCCGTATAGTTCAAGTGCTCATCGACCTGAATTTCATCCAAAGGAATCACCACAGGATAATCGACTAAACACTTCCTCAACTGAGAGACATGGAAAGTGTTGTGGATCTGGCTGAGCTCATCAGGAAAATCTAGCCGGTATGCAATCTTGCCCACCCGGCCGGTAATCCTGAAGGAACTAATAAATTGGGGGCCTAACTTACCCTGCTTCCAAAACCGGATGACACCTGTTAAGAAGTGAAGCGGCTAACTAGCAAAACTATAAGAACACAATACATAGTATTTATGTGGTTCGGTCAAGGTGACCTATGCAATATTGTAAAAATCGCTGAGTTGGCTAATTACTTGTTCGAGTACTCACTACTCGGCCCTTACCGAGGCGAGTTACAGAATCCGAGTACTTCCCGATCAGCCCCTTATTGAAGCGAGAAGTGTTGTAAAATTCAGTCAACTCGGTGATCAATATGTATAATATACTTAATGATTTATTATTTAACATACATGTATGTGCTTATTACTACATATATATCTTAAATTTTCAAAAATTATTCACGAAGTGGGACCATTGTATGTTTTTTTAGTTTTTGTGTATTCACATGTATCTAATTTTGTTATATATTTCAATCAACTTATGGCTTTAAGTTATGATTTTGACATATATAATTTCCCTAAAATATTTCAACATGAATTACCGAATCCGAGTACTCCTCGAGTACTCCCGAGTACTCGCTACTCGGTGGTCGGCCGAATAGGTACCGAGTAGCGAGTTCCACAACCATGGACCTACGTCCACGGGCATGAGGGGATTATTCTTCTATTTCAGAGCTCTCAAACAGAGGTTCCAAATACAATTATACAGAGATTCGCCTATCACTCTAGAATTCAAGATACAAAATGACGTAGCATGCATCCCTATTTATACTTCAGGGATCAGACCTAAAACCCTAATGGGCCAAGCCTATTGGCCCATAGGCCCATGAATGGAGGCAACTAATCATATTCCGCCATGCAGCATCTTCTCGAACATTCTTGAGCATCATAGAGGACTTCATAGCATACTTGGCTCATCAAGGACCAAGATGGTCCAACTTGCACCATGATGGCGCCACAAGTGTATGGATGGCACAATAGGATTCAAGTGTGGCACAAGAACATCAAGATTGGAACAACAACAACACCTTGGCGTAATAGAAACATATATGGCATAACAAGGCCATGCATGGAGCAAGAACATACTCCATGGATCAACAGGAGTACCCCATGGGGCAATAGGAATCCTCATGGTGAAAGAGGAACCCCTCATGGCGCAATAGGGAGCATAATGGCGCAAGAAGGAATGTCCTTGGTGCATCAGCATCCTTCTTCACCCATCCCTTCAACATATGGTGCAACAAGGTTCCCTTGTTGCTCCATATCACTCCCAAGTGCTCCAAACCTCTTCCAGGTGCTCTAAACCCCCTTATGTATGATATGTTCCTATTGCACTTGATCCATTCCTTTGTCAGACGATCCATTCCTTTCTCAAATGATCCGTTCTTTTGTCACATTGTAACAACGCAAAAATTCCAACAAATTTAAACTTTTCAAAACAACTCATTTACTAATGAAAGTGTTTACAAAAATCATTGTTTCCAAAACAATAAAATAAAACTATAAGCACAAAGCTTAATGAGTTCCCCCAAAGTACCAACACACAAACAGATAACATCTACCAACAAACAGCATGCATACAGAGCCTTCAGCCTGACTGGAACGCCCCACCGGCTTTCAGTCTATCTGGTTCGCTCGCAGAGCCTTCAGCCTAACTAGAACGCCCCACCGGCCTACAGTCTATCTGGTACGCTCACAGAACCTTCATCATAATTGGTAGGCCTCAACCCAACAACAAACAACATGTCAACATATACAGATCCAAAACACATATAAGCCCAGTAAACCATAACAACATATCGATATAAACATTACCAGGTTTGTTGACTGACAGCACAAAGCAGTACAGTCTCAACCCACCCACACCACGACGACATATACACAACAAACATATAACCAAACATCAGACAATCAGGCAGATCTTACAGATCACTAAACATAGCGTCATCCTATATACCAATATACAGATCTAATATATCACTACAACAAAACAACATATGATAAACCAGGATAACAATCCAATGGGTCGGCCTTGGTGCCTTCGACCGAAAAGTATAGTGAGGAAAACTCACCTCAGACAGCTGAAACCCACGGATAAAATCCGACTGCCGATCCGCTAAAACCCACGCGCTATAAAATACCAAAATGACAACATATTAATAACTAGATTTTGACTCACACTAAGAGTCCAAATTAGGGTAAAAGACCTTTTTACCCTTCGCCCAACTTGGCCCAAGGCCACAACCCAAACCACATGTCCAAATGCCCAAAATCCAAAATAAGCATCTAAGGCCCAAATATGTCCCGTTTTTCCAAATTGGGTCCAATTCCTTTCATGGGCCTTATCTCAAGAAAATCCAAACAAAATTCACAACCCAACCACTAATTCTAATGACCCAAAATGGCCCAAGACAATCAACCTCACTCAAGCCCAAAACCGAAGCCTAAAGAAATCCAACCTTCTGATTACACTAGGTGTACTCAGCTTGCATGCGTAGCGTACAGCTTAAAAGTCTTGTACGTGCAACGTAGATGCTTGTACGCCCCGCGTACTCACCAGCTTGGCCAACTTATCCAATTCAGCTCTTAATCCAATAAGACTTCGATCCAAACTCAGATCTGACTTCTCCAAGGTGGTTAATAACATAAAGTTGCCAAATTTATGTGCATGCATGGCTAAATGGCGCTCTAGAGCTCAAAAGAGCTTAACGAATGACTTATTACATGCATCAGACCAAAACCACCATAAAGTTTGCACCTTTATGCTTAAGGAACTCCCAATAAGCTCAGATCTACAAGAATAAGTCATTCAATCGTCTTAACTCAACACCTAACCCAAAAAGGGACGAAAACATAACAAATCAAGCCATAAAGAGATATAAACATCTACAAGCCAAGGTATGAACTTGATACCTTCAAATTCTTCCAATAAGGGTGATGATTCTAGATCCAAAGGCTCCTCACCAAGCAAAGCACATACAAACTTCCTTACTTCCTTTCACAATGGCCCAAAATGACACCATAGTCTTATCAAGAGCTCAATACACCACCAAGAAGGCTTAAGGGTCAATTTAGGGTTTAGGAGGTTTGGGGGATGGTAAAGAGGCCAGCCCTAAAGACTTAAGGTGCTTAAATAGGGTACACATACTCAAAATTAGGGTTTCTTGCACCCCTTATACGCCCAACATACGAGGCCGAGGCTTCACGATCCTTCCTCCTAGGTATGCTAAGCGTACACCAGTGTACGCCCAACATACTGCACTTTGCACTAGTACGCCCTGCGTACTAGGGTTTCGCGTAAACCCTAAGATACTCTGAAGGCCATAACTTCTTCATTATGAATCCGATTCCGGCGATCCTTATATCAACAAAAAGGTAACGAGAAGCTCTACGCTTTTATAAACTCATACCTGCCATGACATTTCACGAACAAAAATCCAATTTCCATAAAAGCCCGTGCTGTCACTTTACCAAAATACCCCTAGGCTCCAAAACCCAATCCGAACACCTAAATCTTCTAAATTATTCACCTACATTGATCCGGGACATGGCGTTACAACTCTCCCCTACTTAAATTATATTTCATCCTCGAATCATTCCTTACTATTCCAGGTTCCAGACGACTTGAGCAACACAACCACAATCCCGAATACACCACGCCCTTCCCCAAGGCGACTGAGCCCAACCCTAACATGGCTCTCCAAATCTAAAAATGAACAAATCCATTCCCACCCTAAAACAATCCCATGCAGAACACCAAATCTACTTTCCCCGAAACCTGCAATCTCAAATTGGTCTGACTCCCCGACAGACCGCTCATACTGAACCACTACCATACCAAACCCTCATTGAGTCCAGACTTAAACAGAACGCTTCCAACCCTTGATTGACTTGATAATTCTAATCGGTACAAAATCACTGACCATTTATTACTGCATAACACTTTTTCTTGATAGAAGGCTAAGATAATACTTCGAGTAGAAGACTCATCCCTGCAACAGTTGGACTCAGACGAGAGCTGCGCAATAGGGTCAAATCATTTACTCTGAGATTATTCAATCCAAGCTGCAAGTGACTTCGCAAATTCTCCGAATAACAAGCGACTCGACACACGAGTCCCAAATCACTAAGAACTCCTTGACTTATCTCGATGCCTCCTAGCTACTTTCCAAAAGCAGCCGAGACCTTCCTCGGTCCCAACTTATCTGCCAACTAACTGAATCACCGGATTCTCGCCCGGTTGCTGAGTCAAAAGACACAGACAATCGCCCCATGCGACTTCCGAATGAAAGCCTCACCTGGAAATAGTTGCCTTAGCTATCTCGCCACTTATGGCTCCAACAATCTTTCTATTCCAACTGCTCATAACAGCCCGATCCACCTTGCGCCACCAAATCCAATGCTAAAAGTGAATGATATATGACCAAATATATTCTTATATCACAACCGGCCTCCAACGACCTACCGCTTTTTTAATTCCATGAATGTTGTGGCCTTACCACAGTTTTACAAACTGACCTACCCTGGTCCAATCCATCTGAAGAAATCCATAACAAATCCTGGATTTGCCACGTCCTCACCGATGCACAAGGACCGGTGAATGCTACAGGCCACCCCGCAGTCTTATAACACTCCCATTTTTGCCATGGCCACCGCCCATGGTCTTACCGATCATCTACCAATCCACTCATACTCACACTGAGTTGAACGTGCACCGTACTATGCTCCCCCAATCAGGTGTGTGGGTCACGCTTAGGGCCCCAACATGGATCCATCTATATAACTTCTATTCATCACCAAGAAAGCGCTAACCAATGGTTGGAAGTTTCCTGAACTCCCAACTAACATCGTCCTCAATCCAGACGGCTACTTGATTCGTCTTCCCTCCCAACGGAAATCTGAAACTCATCCTAGTTTCACGCCTGCTTCAGCTTCCAAAATTCTGAACGTTTCTCCCCCACTTGAATTCATCGAAGCTCTCCCAGTCCACGAAGTTTGATAGATTTCCAATCCATCTCTCCCCTTATGATTAAACCACCGACAACCTGCGTTTACGAATACTAGTGTTCCAAAAGGAACCAATAGCTGCAACGAGCTCCTTGATCACCCACTTGTTGCTGAGTGACAACCAATATGTCACGAAATCACATACATACGATCATCACCTACTATATACCTCTTCCTTGACCAAACCCTGAACCTAGATCCCACATACTCGCACTGCAGATTCCAAAAACCATCCCTCAATCCCACTAATCCGAACAGATCGATGAGCCTTCTAGAAAAATACCTAGTTCTCCCCTGATTAGGGTTCGAACCACCACTCACTGGTGTTGAAACCAAACCACAACTTAAACCGACTCAACCAGGTACAACCATTCCTGACCCTGGAATGAATGACATACACAGGATGACCTTCCATATACGGATCAAACTAATCCTAAGTGAATCCTGAATTTCAGCTGAAGACCTCCAAAATTTTCCTAATCATAACCATTTTAACATTTAGGATCTCACACAAAAGCATAATCAGAAACCGACTTACGGTCCAAAACGCATCCTCCTTGCCTGCAATCCCAACCAACGATCTGATACTCGTCCTGCTATAACCGAAGAACACAGATCCTTAATCACATCAAAAAAAACATCCATAATACATCAACCCTCCTACGCACTCTTGCGTTGACATGCTGTCGCCAAAAACCCTGCGACCAACAGACCCCAAGCTGGGATCACATCCCAAACTTGAAGGTTACAAGCCTGCTCACTCTAAACTCGGAACACTGAAATGGAAAAATCCCCACTATAGGTAGTGACATACCAAGCCATAAATTAACCATTTTACTCCCAACTGCAATTTCCAAGCTGATCAAACGGTTGTACGATACATGAGTCATGCGACTCGAATGCACGGCCTCAAGCCAACATCCTCGAGGCCTCAAAACCAACAAGCTTATCTAGGTCTGCACCAATCAACCTAAATCGATTTCGCCACTGGGCCCCAAAAAAATTCCCAGACCCGACCTCATACCCATGCAAGCATAACTAGAATCGACAGATACAAATCTACTATCACGAATCATTGTATCCAACCTTGCTATTTTTTCTCGACTAGTCCTTAGAATCCCCGAAACTCCCTCGACTCGAGTATGGATCCTATACTTCCAGTAGTATGCACACTTATCCATACTTTCGTCAATAATTATCCCGACTCCTCTAAGACCTACTCATATTGATACTCTCGATGCCTGCTCAACGACGAATAACCGTTCTAAGATACCTCCTAGGCTCCCCTAGGATTCCCTTACATCCCCTGCCATCAGCTGCTGAAGAACCCCTACTAATGTTAACTAACCACTTCATAAATACAATTACATGCAACAAAGCTTAAATAATCTTCGACTAAAGGACTCAACCCTACAATGGTTGGACTCAGACAAGAGTTGTGCAATATGTTCAAGTCCTTCATTCAAAGGATATTTAACCTTCATAGCATGTAATTTAATGTATTCATTTGATGGCGAACTCACATCAATATGGGTCCTACAAAGCACAAAGCAAGAAACATTCGAGTAGAGGAGCCGACTGGCACTAAGTCACAATAAAATTAGACAGATCCTCATACGAAATTCTCGATCTTTATCTCCCAGCATCACGGATACACCTTCATCCCATCCTCCTACTCTCAAGAGTGGCTAATCATTCCTCATGCTGACCTGCTATGAAACTTCCACCAACCCCACAACCACTCGTGCATGCTAATCATACACAATGTTGGATCCTATAGATAGTCGAATACTTGACTTGACTCTAAGCCCTTAATCAGACAAGAACAGGAAGTAAATCGAAATCAAACATTCTCAGGCTATATGTAAGGGTCAAAATGTTGTAATTAGTCGAAGTGTATTTTGCACTCTTCGAATGTTTTGTAATCTATTTTACTAAGGTGCTTTTATTCGAAGCTTAAGTGTCTTTGCCTTAGTATATTTTTTGTACGCTTTCTGTTCCCTATAAATAGGGATATTTACTAGAGTTAGAAAAGAGTTTTTACAGACCTGTCTTTGTACTCTGTAAACATTCGAAAGCGTAATAGAGCTGAAACAAGATCATATTTACATCCATTGTTCAATCTCGCATTCTTACTTCATTTTATACTCTGATTCATTTGATACTCGATTCGTTGATTCATCAATTGGTATCAGAGCAGGAATCACATCTGTGATCTGATTTTCACCTATTCAAAAAGTTTTTGAATCAACTTTTTGATTAAAAAATTTCCGCACTTTTTGATAGTGAAAATTTTGTCTAGATTTTAGTTTGTGATTCGATTCTGCATTTGAATTGTTGAATCGAGTGTTCTTCTTGTAATTCCGATTTGATTCAACTCGTTTGTTCTTAAATTTCCAAATTTTCTTCAAAATTTACAAAATCATCTTCCGTACAACAATGGCGAGCTTCAATCTCAATTCGATGACCTCGTTTTCTCATCTGTTGGGATCATCGACCAAAATTCCAATGCTAATCCCTAAATATTATGATCAGTGGGCTGATCGTATGCAAAATTATCTGAATGGTCTTGATGAAGAATTATGGTCATGTATCACTGGAAATGTCAATGTTCCAGTGAATGTTCAAGCAATTAGATCATCTTCTGCAAGTTCTGGTGTTGAAAATCAAACTGATCGTCTGAAGAAACTGGATAAGAGATGTATGAGGGAATTGCGAGGAGGTTTACCTCCAGTTGTGTATAATTACGTAAGGAGTTGTACAACTGCTAAGGAGATCTGGAACAATCTGAAAGATAAGTTTCAAGGAAGTGAGAAGACGAAAATCAATTCAGTCAAACAGTGTTTGGTCGAGCTGAAAGATTTCAGACAAAAAGAAGGTGAAACAATTGAAATCTACTATGATCGACTGAACGAGTTAATCTATCGTTGTAATCGCTATGGAATTACCAGGACTTCAATGGAATTCAATCTCATATTTGTGATGGGTCTTCGAAAAGAATGGAGAAGCGTGAGTATGATGGTGAAGAATCAGCAAAGTTTTGATACATCAACTCTCAATGATTTGTACAATCAGTTGAAGACACACGAAATTGAGGTTAATGAAATAGCTGAGGAATCGAAGCTGAATTTGGGAGGTCCATTGGCACTTGTGTCCAAGATATCTGAGAAAGAAGCTGAAAATGGTGATTCAGAGGAAGAAAAGGGATTCATCATGAATTCGGATGATGAGGCCATAACATTTTATTCGAATAATCGTGTTAAGAAGTTTTTCAAAAAGCCGTTCAATCCGAAGGCTAAGTGCTGTGAGTAAAGCTGTTAATGAGGAGAAAAAGAAAGTTGAGAAGAAAGATTCAAAGATGTCTGAAGGAAAGAGTTAGAAGAAGCTGAAAGGTGATGCTGGAATAGATTGTCATTATTGCAATGGAGCCAATCATCTTACGAATGATTGTATGCTTCGGAAGAAGGATGAGAGGAAGAGTAAAGTTAAAGATGAGGCTTATTATGCAGAGAGGCTTGAGGAGGTTCGTGCTAAAGCTAAGAATTTGTCGCTAGTCGCAAGGGGTGAACAGGAGGAAGATGGAACTTATCAAATCTGGTCATCTGGATCAGACGATGAAGAAGTGAGGAATCCAACACATGGAGCAATGTATGCGAAGATGGAGGAGGACTCAGGTGAAGAGGAATTCGAAGTGAAAGGAAGATGCTTTGTATCCAAGGGAGCAGACAAATCTCCAATGACAACAAAGGAACATAATATTCTCGAATCTTTTAATATTCCTACACATGCTTATGACTCTGAACTAATATCTTTTGATGAGACTGTTACTTATTTTGATTCAATTGTTGTGTCTGCTAGCAATGAGGCCAACAAGTTGTCCATGGAGTTATTAGAGACCAAAACGCGATTAGACATGAAAATAAGTAAATTTGATTGTTTAGAATTACAGATAACGAATATTATGTGTGATAGGGATACTTTATCAAATGAAGTAAAACTTTTGCTAGCACAAAGAAACATATACTGTAATTCTGCTTAGAGACTATATGGCAAATTAACTGATTTACATCATTCATGTGAAATAAGTAAAGAGCAACATAGAAAATTACTGCCATTTCTAGCATATGAAAGAGCTAAGGTAGATAATATTTCGTATGATTGTGAGAAGATAATAGCTGAATTTGACAAAGTTCCTGATGATAGATATAAATATGGAATTGTCAAAATTGATGAATGTCTTGATGCGAATGAATTAGTTGACATAGTGAATTATACTTTGACTAAATCTGAACAAATCCAAATTTTGAAAAAGACTGAGAATTCAACATCTGATTCTCAATCTAATTTTGCCGATATTGAAGATAATTCTGACAATATTAGTGAAGTTAGTGATCTTGAGGATGTTGATTGTTCCCAGTTGTCTATTGTTAATGTTGCATCAACATTTAAAGGGAAAGAAAAAGTTAAGGACTTGAAGGTTAAGATAGAAGCTAAAAATTCCTCTTTTTCAACAAATAATCAACCTTCATCACAATCAAATCCTTCAAGATCTGAAGTGAATAAACAACCAAAGTTTTCAAAAGTTTCAAAACCTACTATTCTAAGGAAATTTTCAAATAAATCAAATCCACCTCAAATATACTCTCAACGTCAACATTTTAAATCGACTGTCATATTATGCTCAATCTTTTCTAACAAATCCAAAAGTTGATTTTGTTCCTCAAAAGCCAAATTTTCCTAATCAAACGAAGAAACAAGCTTTGAAAATTTCACATGAAAAAGGGACAACTTCAAGGAAGAATATTGATCATTGGCTTGAAGGCAAAGGAAAAATGTATCAGTCAAGTACATTTTCAAAGGAGAAAATTCACGAAGCCTATGAGAAGTATGTGAATACTTCATCAAACGGAAGTTCATCTTCTAAGGATTCGAACATATCAGTCAAAGCATGGAAACCAGTAATGAAAGCAAAGAATGTACAATCACAAACTCACAATTCGAAGGGTAATGTCAGTGAACATCTGAAACCATCAAAATCTTATGTTTCGATTCCTATAAATGATGATGTGAACTTAATTTATAGTCTCAAAACCAAAGTTTGTGATTGGGTTAAAAGTTCTTCATTACATTCGAAATTGAAATCTAATTTCCAAGGACCCAAAAAGCCTTGGGTACCTAAATTTTTCCACTGATTGTAGGTACTATGTGACGAGCAATATGATAATAAATGGTATATTGATAGTGGTTGCTCTCGTCACATGACTGGGAAGAAGGAGAATTTACGTGATTTTCGAAGCCTAAAGAATGTTGGAGTAGTGAAGTTTGGTAACAATAAAAAATGTCAAGTCAAAGGATATGGGAAGAACACGAACGAACAATTCACAGTGAATCATATTGCTTATGTTGAAGGTCTTCAACATAACTTGATAAGTGTTTCACAACTTGTTGTGGGCACTGGCAATCAAGTTCTTTTTAATGAAGAAGGAAGCATTATTTCGAATGTCAACACTAAAGAAGTTTTGCTTAAATCAAAACGGAAAGGTGACATGTGCACTTTGGACATCAATCCGATAGTAGGCAAACCTGCTATATGTCTTCTTTCGAAAGCTTCATCAGACTTAAGTTGGCTTTGGCATCGAAGACTTTCTCATCTCAACTTTCGAAACATCAACAAACTTGTTGTACAAGATCTGGTAAGAGGTTTACCTGTACTTAAATTTGATAATGATTCTTTATGTGCAGCTTGTGAAGTTGGCAAACAACATAAACAAGGTCATCCGATTACGATAGATTCGAAAATTGTCGCACCACTGGAGCTCTTACATATTGATTTGTGTGATCCATCGACAGTTTCAACACTCAACAAGAAACGGTAAATTTTAGTAATTGTTGATCACTTTTCAAGATTCATGTGGGTTTATTTTCTCAGGCTTAAATCCGAAGTTGCACAAATCATGATTGACTTTATCAAAAAGATGGAAACAACATTGAAGAAGATTGTTTGAAAAATTAAGAGTGATCATGGAACTGAATTTAAGAACAATGTTCTTGATTCATTTTTGGTGGACAAAGGGATTTCGCATAATTTTTCATCTCCATACACACCACAACAAAATGGTGTCGTTGAACGAAGAAATAGATCTCTATGCGAAGCAGCAAGGACTATCCTGGCATATGCGAATCTTCCACAATACCTTTGGGCTGAAGCAGTATCCACATCATGTTTTACTCAAAATAGATCTTTCATCCATCGTCGTTTTAACATCACTCCATATGAAATTCTCAACAATCGAAAACCTAACGTCAAAATTTTCCATGTTTTCGGATGCAGGTGCTTTATTATGAATCTCAAGGATAATCTTACAAAATTTCAAGCTAAAGCAGATGAAGGGATTTTCTTGGGATATTCGCATAATTCAGTTGCATATCGTGTGTTGAACAAAAGAACACGAAAAGTTGAAGAAACTTTTAATCTTACATTTGATGATTACAATATTAAACAAACTGAAACGCATTTTGAAAATCATCCTATTCTAAAAGAAAAACAAGATGACTCTGAAACTTCACAAACATTGGATATTGATTATGATTTAATTTTTAGTATTTCAGATCATGCTGTTGATGCTGAAATTAATGCAAATGATAATCATCTCCCAGAATTAACAAAGTTTACTGATGATTCAACATCCACTTCTCAAGAGATAGGCGAAAGTATGCAAAATAATCCAGTGGAGGGGGAGCACTTGGATTCGAACACTCTAGTTGAGGGGGAGCATTCTTTCGAGGGGGAAAATGAGAGATTGAATGTTGATGTTGAGGGGGAGCATAATGTTGAGGGGGGGGCATTTAGAAAACATTGAAAATAATAATGATTTTCATGATGTTTGTTTGATTGTAGGTTCAGAGAATAATGATTTATATGAAGATGCACCTTTGGAATTTGATCCAGCTTATCCGCCAATGGAAAAGTAGACAAGAGATCATCCGAAGGATCAAGTAATTGGAAATCCACAAGAGGGTGTTTTAACAAGAGCTCAAATTCGTGCAAAGAATGAGGTATTGAATAGTCATCAAGAATTTTGCATGTTTAATGTTTTCATCTCTAAAATTGAACCAAAAACAGTTAAGGTTGCAATGGAACACTCAGATTGGGTTGTTGCGATGCAATCTGAATTGTTTGAATTTGAACGAAACAAGGTTTGGAGATTAATTCCTAAACCTGAAAATGTTTCGATTGTCGGGTTAAAATGGATTTTCAAAAACAAAACCGACAAAGATGGAAATATCGTTCGAAACAAAGCCAGACTTGTTGTTAAAGGATATTCACAACAAGAAGGAATCGACTATGAAGAAACTTTTGCCCCTGTCGCAAGACTCGAGGCTGTTCGTATATTTCTGGCTTATGCAACTCACAAAGACTTTGATGTTTATCAAATGGATGCGAAGTGTGCATTTTTAAATGGAGAGCTTGAAGAAACAGTTTACGTGGAACAACCCCCAGGTTTTATTAACGAAGAACATCCTGATCATGTTTATATTTTAGACAAGGCAGCTTATGGTTTAAAACAAGCACCACGAGCATGGTATGCAACTCTTACTTCATTTTTGAAGCAATCTAAATTTAAACAAGGATCTGTTGACCCCACATTATTTCGAAAGAAAGTTGAGAATCATCTAATGCTTGTTCAAATTTATGTTGATGATATTATTTTTTGCTCGACTGACCCTGCCTTGTCTAGAGAATTCGAAGATCTGATGAAAAGAAAGTTCGAAATGAGCATGATGGGAAAAATCAATAATTTTCTTGGACTGAATATTCATCAAAGCAGAGAAGGAATTTTTATTAATCAAGAAAAATATACGAAGAATCTGCTAGAGAAGTTTGGATTGACGAATAACACAAAGTTACGAGTTCCTATGGCAACTGGCATAAAGTTGACACCTTCATTAGATAAACCTGCAGTTAACCTAACTCTTTACAGGAGCATGATTGGTTCATTACTTTATCTTACAGCAAGTAGACCTGATATCATGTTCTCTGTGTGTAATTGTCCTAGGTATCAGTCAAATCCACGAGAACCACATCTCACTGCTGTGAAGAATATCTTTCGTTATCTTAAAGGAACAATTTCGTTAGGGTTGTGGTATCCTTCGAAAACTGGGTTCTTTGTACAAGCTTATTCGGATGCAGACTTGAGTGGTTGTAATCTTGATAGAAAAAGCACAAGTGGCGGATGTCAATTTCTCGATGGCAAATTGGTGAGCTGGCAGTCGAAAAAGCAAACATGTGTATCAATTTCAACAGCTGAAGCAGAATATGTGGTTGTTGCTGCTTGCACATCACAAATTATATGGATCCAAAGTCAATTGCATGATTATGCAATTAATATGAAAAAGATTCCATTATATTGTGATTCTCAAAGTGCAATAAGAATTTGTCATAATCCTGTGCAGCATTCGAAGACTAAACATATAGCTCTTCGTTATCATTTCATCAAGGATTATGTGGAGGATGGAAATATTGAAGTGGCATTTCGTGAAAACAACTGATCAGTTAGCTGATATTTTCACGAAACCTTTAAATGAAAAATCCTTTGTAAAAATTTTAGAAGGACTTGGAATGATCGATGGAAATTCTGTTCCATGCGAAAAAGGAGAATGATGGTTGACCAGGAATGATTCAGAGGCGCTGAATAAAAGACAACGCAAAGTCATTCAGCGTTCAGAGGTTACTGTTCATAGTCAACGCTTCGACCCCTTCGAATTCGTAGATTTATCACTTTTCAAGGGTTGATAAAATTTCGTGTATTTGCAACAAGTACATTTCGTTTGTCATTTTATTTTCGAAAAATTAAAAATCCAAAAAGATTTTCGTTTGTTTTGTCAGTTAATTTTCGAAAAATTAAAAATCCAAAAAGATTTTCGTTTGTTTTCTCAGTAAATTTTTAAAAAATTAAAAATAGAAAAAGATTTTCCTTTGTTTTGTCATTTTATTTTCGAAAATTTATAAATTTCACAAATATTTTCGTTTATTTTGTCTTAATTTTCGAAAAATCAAAAACATCAAAAAGATTTTCTCTTTATTTCGTTCTTTATTTTCGAAAAATCAAAACAACAAAAATATTTTGTTTCTTATTTCTGTTTAGTACTTTGTTGCAGATATTCATGATGATAAACAGTGGATAATGCCTGCAGTACTAGGGTCAGGTAAATTTATCTTACGAATCTTTTAAATTTTTGAATATTTTGAACTAGTTAAGTTGTCCCTAGAAGCATGCTGCTGCATGTTGTCCAAAGCCTCCAATGACTCAACGTGTGTGTACGAAAGCCTTAATGAAATATTTCATACAAAAATTTCTTCCCAATCAGGCTTGTATTCACATTAGTCTCCTGAGCTACCTGACTCTTCTCACAATGAGTTAAGAGTTTACTGTTTTGTCCAAATATAACAGAGGTACATTTCGTGTCTTTCATCCATCTTTTTCATCCAAAAAGTTCTTACACGATCACACACGAAGACATATGTCCGAGAGGTCTCTGATCACACCAATCGAGACTTAGACATATCAAAAATCTGTGTTTATGATCTGACATCATGAGACCGTGATGAAAGTGAAACCCAATATTCTAAACTTTTAAGGAATTAACGGGGAACTATGTTCCAGATTTTCACGAAACCTTTGTTTCAGTACACAAATTCAAAACTCCAAATCATATTCATTTCATATGAGTGGTCTTGATAAAACATTCGAAGCCTATAATGTTTGTTACCCAACAAGATCCAGGACAAATTTTTTCCATGAATATGATTTTCGTGTGAGTTTCATTCGAAATCTAATGTCACTTACAATTTTTCAAAGCAAACTTGTCACTGACTACACTCGTCAAACAAGTAATTTCTGTTACAATTTATCACCTTATGTTTAGGATGATATGTAACGAAATTTTTATAGCTACCCATGAAACCTTATAAAAGAAGCCCTTCGATACTTCTCTTCAAGTATTCGATTGTATTTCACGGGAACACACACAAGCTATTGATCATCTCTCTTGGTGATTAACGAAGCAATCTTTGCCCGGGGTTTTATCAGGCTTCGTGTCAAATTGATATTTTGACATCACAGTATCCCAAAATTTTCTTTTTATTGATTCTCGTCTAAATTTTTTTTGGAACACTGTACTCACGAAATCCTTAAGGTTCTGAGTAATACCAACTCAGGCTGATGATTTCAAACATCTGGCATATGACTTCGCTTTTCATCCCAAAAGTGAAAGAGCCATTCCTCCATCCGAAGGATGATGACGGTTACTATTCCTTGACGAGACACGAAGAGACTGTGGGAGGAGACGTTTCCTTGTTACAAGGAGATGTGACAGTTACTTTTTGACACCTGGAAATTTTTTGGCAGACTGATGCGACTTTTAAGGTGCCACGTCGGATATCATTAATTGCACATCCCGCTTCAAATTCAAATTCTAGGGTTACATATAAAAGGGGATTCCAAGGTCTCTTAACAGTTTACGCGTTCAAAGTAAAAATTCCCAATTCTCTCTGATCTTCAAAGCTTTCAAACTCTAACAATGGCGACTTCTGTTCATGTCGATGCTGATCCTTCTCACACCACTGAAGATGTGACTTCATTACCGATTATGAAGATTCAAGGGACTAACTATCAATTGGATGCCGATGTTTCTCAATACCTTGAAGAATTGAAGATGTTAATTGTTGCTTTAAAGAGTTGTGTTCTGTCAAAGGCTATGTTCAGTTCGTTTTCAGTTCCGATGTCATGGCTTTCTCAAGCAGGATCAACGGCTACATAAAACAAAGCTTTTGATGCCATTACTTTTAATTTGGTTAATGACAAAAAGGTCAGGTTGTCCAAGAAACTCTTTTGCCAAATTCTTGAAATTCCAAATTCACCACCATATGTTGATTTCACATCCCCTCAAATTGTTCATATGTTCAATGAGATGGGTTATCAACCACAACTAACTAAGATCAGTGATTTTAAGAAATCTGGTCTTCCTAGTATCTGGAATTTTCTATTTGATATTTTTTTGAGGTGTTTAACTGGTAGAACTGTTGGTCTCGATAAAGGACGAATGGAGGTATATGCCATGGTTGCTGGGCTATACTATGATCTTCAAGTGGATTATTCTACACAGTTATGGAAGGAATTTCAAAAGAGTGTAGAGCATACAAATGGTCTTCATGGTATTTCATGTACGAGGTACTGGAGCTTGATTCTACACTATTTTTACAACAAGGAGGGGATTTTGGTACCCAATGATGAAGAAAAAGTTGTTTTCCAGATATTCCACAGTCCAAAGGATGTCACGAATAATGTTGAAGATTTTCCCTTTGTGGCTCATATTCCTGATGCTATGCTAAAACGAGTTGATCCTTCGAATTCCGTCTTGGTGGCTTAGTTGAAAACTATTGATTCTACTGTAGAAACTGGGATATTATTGGAACGGGAAGATAAGAAATCCAAGAGGTCGAAGAAGAATGAAAGTAGTTCTTCTGAAAACAAAGTCACAGAATTGAAATCTAAGAAATCTCCAAAGCAGAAGCCTATTACAGTTGAAGTGTCTGTTGCTGAGACAAAATTGATTGAGCCTATCATTGAAGATACTCAAGAGCAAGTGGTCATTCCCTCAAAGACCGGTATGTTTCGAAGAATCAAAATGAAGTCTACGCATAAAAGCAAGTCTCCAGCACCTAACGTGGTCCGAAAGCCTCAAGTTACTCGTCAAGGTGTTTTAATTCGTGAAATGCCAGCACCTGTTTCTCTATTGTCAAAGAAACGAAGGGCTGAGGATATGGCTAAACATCTGTCAAAGAAGAAGAAGAAGAAGACACGAAAGCTTATGCTTTCCACTGAGTATACAGAAGATGACGATGAACGAATTCCTGAAACACCAGAAGTAACTCTTCACAAAGAAAGTTCAACTCCTGAGCAGACAAAAGTCATACCACCCGAAGATTCGGTTGCCAAATCAGTTTCTGAGGAGGTACGAACTTCAGGCATCCCTGCAAACGTATCTGATACGGATGCAAATGTCAATATGGGTGAAGGAGATTCGAAGAAAGAAGATCAAGGTCATCCTACTTCTATAGCCTTCGAAAATATTGTTTCTTTACCTTCACCAATCACTCCGATGACTTCAACCACTGATTCACCTACATTCGAAAATATCATCAATCAACCCTTTACTTCCATTTTTTTTCTCAATCCACTGATACACCCAAACTTAATTCGCCTGTTCAAGAAACTATTCTTATTGAAACCGACACTGACAATGAAGGTTTTGGAGGCATGTTTGATGAATTAAAGTTTGATGACGAAGAAGAAGATTTTCCAGATCGTATGCTGATGACGATGAAACAGTTTAAAATTTTAAATACGAAGTTGAATTCCATAATTCAATCTCAAGCTGATCTGGGGGGTGGTTCGTCAGTCTCAAGTTTGGAAGTTGATACTATGTTGCAAATGTTCGAAGCCAAGATAGTGGGTAAACTCTCTGGGATGGTTAGAGACTCGGAGTCAAGAATTTTGGAGAAGGTTGATCATATTGATCAAAACAATGAGCTACGAATAAATTCTCAAAATTCACAGTTTGTTGGCGATTTAAAAGAATTGAAGACAGTTGCAAAGGAACGGCATGTTCTCTTTGTTTAGGATGTTAAGAAAGTCAGGGAGGATGTTAATTTGCAGATTCGTGAACTTCACGAAGATATGCAAAAGGAGATTGCTAGTGTCCAACAGGATTTTGCGTCTCTGAGTCAGAAGATTGACATTATTTGTGATGTTGTCATGAAATTTGTCAAGTTATACGAAAGTATGAGTCCTCAACTTACTCAGCTTTCTACAATGGAAAGTAACAACTTTGTGGAAGTGCTTACATTGCCGAAGGAGTTAAAAGATCTATCTGTCAAGCCAGTTTTATCTTCTCTGATTACTCCAGAATTCTTATCCCAGAAGTTCACTCAATTCGAAGGTATTCTACACAAGTAACTGGCCCCTATTTCTCGTATATCAAGCCTTCTACCAACAACCGAAGCCCCACCTGTTTTTACAGGGGTGCAAGGGGGAGAAAGAAAAGTTGAAGATACGAAGGCTGGTGGTGAAGATGCGAAGGTTGTGGGAAAGGTGTTTTCTTCGAAGATCCCATCAACAAAGCCAATTGTTGCATCTGCTGGGCCAGTTACTTCAACAGTTGTAACAACTATGCCAATTACAAGACCAATTTCGAAAGGAATTGTGATTGGTAAATCTGTTGATACTGGTGGGAGTGGTTCGAAAACAAAAGAGGTAATAGATAATTCATCTTTGAAAGATAAAGGGAAAACGATAGTTGTGGAAAAGTCGAAAGAAGAAAAGAAAGTTGAAGCAGAATCTGAAATTGAAAAGTTAAGGTTGATTCAAAGCATAATGACTCAACGTGCGAGTGATCCTAAGGGTATAGACAAAGGTTATCCGTCCAAACACTACAATTACGAAAAAATTGAAGCCAAGGTTGCATATAATCACATGTATTCATTTGAGAAGAAACCAAAGCAGAGTTATATGGTTACGAATACTGATACAAGTCAACTTGACTTTCCAATGAATGAAATGATGTTCATCATGCCACAATTTAAAGCAGAAGGAAATTTCAAAGAAAAGGATGATGGTACTCACATGAAAATTAGATTTCATGTTGTCCTTGCAAAAGCCCCTGAGGAAGTTTGGTCTTTGGTGAAGATCAAGAAAGTTATCAGTATGAAAAAGGATGTGGTGTTCAAAAACACAGTCCAAAATATCAAGTATGTGGTTGCCAGGGCAAATGGAAGTATTTGCGAATTTACAATTGCACATTTTCCATTAATGAACTTGTATGATCTTATACAAGTTGCATTGATTCTGAAAGACAAATCGTTTTCATATCTTCAAAACACTGAACCTGATGAATTTAAGCTTGGGGTTGCTCACATCAAGATTTTCATCGAAAATTATTATGAGTGCTTGGCTCTAACTGATGTGGAGTTAGCTACAGCTAAAGGTATGGAAATAAAAGCTCCAATGTCACCTACGAAGACTCAAGCATAATTGAAAAAGTATGTTGATGGTGAAATCTGCTTGAAGCCTTTTGGGTTAGTCTTCGCAGGAAAAGACAAGGCTAGAAAAGCAAAACGTTTCTTATTCCAGGCATGCGAAGTGGAGAGATATTCAACGTCTCAATATATGAACTTAATTGTTCGTATGAATCATTGTAAGAAGAACAATGAAGGAGATAAGAAAGAGCTAAAGAAGATAATTTCCTGGTACACGGAAATTCGAAGAGTGATGATGTATTCCATCCAGCTTCTTACAAATTAAGAAGGTCGACTATGATTACAAAGGGGGACATTGTAAGGGTCAAAATGTTGTAATTAGTCGAAGTGTATTTTGCACTCTTCGAATGTTTTGTAATCTATTTTACTAAGGCGCTTTTATTCGAAGCTTAAGTGTCTTTACCTTAGTATATTTTTTGTACGCTTTCTGTTCCCTATAAATAGGGATATTTACTAGAGTTAGAAAAGAGTTTTTACAGACCTGTCTTTGTACTCTGTAAACATTCGAAAGCGTAATAGACCTGAAACAAGATCATATTTACATCCGTTGTTCAATCTCACATTCTTACTTCATTTTATACTCTGATTCATTTTAGACTCGATTCGTTGATTCATCACTATATAATCTTTGTTATGTAGAACTATGATGCACACACTAAGTGACCACAGTAGTTGTTTTGGTCAAAAATTACACAAGTACTAATCAACAAAATTGAATGAGAGGCTGTGATGTTCGAATTGTGCAATAGCAAATGATAAAAGAAAGTGACCCAATGATTTACAAGGAAAGCCCTTGATCATTTCTAGGATCTCTGGCACAAAACCTTGGGAGAGATAATGATCACCTGCCTTGATGATTTTATTGATGTAAAATGAGGGTTACAGAGAATATTTCAGTAAGAACAAGTGAATAATTTCATAGAGTAAACTCAGAATAAAAAACAGTGTGTTGTGTGTGTGATACAAGTGTTAATTTATAGTCTAAACTAGCTAACAAGATGTCCTATATTTCCGGGATCCTCCATGACCAACTTCATGAACGTTATTTTACTTGGTATTCTGGGTCTTTAGCATAGTTGAGACGAAACTCTGTTGAGACTAAGTCTTCTCTTGACTATTTCTGCACACGTGTCAATTAATAACAGAATATAACCGTTATAAATATTAGTAAATAATGATAACGGTAATAGTCGGGACCCTGAGATTGTTGAGGATCCTGAATATTTGATGAGGGTTGAGAATCCTAAAGGCTTTGAGGATTCCGGCCCCAACAATTGCCCCCAAGTTATTCCTGAAAATGTAAGAGTTAGTTTTGGAAACATTAAAGGAATAACTTGAATTAAAGAGATAAAATGAGATTTTTAAAATTTTACGTCTTAATGGATAAGTTTTATCCATCTCGAGGTAACCGAGAAGCAGTCAAATCATCTTTCTTATCTCTTCCGTGTTATAAATAAGTGCTTCCAATAATATTTTTTTTATTCTCTCAAGTCGTCATCATCTCACTGTGAAGGTAATTCTATTCCTCTTACTTGTTTTCAAGTCGTCATCAGGCGATCTTATCTTACGATGAGTTTTGTTCCTTCAACAATGAGGATATGGAATCGTTAAAAGCCATTGGGGCTTTTCCTTCAGATGTAGTATTTCGACCTTTTGATGCCAAGGTTCAATCAGATTTCATTTCCCCGACGTGGGTTTGCTTCCCTGAATATCCATTTACTTTAGGTTTAACTTACCCTTTTACTGGTATCGTTCATGATTTATTTTCGATTACCCAAATTTCTTATATCCAAACTATGCCTGTGGTTTGGAAGATCCTATTTTGGATTGATCGTTTGAATCAATCAAAGAATATGGACATTGGGTCACCCGAATTGGCTTTCGTTTATGATATTTCCACTTTTGGTTCTTCCCGTTTCCTGCTAAGAGTTAAGACAAACAAACACCACCTTATTCTGAGATCGAAACGAAATGATGGTGATTGGAAGGAAAAATACTTCTTCGTGAGACGCGATTCCATTCCTAATGGAGATTCCCTACCGAAAACATGGATTAAAGAGGACAGGAGTTAAATTTTGACTTTAAAGATCTTGAAATTTACTTCCTTTATTTTGTTTGTTTTGATGCAGCGTTTAGAGTTGAGGAGCTTGTTCATGCTACTGGTGATTCTGAGGATAAAATTTCCAGATTTCTTGCACTTGAAAGGTCATTCAAGCTTGAACATTCAAGTCTCCAAGAGGGTTCTTCTACTACCAATTCTATGGCTACCGGTAATACCATTTCTCTTGAATATCTCTTTTAAACTGGCAAGGATCATGAATTGACCGAGATCTTTGACAGGTTCCAAGACTACTCGATCTAAGGCTCGTTTTGGTTTAGCAGACCTCGAAGACGATATGACCAGTGGTTTGATCAAGGTTCAGCAAGAAAAAGGTGTCGTCCCTCCTATTCCCAAGTGATGTCACACAGACCTTACAGTTAAGGCTTCAGGATCCCGTAAGCGGAAGACCTCGAAGGTCACATATTTCAACCTAGAGAATCTCAGCACCGAGGATGCTCTTGGAAAGTAAACCTTGTTTTCCCAAGCTGTAAGTTTCCTAGGTATAAGCATTGTTAATTTATCATATCTGTCACTTCTTTTGCTGATGTTTACGTTTCTTTTAGGTCTTCACTCATGTCTCTCAGTTTACCAATGGTCTCAGGATCCATGCTGAGAAAGCCGAGTTTGCTCTAAAAGAGCACGAGAAAACGTGGAGGGCCACCAACGAGGATCTCCTCCAGAGGGTGGAGTTGTTGACCAAACAGAAATCTGAGAACGAGGAAGAGTATTCCGCGGATCTTGAGGAGGTGATTGCCAATGCAAAGACAAGTGCTGCGATGGCTATCCTGGAGGATAAGATCAAGTTGGCAGAAGATTTGGAGAATACAGGTTCCTGGGATGTGGACGGTTGGCGCGAGGCTTTGACCAAGTTGATTGGCAAGCCTGCTATCGTCAATCAGGATCGTGTATTACTATTGACCGATGGAGGGGAGAAGAAAGACGCGGCCGATGATTACCAGGCTAAGGCCTAGGCCTGTAAAAATTAGTTTAAGTAGTTTTTGTTTCTTATCAATGATGTAAAAACAATTAATCTTTTGGTTCGGTTAATACACAACCCTTTTTTGAATGACATGGTAGTATTTTCGTTTCACATCTCTCTTTTGATTTCTCTGCATGGTTGTTATGATATTAGGATCCTTGAATAATTAGGATCCCGGAAAATTTGGTTCCTGCAAACAATTCTGAGACAAAATTTTCATAGTGGATCATTTTAGCGTGCTTGAATTCTGATAACCAAATGGTTTTTGCTTAGGATCCTATAAAGTTTAAGATCCTTAAGCTTTATTTAGAGTTTTTTGAGAATAAGGATAGATGGAACCTGATTATCTCCAAGTTTTTCCTTAAGCTTCGTAAGTTCTTCAACATTGGAATCTACTGAGGATAAGCCTCAACTTCGCAAAGAACTTTAGGTTCACTGTTGATTTCTGACAACAAGGCTCTTTACCAATGAGGATCGATGAGGATCCGTAACGATGAGGATCCATTAGGACGAGGATCCTTAATGATGAGGATCCTTATTGATGAGGATCCTTAAAGATGAGGATCCTAGATTATACGGGGGAATTCCCTTCTCAAGATAACTTGTTTAGGTTATAAACTTTGACAATATTCTTGGGTAACACCGTAAGTTCGACTGATAACATGATTAATGTTATGTACTGGGGAGGATCCCAACCTGTGACGTACCTCATGGGAAATTTCCATGCTTATGAAAATTTTATCATTCGTCTGTATTTTCTGGGAAAAATTTTCAACGTGTGATAATATGAATATGTTATAAACCTTTTGTAATTTCTGGGGTAAGATACCAACTTTTGGATAACATTAAAATGTTATGAAGCTTATGTAGTCACCGGTGTAGGATCCCAACTTTTAGATAACATGAAAATGTTATGAACCTTACGTAGTCACTGGGGTAGGATCCCAACTCTTGCATAACATGAAAATGTTATAAACCTTAAGTATCTTAACTTATGTTCAAGGATAAGAGGGTTTCCAAGTCACTGCATCGTGAAATGATCCCTTTATCCGTATCCCATAGTTAGACATCATGCGTTCAAGCGAGGTGTATAAACCTTAGTTCGTGTGAAAGAGGTAATTAGCTCTTTAAACCTTAGAGGGGATTAAGTACCCTTAAACGTGGGAGAGATGGTCAGTCTCTAGCTTGTGTATGTAATAGTTTAAAAGTCATACCGTTGATATAATGGAATCGTTAAGATACTAACATCTTTACGTGTTAGGAGGCTTATGTTCCAGGATCTTTTAATCGTGAGGATCCTTATGTTTCAAGATCTTCAAGCTTCAGGGTCCTGGTGTTCCAGGATCTTTAACCTCGAGGATCCTCATGTTTCAGGATTGCTACTTATGGAGATCTTTAGCTGTGCGTTGTTCTGCATGGCAAACTTTAGCTAGGGGTGGGCATTAGTCTAGCTAACGCCCCGCCAATTCTTAAGTTAGTAATGTAATCAAGGAGAAAGTAAGTAATGATGAAAAGTTCAAGGTAAAGAACATATGCACCTTGGTTTTGTTGAAGATCAGTCAACCTTATTTACATATAGTATGCTTCGAGGTGCATAGGATTCCAGGATCTTGGCAAAATGTCTCCTTCGAGTGTCGCTAGCCAATATGCTCCTTTTCCTTCTTCAACATCTATGAGATATGGTCCTTCCCACTTAGGAGCTAATTTACCTACACTAGGGTCCTTGGTGTTTTGGAATGTTTTCCTTAATACCGACTCTCCTATTTGGAATCTTCTGACTTTTATGTTCTTATTGTAAGCCTTGGTTATCCTTTGTTGGTGAACAGCAATGCGTATTTTGGAAAGAACTCTGAGTTCGTCAATAGTGTCAAGATCCTGAGCTAGGATCCTATCGTTATTCTCTTGATCTTGCAGCAAGTATCTTGCCGTCGGGATCACTACTTCGGCAGGGATTACTACTTCTGTCCTAAATATCAAAGAGTATGGGGTCTGACGTGTGGCTACTTTGGGAGTAGTCCTATCTGCCCATAAGACAAAAGGAATCTCTTCTGTTCATCTTCCCTTCTTCTTATCCAACCTTTTCTTCAAGTTGTTTACTATGATTTTATTGATGGATTCTGCTTGACCATTGGCTTGGGGATGAAAAGGACTGGACGTTATCATTTTGATCCCCCAACTTGTGCAAAAGTCTCTTGTCCTTTTGCTTATGAATTGGGATCCGTTGTCGCATATGATTTCAGCCGAGATCCCAAACCTGGTCAAGATATTAAGTTTAATAAACGAGACTACCTCTTTCTCTCTTACTTGAACTAAGGCTTCGGATTCGATCCACTTTGAGAAGTAATCAGTCATCACTAGCATGAAGACTTTTCCTCCTGGGGCTATTGGTAATTTTCCCACTATATCCATTCCCTATTTCATGAATGGCCATGGAGAGATAATAGGATGTAGAGGTTATGCCGGTTGATGCAGGATGTTGTTATGTCTTTGGCAAGCATCACACTTTTGAGCATGTAGAAAAGAAGCTCTCTTCATGGTCGGCCAGTAGTATCCTGTTCTTAGTATCTTGGAGCATAAGGATATGCCCTCAGTGTGATTGCCATAGTCTCCTTCATGTATGTCATTCAAGAATTCTACAGCTTCAAGATCTTCCAAGCATCTAAGGTATGGTCCTGCCATAGACTTTTTATAGAGTTTACCTTGGATTATTACGAATCTTGAGACTCTTGTTCTGAATGCTCTTTCACCTTTTTCTTCTGTTGGAATCGTGTCGTTTCGGAGATACTCCATAATGGGTTGGGTCCTTGATAGTGGACTTCTTTGAGGATCCTGTTCGTCGGGGTCCCTTCTAGGAGGGATCTGAGGGTTAGGATCTTCAATAGCTGCTACGCTTGTTGGTTGTTCAAGATCATCGGATTTGTCGGAGAGGGTTTCTATGGCTGGGGTTATTATGTGGGTTATAGGGATCTTCATTTCTGGTGGGATCCTAAGTCGGTTATTGCGTCTTGTTTTGTGTTTTCTTCTATGGGAACTTGGGTTAGGATAAAGTTCTCAAAATCAGAGGATAATTTTTTGAGGATCTCCAGAAGTGATTAGTTAGTAATAAAGAATCAACAAATACCTGAAGATCCCTGATTTGAAGATCCTTAGCCAATTGTAGTCCCATTATGAGTGCTTCGAATTCTGCTTCGTTATTGGTAGTGTTGAATTCGCAACTAACTGCATGGGGTAGGATGTCTCCCTGTGGCGATTTTAGTATGATCCCTAGACCTATTCCTTTTTTATTTGAAGCTCCATCTATGAACAATGTCCATTTTTCCAAGTGTTCATCTTCTAGGAGTTGTCTGGCTTCCATGCCTACTTCGTTTTGTAGATCATCACTAAAGTCAACCACAAAGTATGCTAATGCTTGTGACTTTATGGCAGATCTTGGTTCATATCTAATGTCGAATGTGATTAACTTCACCGACCATTTTTTGCCATCCTCCCTGGCATTTCTGGTTTTGTCATAACATTCTTAATAGGATAATTAGTTTTCACATGTATAGTATGTGTTTCGAAATAATTTCTTAATTTAGTAGAAGCAGTTAATAAGGCAATAATTAATTTTTCGAGGTGAGAGTACCTGGTTTCAGGATCCATAAAACTTTTACTTACATAGTAGATAGGATGTTGGTCTCCGTTAAGATCCTTGGTCGGGACAACACTTACCACGTTTGAGGATACCGAGAGGTAGAGGAGAAGCGGTTCTCAATCTATAGGTTTTACCAGTAATGGCGTGTAACTCAAGTATTTTTTGAGTTCCTGAAAAGCTTTTTCGTGCTCTTCAATTCATTCAAACCTCTTTTTATTCTTCAAGATATCGTAGAAGGATTTACATCTTTCTGAGGATCTTGAAATGAACATGTTGAGTGTCGCTACCCTTCCGGTCAGCCTTTGGATGTCTTTTGTTGAAGATGGGGATTTCAGCTCGATGATTGCTTTAATCTGCTCCGGGCTTGCTTCTATTCCTCACTTGGTTACCATATACCCAAGGAACTTGCTTGACTTCATTCCCAAGTGACATTTGAGTGGATTCAACTTCATATTGTATTCGTCTAGGTAGTCAAATGTTTCTTTAAGATCCATGAGATGATCTTCAGCTTTCATTGACTTCACCACCATGTCGTTAATATAGACCTCCATGGTGTCCTCCAGCTTGTCTTTAAACATGCGATTCACCAAAATTTGGTATGTTGCTCCTGCATTTTTAAGACTAAAAGGAACTGCAGTGTAACAATATATACTTGTTGGTGTTATAAACGTTGTATCTTCTTGATCGATTGGTTCCATCTAGATTTGTTGGAATCCTGCTGAAGCATCCATGAAGGTTAAGAGTTCGTGGCCAGCCGTTGCATCTATCATAGAGTCAATATGTGGTAGAGGTAAATGATCCCTAGGACAAGCCTTGTTAATATCCGTGTAGTCTACACATACTCCCCATTTGCCATTTTTCTTTTTTACGACAACCACATTACCTAGCCATTTTGGGAACTTCACTTCCTTGATCATTCCTGACTTGAGGAGCTTCTCTACTTCTTCTTGGATGATCTGATTCCTTTCAGGTGCAAACTTCCTTCTATTTTGGGGTATTGGTCTGAAAGAAGGATCAATATTAAGTTTGTGAGTGATAATTTTCTTATCTATACCTGTCATATCTTCGTGTTTCCATGTGAATGTCTTTCTTCTGGTTTGAAGGAACTCTAGCAGATCTTTCTCAATTTGCTCAGATATTGAGGATCTTATGAGGACTTTAGCTTCAGGATCCTCGAGGCCCAGAGGCACTTCCTTTACATCTTGCTCCTTCGTTTCTAGAACATGTCGTGCCTCCTACCTTGATTGCTATGCTTGCTGGGGTTTGGTCTCAGGTTTCATAGCGGTTTTATAACATTGTTTAGATTCTTGTTGATCCCCCATGATCTTCACTATTCCCCGTGGAGTAGGCATTTTTACACATTGATGATACATTAACGGAACCGCTTTCATCTCGTGGATACATGGTCTACCTAGTATCACATTATAAGAAGATAAAGTGTCAATAACACATAAATTTTGTATAGAGTTTACCCCCTCTATGTATATTGGTACCTTTATCTCCCCAATAGTGTGTTTCGTTTCCCCGCTGAATTCTATGAGGACCGAGGACCTTCTGATTATCTCTGATTTTGGGATGTCCATCCTTTTTAGTGCGTCTAGGAGTATGATATTGATAGCTGATCATCCGTCAACAAGGATCCTTCTGACGAAGTGGTTGGCCATGTACACTGTTACCACGAGTCTGTCATGGTGAGGATCCTGGATTCCTTCCCTATCTGTCTCGTCAAATGTGATTTCCTTATCATCGCTAACCATAATATTCTTCCGTTTTCTATCCTCCTTTTCTGTTTTAGAGACCTTGGCGTGTCTTTTAGCCTGAGAGTAAGAAGTACCACAAATGTTAGATCCGCCTGAGATAACGTTAATTATCTTTGCGTTTGGGGGTGGAGATCCTGGTTTCTCCGGGATCTTGTGACCATCCTGGTGTTGGATTAATGTCTAAGTCCATAACTATAATTGGTAAGACTTGACCCAACCCGGCATGGTCCATTTGGTTTGAATGGCATCATGCATTTGGATAGACTATAATGAGAGAAATAACACTTAAGGTTGGTTAATATATTATAAGTTCTAATATATTAATAAGGTTATTTAATTAGTATTGATCAAGAATTAATTTGGAATTAATTAAGTGATCAAAAGGAGACTAATTAAATATATGGGTTGATTGTGTAAATCATTCATTCTTATATATGTGGGCTTGTGATCCAAGATTCCTTATGTTGGACTAAGTCCATGGGGTGACCCATGGATACTCCATGGAGGTTAAAATCCATGGAGCATAAGGAATGGGTAAAGTTATGAGTTACATGGTGTAACCCTAATAGCCACCATATAAAAGAATCCCATGGCTCAAGAAATCGTACACTAATGTGTGTGTGTGAGGGCTAGACGATTTCAAGGAGTGTTCAAGTTTCTCTCAAGTTATTCCAAGTGTATTTGGTGTTGTGTGAACCATTTGAGGTGTCACACTTGGGGCACTAGGCACGCAAGCTTCATGAAGACATTCTACATCAAAGAGGTATGTATTCTATCTTGTTATATTTATTATTTTGTATGCTAGATTAGGATAATACCTTGGATGTTCATAATTGTATGTATAATAGAGAAAACATAGATCCAAGGTATTTAGGGTTGCATGTACACTTAGGAGTGTTAGAATGCTCATAACCCAACAGTGGTATCAGAGCCTAGGCTTGTTTTCTTGTTATACTTGCAAAAGTAGCTGAAAAATCGAGTTGGATGCATATATTCGATTGTTTTGGCTGGAATTGGACTAGGAACATTACCCTAAGATGTTTTTGGACTTATAAACTTGTTTTTGATGTGGTAATGTTCATGCTAATCCAATTTCTAAGATAATTGTCATAATTTCAAGATTTGTATTGGTTTGTATGTTCATGCTAATTTCTTGAAGATTGATGATTTGAATTATCTTGTTCTTATGAGGTTCTTAGATTAATATAAAAGTTGTGTGAAATAGTTGTTTTCAATCCATTTTAATCTAAGAGTTGATTCCAAAGTGTGTTTTTGTAACTTGTCCTCAAGTTATATGAAAAGTCACATTTAAGAATCATAAAACTCATAAAAGTTGGCAAAGGTTACAAAATGAAGAGTCTAGTTCTAATTAAATGGTTTTATGACTCCATAACTTGTCCTCAAGTTATGGAGGTTCAAGAGTCTCTTCATTAAATTAAAAAAAAAGTGTAACCTTAATTAGTTCCATAAGTTACAATAAAAAAAAATTATTTTTTTATTAATTAGTTTAAAGTCTTCCATAACTTGTCCTCAAGTTATGAAACTTGAAGAGTTTTTTTTTTTTTTTTTTTTTTTTTTTTTTTTTTTTTAATTAAAATTACTATAAACTCATAAGTTATGGAATTAATTAGTTTTGAATAGTTTCAAAACTTGCCCTCAAGTTTTGGAATTTGAAAAGTTTTCACTTATGAATACTTTAATTCCAAGTTAGCCCTTAGAATTTTAAAAGTTAAAATTCAACCCTTATACTTTTTAATATTATAAGTTAATAATATTTATATATATGTATAAGAGTAAAGTCAGTCTTACCGTTAGTAGGCCTCATTCACGAAGCCGGTCTATAAGGGGGGTATAAGGTTACTACCTATAAAATGGCAGTTTAATGGGTGTCCACTCTCCCCCACCGCTTCCTTGACTGGTGGAGGGTCGTTAGCCTAACGGGTAGGACAAGGACTATAATTCTCCTTTCATTAAAAGTATTAATGATAAATACTAAGTAACTAAACTCTTATTAATACCTAATCTTAGTTACTTAGGAAAATGTGAATTTGGTGCTAACCCATAAAATTACACTTTGCACTTTGCTTAAGTCGTTAGTGGAGCGTGTGTGGTTAACCGGCACACTAACCTGGACTTAACAAGGTAGGCAAAGGGTAACTTAATATTTATCATAGTATCGGTGGAGCGTGTGTGGTTAACCGGCACATTGATTAAGGGGTAAATATTAAGGGTACCAAGTATATTTGCATGGTTATTCACTTCTTGTTTTGTGATCCTCGGCATCCCAGTCACAAAACCTGAAGGCCACACTCGAGATTGAAACATGCCTTTGAACAGTTCAATGAATCTCAAAGATCTAGGACTTTCAAATCCAATTAAAACCTAATAAATTATTTCGTTTTTCATGGTGGAAATTGGTGAATCGTCATTCACCTACCTTCAAATATTTTATAGCTTGGATTACGGCATCCCTCTTCTAAGTTATAAAATAGTTTGTTGGGTCCTAGCCTTAATATTTCATATTGGGTGTCATATTAAGGACTTTAAATCAACTATCTTGAATATCTCCCAAAAAGATGTCTGGTCTAGACATTTATGATCTTCCCAAATCTCTTGAAACAAGCTTTCCTAAATGTAGATGATGTCCCATGGATATCATACTTCTTTCATCTCCTCCAATTATTCTCCCTAACCTACAAGTTCCTAAAAAGTTTAAGGTCACTCAAGCCCTATTGTCAAGGCAAGGTCTAGGTGTGATCACATCTTGGAGATTTAGTCACATATTGACAAGCCGGGAGAGTTGGGTGTCAAAGTCTTGAGAAAGTTGGTGGCTCAACTACTTTCTAAGTCACATAGTGAGTTCTTTTGGGAATCCTATGAAACAGACTAAGACAAGACCCTTAATGATCTTATCTATTTTCTAAGATCAACTTCCTAAAACGCTATGGACATTGACAATGATGACATTGGATATCCAGTAAAGCTCTCTCTTCCCAATGGAAAGGGATCGGCCATAGTCAACTCGGTTGACCCAATGGTAAAGAGAGAGGCGAAGTCTGAGATAGTCCCATTATCAAGGGTCCATAGGTAACTATTGCCAAAGGAAGGGGCATTGGTTACGAAGCTGCCAAATTTACCTAAGGATGTTAAAGTCAATAAGTTTGGCTCTACTTCAGGTAAAGTCCATTGTCTAACTCTATTAAGTACATGCTGATTCTGATCACGAAGATGGATTTCAATCGCATGGTTCGGTGATCAGAATTTTGGGCTATTACTTAAGAGTTATGATATTTATATTGCTTAGGAATAGATAACAACAAGGTTTTCATATGGATTGTAAGGATAAGTTTTTCCGCAAAGTTTTAAAATAAAAGAAAAAGGTTTTGATTTTATTTATTTTAAGTATCCTTACAATGGCATTTGTGAAAAGTTGTTGCTTATAAGATTCCATTGATAGCAATATTGGAAAAATGGATTTGATTCTTTCGGTTGTGGTAGTGTCTAATATTACCAAATAAGGAAAGATTCTCATCACCCAAGGTTCAATTGGACCGAAACTTGGAATCATGCAAGTTGTATAGTATGATGAATGAGAACTTTCAGCTTGGAAAATTAAGACTAATTCCTTATGTGAATAAGGAAAGGACTAAGGGATCGAGTACACATTCTTGTGCACTGGTCAAGTCCACCACAAAAGATCAAGAAGACTATTCGTCATGATTTACTTAAGTTCAGTAAATATGGTTATACTTATAAGTTTAAGTATAAGTCTGTAGCATTGGAGAAGCTTCAATGTGAGACAGAACGAATAAGAAGAATCAAAGTATGGCAGAAAGATAAAAGTTTCTCAAATCTGAAAAGATGAGAGAGTACTTTAGTATCATGTTTATGATCATCTTAATGATTAAGATACCATATCACAATTGGTCCTCTAAAGTCATCTTAGTGCATTCTTATGACTAAGAAGAGGAGTCATGAAATGTTGAAATGATTAAATCAAAAAGATGAGTCATACTTCGTTCCAAAACAATTCTTAGAGTCATACTCCAAGATTGTAACTTGAGTGACATATCTTAAAGAGGGTTTGTTAACACTAGTCAAATGTAAGAGTAAAAGGTTATCTACTCTTGTACATTTGAAATTGGTAAGTTGTGATGTTTTGGATAAAACAGAGACCAACTTAGGCCAATTGTGTAAAGTGTTAGTCTTGATAAAGAATCCGCACTATCTCTTGAATATTTGACAAGGAAGTCTTATATGTCAAGAGGACAGTGGGAGTCTTAAAGCTCTTGAAAGTTTCAAGACTTAATCAAGAATAAAACCTAAAGTCCTTCACTACCACACGACTTGAGGTTTATAACCTATCGTGTTGAAATTTTTATGCCTATTCAAGTTGGCTTTGCATAGGAATTCTGAGAGTTCTCAATTGGTTGCACAACTACTTGGAAGCAATGGCAGGCCCTGTACTGCCAGGTGGCAAGAAGTTAAGATTGCATAAGTTCAGTCCATATGAGTTTGGATTTGTCATTATCCTTGTCTTGTGACTATGGTTTTGACGATTCACATGGATAAGAACACATACACCATAAAATCTAAGGGTCATAAGGTTTCTCTCGGATTCACGAAAATGATGGTGAGGAAACACTTCCACCAAGTAGATTTGAAGCAGATGGCAAAAGGTCTAAACAATTGAGACTATGATTACGACATCCCTTTTCATAGTTCTGAAATTGTTTAGACACACATGCATGCTATCTAAGGAAAGGTGTATAACACTAGTCAAATGTAAGAGTAGATTATGTTCTACTCTTGTATATTTGAAATTGGTAAGTTGTGATGTTTTGGATAAAACAGAGACCAACTAAGGCTAATTGTGTGAAATGTTTGTCTTGATAAAGAATCCGAACTATCTCTTGAATATTTGACAAGAGAGTCTTATATGTCAAGAGGACAGTGGGAATCCTATAGGTCTTGAAAGTCTCAAGAGCTAATCAAGGATAAAAACCTGAAGTTCATCACTAGCACACGACTTGAGGTTTATAACCTATCGTGTTGACATTTCTGTGCCTATTCTAGTTAAAGTTGGCTTTGCATATGAGTTCTGAAAGTTCTCAATTGGTTGCATAACAACTTGGAAGCAATGGCAGGCCCTTGTACTGCCAGGTGGCAAGAATTTAAGATTGCATAAGTTCAGTCCATATGAGTTTGGATTTTTCATTATCCTTGTCTTGTGACTTTGGTTTTGACGATTCACATGGATAAGAACACATACACCATAAAATCTAAGGGTCATAAGGTTTCTCTCCGATTCATGAAAATGATGGTGAGGAAACACTTCCACCAAGTAGATTTGAAGCAGATGGCAAAAGGTCTAAACAATTGAGACTATGATTACGGCATCCCTTTTCATAGTTCTGAAATTGTTTAGACACACATGCATGCTATCTAAGGAAAGGTGTATGATTTTGATAAAGTTTTATCAAAGCATCTCGTATCAGAAATCTGAACTTTGGTAAGAAAGTCAATAAAGTATTGATTTCTAGAAGTCCAGCTGAATTCTGAGTACATGTCAAAGCTAGTGGGAGCATAAGTGTTATGCTAATAATCATCATGTTAGTGGGAGCATGATAATTATTGTTAGTGTTGCAAGTTAGCAATGTTAATTATAGAAAACAAAAGTTTCAATTCGTGAGGCTGCAGGGATTGAAAAAGTTGTTTTGCTATAATTAAGGGAGAGGATATACTTCATTTCAGTTCTAAAGGCTTAGATTGAGACCTTAATCATCTTTAGTCAAGAATATATATATGAATTTCATGTTGGATTGGTTCAACTTAAGGAAATTCTATATATGGGTCCATTATTTGCGTTCTAAAATTCGATTATGATTACGACATCCCTTTTCATAATCTGAATTTTGAGAACTTGGCAAATTGAAATAAAAATATTGTAGCAAAAGACTGGTCTAGAATCATGTCTTTATGTGAGACATCATGAATCGTGTACCATTTGCTTTGGGTACAGGATCGATTGCATGTGCTATAATATTTGTCATTTCTAAATTTTTCAAAATGCCCAGAGGCATTAAGAAGGGAAAAGGTGTAGAATTGGATATGACTAAAATGATTAAGCAATTGTCGAGGACAATCTGAGGTTTACCAAAGATTGGTTGCTCAGGGACAGTTGGAAGTATAGTGCTAATTTTGGAAGGACCATATTGACATATTCTGAAAAGAGGCATCTCTTATTCAGAAGTGATAGTCAAAATGAGAATATGGAGTTGTCTCCATAGGTGGAAGTTATCTGTGTAAGATTAGAAAACTTAATGCAAGAAGCATGTCCAAAGCAATGTACTTTGAATATGAGACTTAGTTTCCATGGATTTGATCTCCATTGGAATACCTTATAATGACTGTTGACAAGTCTTTGTGACTTTGTACATATTCATTACAGGAGGGTCAGTGCATATAAGTTTAAAATCTAAACAGATTTCGATAAATGATAGGAATTTGAAATTCTCACATTTTTCGATAAGGATTTGGGAGTGTGAAATTAGAATCATTGAAATTATGTTCAATTGGTTTATTTCACAAAGTAAGGATCATAGACAAACATAGAGTGCATACTTGGTGTATGGCAAAGCTATTGTTTAAGAAAAACATAGTGTACATGCTTGGAGCATGGGACAACTAGTGTTTTTAATTCAAGTATAAAGTTGATAAAACCGAAACAATGAATAATGAGTAATCAGTATGGTGATAAATAAAAGTGTTTATTTATATTCATAGGGTTTGATACCATATTTGATTCATTTGTTCTTGTGTTTCACTTTGCATGTTTTGACTTCCAGAATAACTAAGTCGCTCTTCCTGAATGATTAAGTTATTCAAACTATCCACAGTCGGTCATATGTTGGAAGTAGATATGAATCAAGACTGTCATGGGTTGGTTTGTAGAGGTCCAATTTGGTGGACAAAGTGGTGCTACAACACTCATGAGTGCTCATAAGTTCTGAGTATTGGATTCAACCCGCGCTCATTTGAATCACTTCATGGATTTTATCACGAGTGATCATGAGACGATAATATCTTATATTCTTCAAACCTAGAGATATGAGTTGTTACTATGAGTTGGTTATACATTGATTGCATGAAAACGCATTGGTAACTCGCTGTTATAAAATGTGCCTTTGTGTATGATTCAACAAGTAGTAGAACAAGCCATATGAGTCGAAGTTTATCCATTCCTTTTACCTTCGGGATAAAAGCGATATTTGTGGGCCCCTCGATGATTTAAAGATGATACATGTGAGTGCTTGGCCAAGTCAGGACTGATTTGATTTGTTCAATCAGTCAGTCATCATGAATCGGAAATCGGGAAACAACAAATGGACAGAGAGAATGATTGATAATCCATGTCTCAGTCCATATGATATCTAGAATGGAGGAATATATGATCCCTTATCTAATGGACAAGTCATTGATAAAGGTCAGAGTTCAATGACAAGGTCAGAGTTCGACAGAAGCTTTTGAGAGCTACGATTGCTGATCGGTTCCTGAAGTCATACGCAATAATAGTTTTAGACTTATCCAAGTGGGAGACTGTTGGATTAATGTCTAAGTCCATAACTATAATTGGTAAGACTTGACCCGACCCGGCATGGTCCATTTGGGTTGCATGGCATCATGCATTTGGATAGACTATAATGAGAGAAATAACACTTAAGGTTGGTTAATATATTATAAGTTCTAATATATTAATAAGGTTATTTAATTAGTATTGATCAAGAATTAATTTGGAATTAATTAAGTGATCAAAAGGAGACTAATTAAATATATGGGTTGATTGTGTAAATCATTCATTCTTATATATGTGGGCTTGTGATCCAAGATTCCTTATGTTGGACTAAGTCCATGGGGTGACCCATGGATACTCCATGGAGGTTAAAATCCATGGAGCATAAGGAATGGGTAAAGTTACGAGTTACATGGTGTAACCATAATAGCCACCATATAAAAGAATCCCATGGCTCAAGAAATCGTACACTAATGTGTGTGTGTGAGGGCTAGACGATTTCAAGGAGTGTTTAAGTTTCTCTCAAGTTATTCCAAGTGTATTTGGTGTTGTGTGAACCATTTGAGGTGTCACACTTGGGGCACTAGGCACTCAAGCTTCATGAAGACATTCTACATCAAAGAGGTATGTATTCTATCTTGTTATATTTATTATTTTGTATGCTAGATTAGGATAATACCTTGGATGTTCATAATTGTATGTATAATAGAGAAAACATAGATCCAAGGTATTTAGGGTTGCATGTACACTTAGGAGTGTTAGAATTCTCATAACCCAACACCTGGTTGTTCTCCTTGTATTTTTCTCTCTTTCTCCCGAGGATCTCTTTGAGGTGCCCATTGCTAAGGAGGTAGCTGATCTCCTTTGTTAGGGCGAAACAATCCTCCGTCATGTGACCGAAGTCTTCATGGTAAGCACACCATTTGGACTTGTCTTTCCAACTGGTGGACTTTTTATCCCTCTTTGGCCATCTTGCTTTGTCTCCGAGATCCTGCATAGCATGAATTATACCTAAAATATCCACAGAAAAACAATAGTCTGTGATCTTAGGATGTTCCTCTTCTTCTCCTTTATCCTCAAGGGCATTGACCCTGTGATGATCCGGTTTGGAATAGGGCTTCGATTTGTAGGATCTTGGGGCTGAGGATTCGACCTTCCTATTAGGATTCTCGTATTGACTTGAAGGGTTGCTTCTCTTCTGGATTTCTTTATCTTCTTCAAGCCTTATGAACCTCAATGCTCGGCACATGACTCCGTCCAATCTCTTGCATGGGGTCATCACAAGGTCTTCATATAAGGGTGAACCCTTCCTTAGTCCCATCTTTAAAGCATCTACAGCAGTAGCTATGTCGATGTTGGGAATGCTTAGAGCTTCCCTGCCAAACCTGTTAACAAAATCCATAAGTCGTTCCTTAGGATCCTAAACCACTCGATAGAGATCACTAGTGATCTTCTCGATGGTTCTGCTACAAGAAACTGGTAATTGAAAATATTGACTAAGTGTGCAAATGAAGTAATAGAGTATAAAGGAACGTTCAGCAGCCATTTGAGAGCTAATCCTGTAAGGGTTGAACCAAATCCTTTTCATAGGCAAGCTTCCTTCAAGTGCCCTAGGATGGGAATGATCTCCATCCTTTCTCGGTATTGTGCTACGTGCTCTTTAGGATCTGTAGTTCCATCGTAAAGCTTCATGCTAGGAGTTTGGAAGTGCTTAGGAACTTCAGTATCCGCTATTGCGGGAGCAAATATCGAGATCCCGTGACTTGTTGGAGATGCTTTGGGTATAGGTTGGACTACCCCGGGTACGCTTGAGATCATCTGTCTCAATTGCTGAAGTTCCCTAGCCATGTTTGGATTTATTCTTGCATCAACATTAGTAGAGTTATTATGAATAGTATTGTTGTTTAATAAGTTGCAAGAATCATGGTTTCTAGGAGTATTGAAAGGCTTATTGAGATCATTTATCATAGATGCTTAATTGTCCATAGTTGCCCCCCAGGGTGACGCCACAGTGGTAGGAACTGGGTCCTTCTGGTGATTTCCTGAGGATCCTGCATTATCGAAGTTCAGGATCCTTGGTTGTACAACTGTGGGCGCTGTTTCCTGGGATTTCTGAAATTCCTCCTTCATCCTCTCCACTTCTCTGAGCAGTGCTCTATTCTCCTCCTGCTGCTGGGTCACCTGTTGCGTCATTTTACTCATCATAAAGAAGAGTTCTGCAGTAGTGACCGAGGCAGTCGGATCCTGGAGTCTTGAAGATCCCAAATTTCCCTGGTTAGTGACTGGAGGGGTGTTTTTCTTGGAAGTGTCAGGCGTTTTCCTCTGACCAGGGCGCCCACTCGGAGGAGGTGGTAGGTTTTTGGTTGGAATGGAAGGAGCGGAGGATGAAGAAAGGATTAGTTATGTAGACATGATCTTTCGAGGTGTTTGAACACCACGGCCCCACAGTGGGCGCCAAATTGTTTTGGTCAGAAATTACACAAGTACTAATCAACCAAATTGAATGAGAGGCTGTGATGATCAAATTGTGAAATAGCAAATGATAAAAGAGAGTGACACAATGGTTTACAAGGAAAGCCCTTGATCCTTGATGTAAAATGATGGTTATAGAGAATATTTCAGTAAGAACAAGTGAATAATTTCGTAGAGTAAACTCAGAATAAAAAACAGTGTGTTGTGTGCGAGATACAAGTGTCAAATTATAGTCTAAACTAGCTAACAAGATGTCCGATATTTCCGGGATCCTCCTTAACCAACTTCATGAATGTTATTTGACTTGGTATTTTGGGTCTTTAGCATAGTTGAGACGAAACTCTGTTGAGACTAAGTCTTCTCTTTACTATTTCAGCACATGTTTCAATTAAGAACATAATATAACCGTTATAAATATTAGTAAATAATGATAGCGGTAATAATCGGGATCCTGAGATAGTTGAAGATCCTCAGTATTTGATGAGGGTTCAGGATCCTAGAGGCTTTGAGGATCCCGACCCCAACAGTAATGATGTCAATTTCATATAAGAAAGAAACCCAGGCTATCGGGCAATATATAATCAGGCAATCCTATCATGCAATTCTTGAAGATCCCTAGCCTATAACTAGCATGCTGCTCTACATATCGCAAATCAAATAACAGTGTGGTAATTTTGGGTCTACTTACTGGCTCTGGCTGATTGTACACATCACATCCTCTTTGATTATTTTGAAAACAATTTGAAAATCGTTTTCTTTTTTTAAATCTTTTCCGTATTTTGAGATTGGATTCACACGAGTGTTCCTCCAAATCACTCAAACCAAGGCTCTGATACTAACTTGTAACAGCCCAAAAATTCCAACAAATTTAAACTATTCAAAAAAACCCATTTACTAATCAAAGTGTTTACAAAATCATTGTTTCCAAAACATTAATTAAACATAGAGTCTCCCAAGATCCAATCAGTAGCAAAACTAAGGATTTGTACGGTCATGCCTTCGCCTCCCCCACAATCATCACGCCTTCACCTCTCCACAAAGCTTAAAGAGTTCCCCCAAAGTACCAACACACAAACAGATAACATATACCAACAAACAGCATGCATACAAAGCCTTCAGCCTGACTGGAAAGCCCCACCAACCTTCAGTCTATATGGTACGCTCGCAGAGCCTTCAGCTTGACTTGAACGCCCCACCGGCCTACAGTCTATCTGGTACGCTCATCGAACCTTCCACATGACTGGTATACCTTATAGGGCCTTCAGCCTATCTGGAATGTTCTTCGGGCCTTCGTCCTGACTAGTACACCCTTCAGGCCTACAGTGTATCTGGGACGCCCTGCGTCTCTTGGCCTTAGCACAAAGCAGGACCACCTCAACCCAACCACACACAACATGTCATCATATACATATCCAAAACACATATAAGCCCAGTAAACCACACCAACATATCGATATAAACATTACCGGGTTTGTTGACTGACAGCACAAAGCAGTACAGTGTCAACCTACCCATACCTTGACGACATATACACATCTAACATATAACCAGACATCAGATAGTCACGTAGATCTTACACATCACCAACCATAACATCATCCTATATACCAGGATACAGATCTAACAGATGACTACAACATACCAACATACAATAAATTAGGATAACAATCCAATGGGTCGGCCTTGGTACCTTCGACCAAAAAGTATAGTGAGGTAAACTCACCTTAGACAGCTGAAACCCACAGATAAAATCTGATTGTCGATCCGTTAAAATCCATACGCTATCAAATACCAAATGGACAACCCATTCATAACTAGATTCTGACTCACACTAAGAGTCCAAAATAGGGTGAAAGACCTTTTTTCCCTTCCACCAACTTGGCCCAAGGCCAAGGCCCAAACCACATGTCCAAAAGCCTATAATCCAAAATAAGCATCTAAGACCCAAATATGGCCCAATTCATTTCAGGGGCCTTCGCAACCCAACCAATAATTATGATGACCCAAAATGGCCCAAGACAATGAAGCCCACTCAAGCCGAAAACCGAAGCCTAAAGAAATTCAACCTGTTGAGTACGCTGGGCGTACTCAGCCTGTACGCGCAGCGCACAACTTAATAGGCTTGTACGCACAACGTACATGCTTGTACTCCCCGCGTACTCACCAGCTTGGCCAACTTATCCAATTAAGCTCTTAATCCAATAAGACTTCGATCCAAACTCAGATATGACTTCTCCAAGGTGGTTAATCACATAAAGTTGCCAACTTTATGTGCACGCATGGCTAAATGGGGCTCTATATCTCAAAAGAGCTTAATGAATGACTTAATACAGGAATGAGAACAAAACCACCATAAGGTTTGCACCTTTTTGCTTAAGGAACTCCCAATAATCTCAGATCTGCAAGAATAAGTCCTTCAATCGTCTTAAATCAACACCCAACCCAAAAAGGGACCAAAAACATAACAAATAAAGCCACAAAGAGATCTAAATATCTGCAAGACAAGGTATGCACTTGATACCTTCAAAGTCTTGCAAAGAAGGGTGATGATTCTGGATCCAAAGGCTTCTCACCAAGCAAAGCACATACACACTTCTTTACTTCCTTCATAATGGGTCAAAATGACACCACAATCTTCTCAAGAGCTCAAAACACCACCAAGAAGGCTTAAGTGTCGATTTAGGGTTTTAGGAGGTTTGGGGGCTGGAAAAGAGGCCAGCCCTAAAGACTTAAGGTGCTTAAATAGGGTACACACACTGAAAATTAGGGTTTCTTGCACCCCCCCCCCCCATACGCCCAACTTACTCCTGGTATGCCCAGCATACGAGGCCGAAGCTTCGCGATCGTTCCTCATGTGTACGCTAAGCGTACACCAGTGTACTCCCACCATAATACATTTTGCACTAGTATGCGCGCGTACAAGGGTTTCCTGTAAACCCTAAAATACTCCGAAGGCCATAACTTCTTCATTATGAATCCGATTCCAACGATCCTTATGTCCACGAAAAGGTAACGAGAAGCTCTACGCTTTTATCAACTCATACCTGCCATAAATTTTCCTGAACAAAAATCCAATTACCATAAAAGCCCGTTCTGCCACTTTACCAAAATACCCCTTGGCTCCGACTCCCAATTAGAACACCCGAATCATCTAAATTACTTCACTTACACCCAAATGGGTAACGATTCGGGACAGGGGGTTATACACATGCTCCATGAACCCTAAGTGCTCCATTGAGTTCCAATTGCTTCAAATGCTCCATGAACATGATCCAAATGCTCGAGTCACATTTAACAACACCTTTCCAAGGTGACACCTTCTGAAGCACCAAGTCCCCCACCTAAAACTCGAGGTCCGAACGAAGATGGTCTGCATAACTCTTATGTCTGATTTGCATGACTCGCAACCTGTCACACACTTGTTGTCTTAATTCAATGGTCTTGAGCAACACTTCAGTACTCCCCATGACCCGATGCCCGACCTCGCCCCAACAAATAGGGGTCCTACACCTCCTACCATACAATATCTCGAAAGGTGGGCGATCAATATTGGAATGATAATTGTTTTTGTAAGAGAACTCAACCAGTCGAAGGTAAGTATCCCAACACCCACCAAAATCTAACATGCATGCCCAAAGCATATCTTCAAGCTTCTAAATCTTCCACTCACTTTGTCCATCGGTTTGGGGGTGGTATGATGTACTGAAATGCAGCTGAGTACCCAACTCCTCATGAAACGTCCTCCAAAACCTGGAGGTGAAATGAAAATCCCGGTCTGAAACCACCAAAACTGGAACCACGTGCCGAACCACCACATCCCATATATAAATGTCAGTCAGCTTCTCATCAGATATACTCTCGACAATCGGTATGAAGTGAGCACCCTTGGTCAATCTATCAACAATGATCAGATAAAATCAACTCCACGCGTTGTCCTTGAAAACTTTATGATAAAATCAATGGTGATCTCTTCCTATTTCCACATGGGAATGGGTAACGATTGCATCTTGCCATGGGGTGTCTGATGTTCGGCGTTGACTCTTCGAAAAGTTAGGCTGTAGATAATTTGGAACTGAGTGTGCGAACAAGGTTTGAAAACTCAAACCTTGAAATAACTTAAGATCAATGTCTACTAATAATGGGGATCCAATTAATTCTGGTAAACCAATCTTGTCTCAGAATTTAATGAATCAACAAAGTATTCAAAAGTGTAAAACGATCAAGTATGAACAATGTAAAGCTATTCAAGAACAATAAGAATGTTAGAGAGAAAGATTGACTGAATAATTCTTGATTGATGTGACAGAGGTGTATGTTCCACTCATGTGCTTAATAAAAAGGTGACTACTCTTTAAATAGCCAGGGAGTAACTAAAAGACAAACTAATAAGTAAAAGAGTGGAATATCAGACATCTGAAGATCAACAGACTGACACAACCACTTCTATTGATCTTGCCCCATGTACTATACAAACAAACAATAAGAACAAAACAAAATAGCACTTAGAAAAATAAATGCACATTACAGACTCAGAAACATTCTATCTCTAAGATGCATCTCGGACATGTCTTCTACTTTAGACTAGTCTTCATTTCGGAACTCGTCATCTCGGACCTTCTTCACTTTGGATTACATGAGATCACTTTTCATGTTCTAAAAATATTCCCCTAAGTGACCTTTGTAATCATCCAACTTATCACTTTGCTTCATCAAACACAAACAACTAGGCACTCTGGAGCCAACTTTGGACTTTGATGTACCATTGAAGATGCTCAATAAATGTCTTCTTCATCTGCTCGAAAGAATCACCCTTGGCAGCATTTACAATGAACTTTTAAAGAATCTTGGTAGGAGTGAGATGTTTGTCAAGCACTCTGAAAAATTCATTTTGATTGGTCTTCTTCTTGAGGTAGACATAACCAAGTTCTCATTCTTCAATTGGTCAGTCAGCTAATATATGGGCTTCAGGAAGTTCGATAGAGATCTTGACCAATAAGCTTTATGTTCCAAAGACATGAGCAAACTCCACATCCGATCGAAAATTTTTTGCGATATAGTCCTTCAGAAAGCAGATAGCATTGTTGTAAGCTCCGATGCTCGATTCATTTGCTTGACGATCTTGGAGGTGAGTAGCTATGACAAGAATGTCATTTGGATTCATTGAAGGAAAGTCTGCATCCGTGATTGTGATGGTGGATTCCTTGTCCCGAGAAATGAAGTATTTTTACAGAAGACAGTCAAGATCTAACTTGCTTTGGACTTTTCTACCATGATCAACTATCTTGGTAATACGCTTCTGAGACCATACTTCTTTCTGTGGACGGGCGTTGGTAGAGTAAAAAGTTCTCAATCTCTCACGCTCAGTTCGGATGATGATTTGAGGATCATCATTTGGATGCATGGGTGGGAACTTGATATAATAACATCCATGTGGAGATATTGGTAACTCCAGTTGGTCAACATCTTGAGTTGGAAGATAAAAATACATGAAGGGTATAAAGTGTAGATCATGAATAATCCCTTCTTGGAAAAGAGGAGAAATTCCCAACATCGGATTTGGATTGTCCTTGAGAGCACTCAAATTTTTTGAAGAATCCGAATGCTTTCTTCCAATGCTTGTTGTAATTGTTACTTTGACCAGCCCTCAGAAATTTTGAACGACTTTATTGGGTTGTCGGAATAAGGACTATTCATTTGCCTTTTTCTGTTGATGGATCAACTTGGGATGAGATGGAGGAGATAATTTGTTGTCTGAATTCAGTTTTGAAGAGCTTGGATGAAGGAGGAAGCAAGGAGTCATTAGGACTCTCATCTGATTTTTTGATTGGAGAACCTTGGTCAATCAGCGCAATCTTTGATGTAGGTATTGGAGGAGGCATTGATTGAGTGGCTCGGAAGGCATCAATTGTTAACTTCGTTTTAACCTTCCCCATGTCTCGAATCCTTTTCAACGTTTCAGATATAGATGATGGCCAAGCGACCGAGGACCATTTCATCTTCTTTGCTTCGTAAATGATTTTGGTTGGAGGTTCTGTGATAGATTGCAATCCAAGAACTACATCATCAACAAGATCATCTATATCAACATCATCGTCATCAGTGGCTTCAGAAGTGTTTACTTCAACAACTTCTTTTTCTGAGTCTCCATCTCGGAGAGCAAAATCCGAGATTGACCTTCATTGTAAAGTTCGTTGTTTTTCTTGTTCTCTTTGTTGTTCTCCCCCTCTTGCAAAGGACGGCCCTGCTTGCGATGCAACCACTTGAACATACTTGAGCTCACTTATGAATTCTAAAACTCTTTGAAAGCTTGTGTTGATTTGCTTGGAAAGCAAATCATATGCTTTAGCAGTGGTAGCTTAATCTTTGAGGTGATTGAAGGTTTCACCAATGATGGAAAGCATTTCATCAAACTTGTAGTTCGGAACATCTAGGTGATGTTGAGTTGCACGAATGAACTTGATGGGAACTTCTTGCATAACCATGTTCATCGCATCTTTGTGACGAATTTCTTTCTCCAACCTCTGAATTTGTTTTTGATGTCGGATGTGAGTTTACTTGATCAAAGTGTTGGTGGCAGAAAGCATATCATCGTGAACCTTGAGCATTGTAGTGACTTTGGAGATGTGATAATCCATGTTTTTCTTGTAACATGCTTCGACATCCTCTAGAGTGCGAATTAGACATAGTGAAATAAGATGATCCAATTGATTAGCACGATCAAGTTCGGAAGGAGCGGCAATTTTCATCTTGGTAAGGGATTTTAGCACTAGGTTAAGTTTTGACCCAAGGCCTACAACTTGGAGAGTGACCTTGTCGACTTTGGAGTTGATGGTAGCAACGTTATCTCGGAGTTCAACCAATGCAAAGAGATATGCAATGTTTTCGTTAGAGCAACCAGTATCCAAGGTGGAACTTTCTGACTTGTGCTGAATGTCGTCTTTGCTTTTGTCATCATGGTGTGGAGCTTCTTGTGTAGGAGAATCTAGATGAACTTCAGGAGTGATTTCTAGAGGAGGAGGAACAGTATCAATGTGCTCAGGAGCAGTATTTTCATTGGAAGCCTCCGAGGACGAAGTGAGTCTGAAATGGAATTGAGCTTTGGGGTAGGATGGCTTCTAAAAATTGTTGAGAGTGGTACGAATAGGGAGGATACCAACAGATGTATGGTCATCTTCAAAAATAATTTCTTCTGAGGCTTCATCGTTGTTGTCAGGAGTGGAAACATCTTCTACACTTACAACTTTGGAGGAGTATCATCTGAGACATTGGTTTTTTCGCGTACATCTCCTATGACATAATCATCTGCTTGTGGAGAAACATCAGGAGTATGAACTTCGGAACTGTGTATTGCTTTAACTGCATCGATAGAGGGTTGAAGTTCTTGATGAATTTCCTCATTTGATGGATACACGAAGGGGATGCGACTGGTGATTGCTCGTTGGCGCATCGAGATGAGTGTGTATTCCACTTGTTCTCGAGAGAACACCAGATGCCTTGTATGAGCCTTGTCAACAAATTCTGCCCAATCCTTATCAAAAAGTACCCGATCGTCCTTTACTTGAACTAGGTATCAGACCGGTTGTGGCTTTCGAAATAGGAGGGACAACTTCTGCTTCCGAAAGATTGGAATCTGTGATAGGGGTCACTGATTGTGCTTGTGTTGAAAAGAAAGGGATGTTCAAATTGACTCATTAGTGTATCCCAGGGGGCTCCAAGGGACTTTGGTCAATACCAACAAATCGTTTTTCAGAATATGCGGGTATATTATGTGTAGACTCCCTGTGTGTGTGTGCAAGTGTTTTTGAAACTCCGTAGGGTACTTCAGAAAAGTGATCGGGTGGGGTAGGCTGAGACCTAGAGTCAGATCGAATGTCGATTTGTGAATCCTTTTGAGAGGATTCACCAGCTTTGGTTCTCTTTCGGGCTTTGGCTTTGGAGGGGATGCCTTTCGTTTGGCAATCTACTTCACTCTGCCTTCCGAGGCAGCAATCTATTCTCTTCCGAGGCTAAGTCATCCGAGACCGGGGCAGGTTGTGTTGGTTTGAATGCAACCAAGGTCTCAAGATGGTTTTTGAGATGAGGTGAGTCGTAAGGAATAGTGCATAACAGGTGGTCAGGTAGGCGTCTTACATGTCCGAAAGAGTTTTGACTAGGAAAGCTATAAGTTTTAATAGTCCTGAATGAGAAATATACCTCTCGGGTATCGAAGTTGAGTGGGATGGCTTCATGTCTCTCGGAGTAGAGTTGTTGCAGAGACAGAGCCCAGAACCTCGGACTTGGGATCTCGTTCGATTTCCTTTTGACATCAAACTTTCTGAAATCATGCCACAACACTTTCGGTAGATCAACAACGTTGGCTATGACGGTGAAGATGTTTTACACCACATAAAGCCAATCTTTGCTCATGGTGTCTGTACCACCATGTCTTCTTGACAATCCCCTAAAAATGAGATGCATCAAGATAGTCCATAAACCAGGAACAACGGTGTAACGCCCGTGTTTCTAGGCTAGGCATTAATATTGACGTGAAGTATTTTATATAAAATACGTGCTATGTGAATATATATTGTTTGTTTATTTGAGATGGATATTGAAGGAATGATTTATACAGGTTTTTAAACTGTATATGTATTTTTATCTACAAATATGTTGGGTAAAACATGGGTAGATGAATTAGATGATGTGTGATGAAATAAAAATTGATGAGAGGTATCGATGTTTAAGATGATCTAGTCATCTAGCAGAGTATAGACAACGGCCACAGACTACTCTAGATAGTCCAGTGGAACGTTAGTAGACTCGTAATCGGTAGGTATGTTTGAACTATATGTTCAAAAGGTGTTCTCGAACTATAACTTCATTAGGTGTTTTTGAACCATGTGTTCATCCGATAGTTTTTCTTTTTGACACTATTACGTGTCGGGGTACGGGAGCGTACGGGAGTACTTTATTAGTATTTTCCCTATACTTTTTATTTTGAAGAGCTTTGGAGTCTTCGTTTCTTTTATGTACTGATCGGACGAGCTTCATGAGTCAGCGTTTCCATTCTCGATGCCGGATAGGGTGAGTCTAGGGGTAAAATACCTCACGATATTCAGACCACAGCCTAGGCAAAGTTTGATGCTGGATAGGGTGAGTCTGGGGGTTACATACCTCACCAGGCTCCCAAGCCTGACCCACTCAGTTTATTTGTATCACAGGTATCGATACGAAGTTGCTTTACACTGAGAGATTAAAAGAGAAGTAGATCACTAGTGTAAATGAATGTAAGTTTTATTTATGCTTATGTTTTTGTATTGACGATGAAATCCCAATTGTTTAAATGAATAAAATACATTTCTTCGGAAATGATTTGATAAGATATTTATCATGTTTTTCTGGGAACAAATTCCACAACACTTTTAATCAAAGGATTACTCTGAAATTATTTTAAAAGCATAAATTAAACCGGTCTTTTCTGGCCGTGAATTTGGGGATGTCACAGTTGGTATCAGAGCATTAGTTTAAGCGAACTAGGAATTTGTAGGATTTCTAGACTTAAACTTAGAATGCTAAGCGATGATTGTGAGATGAGTGTCTGCTATATTTTAGACACGAGCACAAGTTTATTTTAGGAAAGATGCCTAAAATGTTTTATGTGTTAAATGTTTATGTTATAGCTATAAAGATGCCTTATATGCTATTATTTGTTCGGATCTATGGTCTGTTGCCGACCGGATCTGGAAACTTTATGTGTTTAGGATTCTAAGTGTATGACTACGATATTAGAACTAGCATGTAAACGTTTCGAAGTGATAAGGAGATTTATACGTCTATCGTAAATAAAGCTTTCCTATCTTAAATTCTCGCCCGGTACACCGAACATCTGTTTGGGTGTACATAACATTATGGTGAAGACTCGTAGAGAATTAGGTAGATCGAGGAAATGAAAAGCTTATGATAGTGAATGATACCTATCAGAAGATATCGTAAGAGTGGTATCTTGCCTTTAGAATATGTCTGATAAAATAACGGAACGTTTAGAGGGGTACGGTACGTTTGAAGTACACCTTCGATTGGCAGGATGATGGAATGATTGGTGTAATTCGTGAAGTTGTCCCATCGTCTGGAATTTCCATCACCAACCAAGTTGAAGTAGAATTGATGATTGAAGATACGCATGGAAGAAGTCCTAGTAGAGTCTAGGAAAATTTTATGATTAATTGGACACATTCGTATGTGTTAAATTGTTTTGTGATTTTAGGACTTGGGGACTGCGAGACAATACTTGGGACGAGTATGAGTAGGTGTGAATAGTAGTAGAGATCTATACTACTGGAAGCACAGGACTCACAATTGGATCAGGGAAAGTCACAAGGTTACCAAGGAACTAGTAATTGATTCCGTCTTATTCTAGTCTGTCGTTACCATCGTTTCGGTAATGACTAAGAAAATGATTGTTATTCCGACCATAGAGGTCATATCGAATCGAGTCCGACTACGATGAGTTTATTACATGGTTGAGATAACCAAGTTCGATGTAGCACTTGACTTAAGCCAAATTGAAGTAAAGGATGATCAAAGCGATCAATAGAAGTATCGCATTCGTTGTTAAAGAAGTTGGGTTAGGTTATGTTCTGACCCAAAGGGATAAAGTGATAGTGTATGCATCGAGGCAATTGAAAGAGCATGAAAAGAACTACCCCACTCATGATCTGGAGTTGGCAACGGTAGTATTCGCCTTAAAGATATGGAGGCACTATCTTTATGGCATTAAATGCAAACTTTTCGTTGATCATAAGAGTCTTCAATATCTCTTTAATCAGAAGGAATTGAACATGAGGCAACGGCGCTAGCTAGAGTTACTCAAGGACTACGACTGTGAGATACTTTACCACCCTGGTAAAGCAAATGTTGTTGTTGATGCTCTCAGTCGGAAGGTAAATCTTGAAAAGAAAAGGCCAAGAGCGTTGAGAATTGAAGTTGTCTTGACAATTGTGGAAGGTATAAAGAAAGCTCAAGAGGAAGCTTTAGAGAAAAATGACCGAAAGGAAGAACGTTTGGGTGAAACGTTGGTGTTTGATACAAACGGTCAAGGACTGAAGGTATTCAAAGATAGGATTTGGTTACCTAAGACGGGAGGAGTAAGAGATCTTCTGATGGAAGAAGCTCACAAGACCATGTACTCGATTCATCCCGGCAGTACAAAAATGTATAGGGATCTAAAACCCTATTACTTGTGGCCGACGATGAAGCTCGATGTTGCTAAGTATGTGGTCGAGTGTGTAACATGTGCTAGGGTTAAGGCACAACATCAGAAACCGTATGGGAGTTTAGAACCTTTACCTGTACCCATGGGTAAATGGGAAGATATCACTATGGATTTTGTGACTAAACTGCCCAGAACAAGGAACGGTCACGACATGATTTGGGTGGTCGTTGATCGCTTCACTAAGAGTGCGCATTTTATAGCAGCCAACGAGAAATGGTCTATGGAGAAAATTGCGAGTTCTTACGTGAAGGAAATTGTGAGGCTTCATGGTGTTCCGTTAACGATAGTATTAGATCGTGACAGCCGTTTTACCTCAAGGTTTTGGAGGAGTCTATAAGAGGAATTGGGTACCAAGTTGTGTTTGAATACAACTTACCATCCGCAAACCGATGGTCAAAGCGAACGAACAATTCAAACATTGGAGGATATGCTGAGAGCATGTACCCTGGAATTCCAAGGTAACTGGGGTGATCACTTACCTCTAGTAGAATTTTCCTATAATAATAGTTTCCACTCGAGCATCAAGATGGCACCTTATTACGCTTTGTATGGAGAAAAGTGTCGAACGCCGTCATGTTGGCTGGAAGCTGGGGAATAGCAGTTTATGGGACCTGAAATAGTCCATTAGACTGCTGAAAAGTTGAAAGTGATTAGGGAAAGGATGTTAGTAGCTCAAGATCGACAAAAGAGTTATGCTGACAAGAAAAGACAACCGATATCCTACGAAGTTGGAGATTCGGTTTTACTTAAAGTCTCACCGTGGAAGGGACTTATAAGATTTGGTAAAAGGGGAAAATTGAGTCCAAGGTTTATTGGACCATTTAAAGTTCTTCAGAGGATCGGGAATCAAGCTTACAAGCTAGAATTACCGGAAGAACTAAAGGGTATTCATAATACCTTTCATGTGTGTTATTTGAGAAAGTTCACGGGAGATGTGCCGGACATAATTCCAATTTCTGAATTAAGGTTGGATGAGAACAAGAGGTTAATTGAAGAACCTGAGGCAATCGTTGACCGTAAGACTAAGAAGTTGCGACGCAAGATGGTCGATTTAGTGCTTGTGCGTTGGAAACATACAAATGAGCCAAATCTCACCTGGGAAACGGAGAGTGACATTATGAGTCGCTACCCGCAGTTGTTTGCTGATGTGTGATTCCGGGGACAGAATCATCCTAAGGGGGAGAGAATTGTAACGCCCGGGTTTCTAGGCTAGGCATTAATATTGACGTGATAGTCTAGGTTAACCTTTTGTAACTCATTTAGAAGAAATGAAAAGGAATTATGTGTATATTATGTGAAAATTATGTGTTTTATGCTTAATTACTAGGATTTAATTAATTAAGAATAAAAATGAGCGTCGAAAATAAATATTAGATAAAGCCGATATTAATTAAGAAAGTTGTAGTGGTCGTGACAAGGATTACGAATATATAAAGAATGCCGAAATCCGAGTTATAACGAATAAGTTATGACCTGTCGAAGTTTCGCGACAAAACCAGCACGGTACCGAATGTCGTAAAAAGTGAGTTTTTGATAAACTATTTTTTAGCCTTAGTGATCTAAACGAAAGTCGTAGTGTTCGTTAAACTGAGAGTATGTATAAAAAGAACGCCCAAATCTGACTTCGTATGAGGAAGTTATGATTTTTCTAAGTTTCATCTTAGTAGTAGACAGCTAAAAACTCGAATTTTAGATCGAGTGATTTTTAGCCGATACAACCTAAACGAGAATCGAAGGTCTCGTAAATAGTAGTACAACGGTAAAAAGACAGACGAAAACGGACGTCGGATGAAGAAGTTATGAATTTTTAACAGATTTCTTGTCCCGGTCTGTTAAAAATAATAATATAAAAATTAAATTCGAAATTAGCCGACGAAGTCTAAACGAAAGTTGTAGAGCGTAATTTTACCTACGCGTGCATATAAAGAACGTCAAAAACGAAGCTCGTATGCGAAAGTTATGAATTTTAGAAGATTTTGGCACAAAATTCGAGAAATTTTGCATAGATAAGCTTCACCCGGAAAAGCCACGTCACCTCGCATGAACAGTAGCCGCGTGTCGCTTCTGGATTCGACAGAAGTCTCAGCCCTCGTACATCCGACGCGTGTACAGTGAGACCTCGCATCCGAGGCGCTGGACCAACCGCGGAGCAACGCGTGCCCTTCGCGTGTCCGAGCTTCGTATGAGCCGCGTGGCCTTCGCTGCTGCTGCCACCTGCCCTCGCTGACTCTCCCTTCTCGGCCGACCCTCACATCTTCGCACCCTATAAATAGAAGGTTGCGAGCCTTCCCGGGTATTTTGAAGATTTTGCCACTTTTTCACCCTAAATCAATATTTTCACTATTTTGACTTTCCCCGAAGCCCCGACATTAATTCCAACGCCCGGAACACACCCCGAAGTACCCGAAGACCCGGAAAATTTTATCTTTTCGGTTTCGAAGCCCGACCCTCGTAGAGCCCGGTTTCTCAATAAAACTCTCGGTTTTATTAGAAACGATCATTTTAGGAAGCGAAGTGCTGCCTGATTATCATTAAATCAAGTGAGTGTATAGTTATTTTCATGTTACACATAGATATGAAGTATTTTATATAAAATACGTGCTATGTGAATATATATTGTTTGTTTATTTGAGATGGATATTGAAGGAATGATTTATACAGGTTTTTAAACTGTATATGTATTTTTATCTACAAATATGTTGGGTAAAACATGGGTAGATGAATTAGATGATGTGTGATGAAATAAAAATTGATGAGAGGTATCGATGTTTAAGATGATCTAGTCATCTAGCAGAGTATAGACAACGGCCACAGACTACTCTAGATAGTCCAGTGGAACGTTAGCCGACTCGTAATCGGTAGGTATGTTCGAACTATATGTTCATAAGGTGTTCTCGAACTATATGTTCATTAGGTGTTTTTGAACCATGTGTTTATCCGATAGTTTTTCTTTTTGACACTATTACGTGTCGGGGTACGGAAGCGTACGGGAGTACTTTATTAGTATTTTCCCTATACTTTTTATTTTGAAGAGCTTTGGAGTCTTCATTTCTTTTATGAAGTGATCGGACGAGCTTCATGAGTCAGCGTTTCCATTCTCGATGCCGGATAGGGTGAGTCTGGGGGTAAAATACCTCACGATATTCAGACCACAGCCTAGGCAAAGTTCGATGCTGGATAGGGTGTGTCTGGGGGTTACATACCTCACGATATTCAGACCACAGCCTAGGCAAAGTTCGATGTTGGATAGGGTGAGTCTGGGGGTAAATTACCTCACGATATTCAGACCATGGCTAGGCATTGATAACTACCTCTGACTTAATTGTCTTGTGGTTCTTTCTTTTACGAACAATGGTTCGTGGTGAAACTTATTCCATTCATCTCATTTGATGTCTTTTTCGATCTTCGTTTGCTGGTAGGGAATTTTCGAAGAAGTTTCGTTAGTTGGTTGTTCATATCGATCCGTTAGGCTAGATCTCGTAAGATCACTGTATAGGATCAGTATGTGGGGATCGACGTTTGTTAGTGCTTGTAGTATAAACCTTGGGCAGCGATGGACTTCGTGCCTATTCCTTAGGATGAATCCTTAGGAACGAGTGACAGTTGATTCTTAGGGTAAATCCTTATGAAATAAATAAGATAATGGGGATTGGGTAATTGGGTTGATTGTTTGATGTTTAAGCATAATAAATTTATTTATTATGGGTTAAAAACCCTATATGCTCACCAGGCTCCCAAGCCTAACCCACTCAGTTTATTTGTATCACAGGTATCGATACGAAGTTGTTTTACACTGAGAGATTAAAAGAGAAGTAGATCACTAGTGTAAATGAATGTAAGTTTTGTTTATGCATATGTTTTTGTATTGACGATGACATCCCAATGGTTTAAATGAATAAAAATACATTTCTTCGGAAATGATTTGATAACATATTTATCATGTTTTTCTGGGAACAAATTCCGCAACACTTTAAATCAAAGGATTACTCTGAAATTATTTTAAAAGCATAAATTAAACCGGTCTTTTCTGGCCGTGAATTTGGGGATGTCACAAACAGACTTCTTGAACTCTTTAGCCTTGAATTCTCCATTAAAACCGATTTGGGTTAAGAACGACTGGAAATCTTCAGAGGTTGGTTCCTGCATACGAAAACCATTGGGATTTTCTATAATTCCAATCGCCTTGAGAAAGGTAGACTTGTGAACCGATACGATCCTATCATCAGTAATCGTCACTTCAAGAAAACCATCGTCGATATTCACTATTTTGAAAGATTTGTGAAGAAGTTTGAGGTGAAAATTAGGGTTAGGGATTTTGGTGAGAGGAACAGCAATGGGATGGCGGGAGATGAACTCAATCATAATTCTCACAGACTCGTCATAATCCATCGGGTCAAGAGAGAACAACTGGGTTGTTTCTCTAAGAAGATCTCAGTGGAGGAAGATGAAGCGGGATCCATTGGAGGATTTCTTCTTGGTTCCAGGTTTTGAAGTTATGGAATCCATTGAAGGAGATGAGAGAAAGCTCGAAGAACAGAGTATGAATGAGAAACAATCTAAGAAGATGATATCAAATGAGAAAATGGGAACCGTTAGGATTCAAAATCCTTATATATGTTGGAAGTGTTGGATTAGGTGTCTAAGCCCATAACTATAATTGGTATGTACTTGACCCGATAGTAGCATGGTCCTTTTGGGTTGCCTTCACCATAGCAACTTGACAGGATGAATTATGAGAAAGAGGTTAATTAATGATTTATTAATATATTATAAGAATAATATATTAATTGAGAAATCATTATATTTAATTAGTATTGATCAGAAATTAATTTGGAATTAATTTAGTGATCAAAAGAGACTGATTCAAAGAACAGGGACTGATTATGTAAATCAATGATAGTTGTAGTTTGGGCTAATGGATCCTATTGGTATATTTTTCGGATTTCAAGTCTAGTTTGACCTACTCGACGAGTCCATGCCCTGACTCGACGAGTTAGTTCGTCTGTTGGCAAATTTTTCGGATTTCAAGTCTAGATTAGATAAGGATCATTACCTTAAATTGTTTTAACAGTTAAAATACGAATTTTCTATTATCGTAATTATTATCCTCATCTAATTGAAAGATAATTGTCAAATGTTAAGATAATTATGAGATTTTGTGATAAATCAATTATTTGTAAAATTTGATTTGAACTTTCTTACCAAGCAAATTGGATAAGGTCAAAATTTATGATAAGGATAAATTATATGATTAATTTAATTGTTTTAAAATTTGATCTAGAATGTTTTGAAAAATGTCATAACTTTCCCTCAAGTTTTGGAATTTAACATTTGATTAAAAGTTTTAATTTTGAAATATTAAATTCTAAACCCTAGTGTTTTAAAAGTTTAAAATACAACCCTTATACTATTATAATATTAAAAGCTTAATTTATATATATATATATATATATATATATATATATATATATATATATATATATATATATATATATATATATATATATATATATATATATGTATAAGATGAGACAGTCTTACCGTTAGTAGGCCTCATTCACGAAGTTGGTCTATAAGGGGTGCTTAAGGAAGCGACCTGTAAAATGACCGCCATTGGGTATCCACTCTTACCCACCGCACTCCTGTCTAGTGGAGGGTCGTTAGCCAAACGGGTTTGATAGGACATTAACTACTAATTAATAAGTATAATGAATACGATAAAGTAACTAAATGTTTTTATAAATTCACAATCTTAGTTACTTTAGGAAAAATGTGAAAATGATGCTATTCCATGAAATTGCACTTTGCACCTTGCCAAGTCGTTAGTGGAGCGTGTGTAGTTAACTGGAACACTAACTTCGACTAACAAGTGTGGTAAGGGTAGCTCGAGAATTGCCATAGATCAATGGAGTGTGTGTGGTTAACCGACACATTGATTAGGTGGTAAATGACCTCGAAAGTGCCAAGCTAATTTGCATGGTTATGCACACCTTGTTTGTGATCCTCGGTATCCCAGTCACAAACTTGAAGGGCATAATCAAGATTAAACATGCCATTGAAAAGTTCAATGAATCTCAAAAGAATCTAGGAATTTCAATTCATTTAAAACCTAATCCTTCATTTCGTTTTTCGTGGTGGAATTGGTAAATCATCATTTACCTACCTTCAAATAATTTGCAATTGGACTACGATATCCCTTTTCCGAATTGTAAATTATTGTGTTGGGTCCTAGCCTTAATATTTCATTTGGGTGTTATATTAAGGATTCTTTATCTAATAAAAACTTTGTTCTTTTTCTTTTCAGATGTCTGGCTCAAACAATGCTTCTGGCTCGAACTCCAACTCCTCAAGCTCCTTTTCTATTATGAACATTTGTGGGAGGGTCACCTTCGATGGGTCCAATTTCAATGATGGGATTCGCAACATTCGCATGGCCCTTCGATACGAGGAGAAAGAATACGTCCTCAATGAAAAGCTCAAAGAGACAAATGAATCCAAAGCTACTGAAGAACAAATAGCTGAGTATAGGGCTCATGAAAAGGACGCGACAAAGGTGTCATGTATAATGGTAGCCACTATGGCTCCTGAGCTCCAGTGGTTCTACGAGGACTACTGGCCTTACGAGATGTGCCAAGACTTGATGGAAAAGTACCATCAAAATGCGCGTCAAGAAAGGTACGAGATTGTCGCCTCGTTGATAACAACCAAGATGAAAGATGGAGAGTCCATCACGATCCACTTGCAAAGAATGAAAAGGTATGTGGATCATTTGCTCAAGTTGAATGTCAGCTTTGATGAAGAGTTGGCGATTGATATCATTCTCCACTCTTTGCCTCCTTTTTATGATTAGTTCAAGATGACTTATCATATGAACAAAGATGAAGTCACCTTGAGCAAACTTCAAGGTTTGTTGAGAACTACTGAAAGTGGATTGAAAGGAAAAGGTGTCGCATCCACTCTACTACTGCTGCCCCGGTCCTGGCTATTGGACATGGGAAGGGGAAAAAGAGGAAAGCTCCCTCTAAGAATCACAAGGGAAAGTCTCATGATGGATCTTCTTCAAGTGTGTCCAAAGGAAAAGGTGGTTCTGCTACTCCTTCATCTGACCCAAAAGAAGCAGAGTGCTTCTACTGTCACCAAAAAAGGCATTGGAAACGAAGTTGCCCGAAATACTTGCAGGACATCAAGGATGGGAAGATAAAGCCCTCCTTCGTAGTTATTTATACTATTCAATCTAACAACTCATTACATGCTAGTTCTTGGGTCCTTGATACAAGATGTGGTTTTCACATATGTTCTGATTTGCAGAGGCTAAGAAGAAGTAGAGATGTGGAGCATGGGAAGAATAACTTGATAATGGGAAATAGGAAATCGTCGCCTGTCACCAAGATCGGGATTTATTCTTTAGTGGTTAGTAGTGGGTTAGGATTAGAGTTGAATGATTGTTGCTACTCGTCAGAAATGACGAGGAATATTATTTATTTTCATGGTTTGTACAGACAAGGTTTTAGATTTTCATTTAATAATGAAGTTGGTTCATTTAATGCTTTCTATAATGGTACTTTATATTTTGTAGCATTGCCTTGTAATGGTGTATATGAAACTGTGATGTTTGTAGAAAACTTAGGAAATAATGTGTTGCATATCGATTCGTCTAATGGTTTAGACAAGGCATGCTTGTGGCATTGTCGTCTTGGACATGTCAACAAGAAGCGCATAGCCCAACTCCAAAAGGATGGAGTCTTGGAGTCATTTGACTTAAAATCAGATGACACGTGTGAATTTTGTTTACTTAGAAAGATGACTAAATCACCTTTCACTGGTACTTGTGAAAGAGGTGAGGGTTTGTTGGATCTCATACACACAGATGTGTGTGGTCCCTTAAAATCCACCATAAGGAATGCTAACCGCTCCTATGTGACTTTTACCGATGATTATAACAGATATGGATATATTTACTTAATCAAACACAAGTCGAAAACCTTTCAAAAGTTCAAAGAGTTTAAGTAATAAGAGGAGAATCGATTGGGCAGGAAGATAAAGATGCTCAGATCTGATAGGGGTGGTGAGTATCTTAGTATCGAGTTCCATGACTATCTTAAGGAATGTGGAATTTTTTCACAATTGACGCTACCTAGGACACCACAACTTAATGGTGTGGCTGAGAGGCGCAATCAGACCTTGTTAGAAATGGTTCGTTCCATGATGAGTCGAGCTTCGTTACCTTCTCATTCTGGGGGTATACCTTAGAGACTGCTACCCATATCCTTCAACTAGTCCAAACTAAGAAGGTTGCCAAAACACCTCACGAGATGTGGACAAGGAAGGTTCCCTCGTTGGCACATATCAAGGTTTGGGGTTGCGAGGCTTTCGTAAGACGAGAGACCCACAACAAGCTTGAATCTTGTAGTGAGCGATGTATTTTCATCGGCTACCCACAGAAATCTTTTGGATATCTTTTCTACCAACCTAGTGACAACATGGTCTTCGTAGCAAGGAGAGGAGTTTTCTGCGAGAGAGAACTCATATGCCAAGAGGACAGTGGGAGGCAATTTGATCTTGAAGAGCTTCAAGAGTCTAGCGATGAAGGAGCCTTTAACACTAGCGCTCAACCTGAGGAAGAGATTCCTATTGAACCAGTTGACGAGTCCTTACCTCTGAGACGTTCCAGTAGAGTTAGTGTTCCACCTATGTTGTATGGTTTCCATATAACTGTAGAAGGTGATACGTTTATCAATGATAGTACACTGATAAATTTGGATGAACCTAACAACTACAAGGAAGCCATGGCGGGCCTAGAGTCTGCTAAGTGGAAGGAGGAAATGGACAGCAAGATTTAGTCCATGTATGACAATCAAGTTTGGAACTTGGTTGACAATGTGCCAGGTCGTAAGACGGTCGGGTGCAAGTGGATGTTCAAGAAAAATACCGACATGGATGGGAAAGTACACACGTTCAAAGCACGACTGGTTGCGAAGGGCTTTACTCAAACCCCAGGGGTTGATTATGATGAGACCTTCTCACCAGTGGCTAAGATCAAGTCTATAAGGGTTATGTTAGCCATAACTACATTTAATGATTATGAAATATGGCAAATGGACGTCAAAGCTGCCTTCCTTAACGGGAAGCTGGCTGAAGATGTTTACATGTGTCAGCCATAGGGTTTTTTAGATGCGAAGTACCCAAATAGAGTATGCAAGCTTGAGAAATCCACTTATGGATTAAAGAAAGCATCTCGTATATGGAATCTTTGTTTAGATGAGAAAGTCAAAGAGTTTGGATTTTCGAGAAGCAAGGATGAGTCATGTGTTTATGTCAATGCTAGTGGGAGTATAGTTAGCTTTCTAGTTTTGTATGTTGATGACATACTGCTCATAGGAAACGACATCCTAAATTTACAGGAGGTTAATACCTCGCTTGGGAAGTGTTTCGCTATGAAGGATCTAGGAGAAGCTGCTTATATTCTGGGGATAAGGATATTGAGAGATAGAAGTATGAGACTAATAGGACTTAGTCAAAGTACTTACTTGCACAAGGCTTGGGAAGTGTTTCGCTATGAAAAGGGAACTGCCAATCCAAAGCAATACCAAGTTGAGTAAGACTCAGAGTCCGAGTAGCGATGTCGAGATAGCGGAAATGAGTCGAGTACCATATGCTTCCGCCGTTGGGTCGATCATGTACGCTATGACATGTACCCGCCCTGATGTGGCTTTTGCGTTGAGCATGGTTAGCCGATATCAAGGGAACCCAGGTATAGCACATTGGACTGCAGTTAAGAACATTCTTAAGTACCTGCGAAGGACTAAGGACTGGGTCCTTACACTTGGTGGGAGTGATGACTTGAGAGTGACAGGGTATAGTGACGCCAGCTTTCAGACCGACAGAAATAACTTCCGCTCTCAGTCGGGCTGGGTATTTACCCTAAATGGAGGAGCAATTACTTGGAAAAGTTCCAAGTAGGAGACTGTGGCTGATTCAACGTGCGAATCAGAGTACATAGCAGCGAGCAAAGCGTCGAAGGAGGCGATATGGTTGAAGAACTTCATTGGACACCTTGGAGTTGTACCAACCATAAAGGAGCCTATGGATATTTTCTGTGATAACGAAGGAGCGGGTGCCTTAACCAAGGAACCAAGGGATCATGGTAGATCCATACACATTGACAGAAAATACCACTTCATCAGACATAGGGTAGAAGAGGGACTCCTCGTAGTCAAGAGGGTATCGCCAGAGGAGAACCCAACAGATCCTCTCACAAAGGGTCTGAGCAGGGTTAAGCACATCAGCATGCGATGAGCATTGGTCTAAAGGACGATATTAGTTTTAGTGATTAGATAGATATTTAGAAACTTGTAATAGATAAATGTAATTGACATTTGATGATTAATTAATGGATATTTATTTATGAGTAAAGTTTACTGTCTTGTGTTAATTGTTTACTATTGTTTCACTTTTGCATGTTTTAATTCCAGAATAATTGGATTATTCAAATTATCCACAATCGATCATAATTTGAAGTAAGTTATGAGGTTAGACTGTCATGAATTGGTTTGTAGATTGTCTAAGTGCTTAGACATAGCAAGGGTTTGCTGAAACATTCATGAGTACTTATGAAATAAGGATTGAGTATTGGATTAAACCCACGCTCATTTGAATCACTTCATGGAATTTATCACGAGTGATTGTGAGATGATAATATCATATAATCTTCAAACCAAGATATATGAGTTGTTGTTTACAAGTTGGTTGTATATTGATAATGCGTAAACACATCAGTAACTTGATGTTATAAAACGTGTTGTTGTGTATAATTTGATGAGTAAATAGTACAAGCATATGAGTTAAAGTTTATCTGTTCCTTTTATCCTAAGAGGTAAAAGCGATATCTTTGGCCCCTCGATGATTTTTTTGTGTTGACTTATGTGTCGGGCCCGGTCAGGACTGAATTGATATGTTCAATTAAGTTCTATGTCAAACAAATCGGAAGTCGGGAAACAAACTGTTAGACATAGAGAATGATTATGTTCCATGTCTTTGTCCACACGATATCTTGCAGAACGGAGGATTATATGATCCCTTATATAAAGGATGCGTCATTGACTAGGTCAAAGTTCGACAGCGGCTTTTGAGAGCTACAATTGCTAATCGGATTTTGAAGTCATACTTGCAGTTATAGTTATTAGACTTATCCAAGTGGGAGACTGTTGGATTAGGTGTCTAAGCCTATAACTATAATTGGTATGTACTTGACCCGATAGTAGCATGGTCCTTTTGGGTTGCCTTCACCATAGCAACTTGACAAGATGAATTATGAGAAAGAGGTTAATTAATGATTTATTAATATATTATAAGAATAATATATTAATTGAGAAATCATTATATTTAATTAGTATTGATCAGAAATTAATTTGAAATTAATTTAGTGATTAAAAGAGACTAATTAAAAGAACGGGGACTGATTATGTAAATTAGTGATAGTTGTAGTTTGGGCTAATGGATCCTATTGGTATAGGGTAGACGAAAATCTATGGCAATCCCATAGAGTTTCGTCCAAGACTTACTATATGGAAGTCCATGTGTTGCTTAGGGCCTAAGCAAGGGAATTAGGGTTTCCAGTTGAAACCCTAGTAGCAGCTCAGCTATAAAAGGAACCCCAAGGCTCCTAAAACAGGCACTTGTTCCTTAGAAGAAACCCTAGCTGATTTGTGAAGCCTCCATCCTCTCTCTCTCTCTCGCTTGTTCATTCATTTCTTGTGGTGTTTGTGACTCCATTAGAGGTGCAACAATTGAGGCACTAAGCTCTTGAAGGTCAAGATCAAGGAAAGGATTACTCGTTACTACTAGCTAACAAGAAAGGTATTCTTCTAACCCTAGTTTGTTTATCAAATCCGAAAACTGTATGCTAGATTAGGGTTCTTGCTTTGGATAATCGATTTGGATGTATAATTTGATAAAAACCTAGAATCAAAGCAATTAGGGTTGCATGTTCACCATTGGAATGTTGTAATGCTCAAAACCCAACAGGAATTTCTGGGTCGGGTCGAAGAGTGGAATGATGACACCCGAGAACTGAAACATGTAGCATTTAATGCACAACCCAAAACGGCTTCCTCTGTGACAGTTATTATCCAAAGGATTAGATGTTTGTTTGTTCAATTCTAGAAAAACCGTCGGTTCAATTCAGAATGGTCGGTACTTTATTGGAACGTGTGCCAAAGAGGTGGTTATTGAGAATTAGAAGGATAATCATAAAAGAAATTACAGTTATGGTAATCATGAGAAAACGTTTTGGAATCAAGACTTAAATGATAACTTTAAAATTCCAATTATTTTTGAGAACTTAGGAATAATTTGATTCCGAGATGGAATGTTGTAAGATACTTCAGAAAGAAATGAAATTTATCATTGGTACATGATATAGATTTGGAGGTGGCACGATCTCTAAATGATTATCAGAGGTGGCAATGCATGAAGATCTTAGAGGACAATTATCATTTGAAATTTTGAGAACTGAAGGAACAGAGCTCAGATAGAGATAAGTGACAAAATCAAATTACCATGTCAGATTTGAATTCTGAGGTGTACTTCAGAGAAAAGCATTCCGAGGCAAAACGTTTGGGGCATGCGATGTGACTATATCGGACGAAACTACAAATAAGGCAGTATCCTGAAAATATTAAGACTAGAAGAAAGGGTTAGACAAAAAGACATATAATGATCCTTTATTTTCTGAGAAGAAACAATTCCGAGGTAGAAAAGTTTTAAATCAGAATTATTTGACCTTCTAATGTTTACATTAGAGAGTGCAGACTTCTTGTAAGAATTGAGGATCAAACATCATCATTCCCATTTTGTTCAGAAACCCATTGAATTTGATTTCGTCTAATGCCTTAGTAAACACATCAGCAATTTCTTCATCCGATGGAACAAAAATGAGCTCAATGTTACGTTTTAGAACATGATCTTTACAAAGTGGTATCGAATATCATTGTGCTTGATCATGGAATGCTGAATTGGATTGTGAGAAATCACCATTGCACTTTGAGAGTCACAATAGATGGGAATTTTTTCAAATCGGTAACCATAGTCCAGAAGCTAATATTTCATCAATAGAACTTGCGAGGTGCAGCTTGCGGCATCAATGTATTCTGCTTCGGTTGTTGAAAGAGCAATGCAGTTATGTTTCATGGACAACTAGCTAACCAATCTTCCACCCAAAAATTGACAGCCACCAGATGTACTTTTTCTGTCAAGTTGAAGTCCTCCATAGTTTCAGTCGGAATAGGCTTGAAGAAGGAAACTATCGTTTGCAGGATACTAAATTTCGAGGTTCTTTGTTCCTTTGAGATATCGGAAGATTTGCTTAACCGCCAAAAAAAGAGACATATTCAGATTAACCTGGAATCTAACACAAAGGCATGTTGAGAACATTATGTTGGGAAGACTTGTAGTGAGGTAGAGTAGAGATCCAATCATTCCCCTATACTTCTTTTCATTTACAGCAATACCAGATGGGTTCGAGAAGATTTGTGTCTGAAACTGATGGGAGCTTTTGCAGAGGCACATGTATCCGTAGAGTATTTCTTTAGAAGTTCAGAAATGTACTTTTCTTGATGAATGAAGATTCCTCTTTTCATCTGTTTGACTTGCAGTCCGAGGAAGAAACTTAATTCATGATTCATACTCATTTGGAATCGACTAACCATCAGTTTTGCAAATTTTGCGACCATCGTTGGATCAGTTGACCCAAAAATGATATCGAGGATATAGATTTGAACTAGCATGAGATGTTTCCCGTTTCTCCTTCGGAATAATTTGGGATCAAGAACTCCTCTTTGAAAGTCGGAACGCTTCAGAAAACCAGTGAGAGTTTCGTACCAGGCGCGAGGAGCTTGCTTGAGGCCATAGACTACTTTTTGATGTTTGTAGCAGTAGTTCGGATATGAAAGATTTACAAACCCAGGAGGACGTTGAAGATATACTTCATTATCGAGTTCGTCATTGAAAAAATCACTCTTGATGTCCATTTGGTAAAGTTTAAAACCTTTGTGAGCAGTATAAGCAAGGAAGATTCAGATAGCTTCAAGATGGGAAACAAGAGCAAAGGTGTCATTGTAGTCAAGTCCTTCAATATGAGTAAATCCTTTAGCCACCAATATTGCATTATTTTGTATTATAACTCCAGCGTTATCGAGTTTGTTTCAGAATACCCATCTTGTACCTACAATAGGATGATTCTAAGGAGGATGGACGAGATTCCACACTTGATTTATGTCAAATTATACTAGCTCTTCTTTCATGGTTTTAATCCAATCAGAAAGTTCTAAAGCTTCCTTGATGGATTTAGGTTCAACCATTGATATGAATTCCGAGAAGTGACACTCATTTTGAATGTTCATAGCAGAGCGAGTTTGAACTCAAGCGTTGAGATTTCCAATGACTTGATTCGGAGGATGATCCTTTGTCTAAATATGTAATCTCGGAAGTTCATGAGTGGCAGATGATCCGATGTCAAGAATGGGGTTGTGTTGCTCCTCCTGAACAACTTGAATTTAAGGATGATGCTCCCCCTGAACTTCTGAAACAGATAATTCAGCATCGTCAGAGACAGGAAAGTCAAAGAAATTGACATCATCTTCATTGATGTTCGGACATGGATCGATGAATTGATCTACTTCATCTTCAAATCCATCTACATTTGATTCAAGGGTGGGGTTGCTATACTCCCCCCCCCCAACCTGAGAAGGTTGAAACGTATCGGAATCAAATGGAGGAAATGTTGGGGCCGGACATCAAACATTTTGAGAAACTGAAGCGTCATTTGAGGAAGGTCTTGATCGACATTCTGAATCAAGATCAGTTTCTATTGGTCCGAACAAGCTTTCAAAGTCAACTTCATAGATAATTTGATGACTCGGAGACCCGGGAGGTGGAGCATCGGACTCCAAGATATGTGTTGCAACATGAGTGGGTTCTTAGTTCCGAACAAAATTATCATTAAAAGAAATATAAAAGATTTCTTCAATTACACAAGTTCAACGATTCAGAACTCTATAAGCTTTATACTTTGCTGAGTATCCCAAAAAGATGGCTTCATCGGATTTTGGTTTCAACTTGGTGAGTTGATCACGGTTGTTTTTGATAAAGTATCTACATCTGAAAACGTGTAAGAACGAGATACTCGGCTTCCGACCATTCATTGCTTTATAAGGTGTCATGTTGAGATGACCATTGATGACGCTTCTATTTTCATTAAAGCAGGTTGTGGATACGGCTTTGGCCCAAAGATAGAGAGGAAGGTTTGCAAAGTTCAACGTCGATCGAGCGGCTTCAACAAGAGTTTGATTTCATCTTTCAACGACACCATTTTGCTGAGGAGTGTAGGAAGTAGAGAAATTGTGATCAATGCCTTTGTCGGTAAGAAACTTCTCAATTGTGGCATTTGTGAATTTGGAGCCATTGTCACTTCGGATTCTTCGAACAAGAAGTTTAACCAGAAGTTCAATTCCTTTGATGAATTTTATGAGTTCAGAGGTTGTTTCGGACTCCAACCTTAGGAAGAAGACCCATGTAAACCTTGTGTAGTCATCAACACTCACAAGAATGTACTTTTTGTGATGCAGAACTTTTACAACAGATGGTCCACAAAGATCAATATGACTTTTATTTGATTGTTTCCCATATTCACACACATCACAGAGATGATCGTTTTCAAATTTGAGGAGAGGCAGACCTCAGACCATTTCTCCAGACACCATATCATTCATGTATCGGAACATAAGATGTGCAAGCCTTCAATGCCATAGCCAGCTAATGTCAGGAACAACTTTTTGATAGAAGACAAAGTTCAGGTTTGCCGATAATCATGTTGATGTCCAAAGAATACATGTTTTTAATTCGATCAGACTTGATGATAAAATCTTTTTTTATCTTTTATCATAACATAGCTATGATTTTTTCAAAATTCAACCCTCCGATTTGCACCAGTAACTTGAGCCACACTGATCAAATTATGATTGAGATCGGATACATAAGCCACATTTGAGACATAAAAATTGCCATTGGTTAGGATTCCATAACCCCAACTTTGAGAGTTTGAATTATTTCCATAGGTGATGTAACCAGCATTTGGAGAAAGTTTGAGATCACGGAGAAAATCTTTCTGCCCAGTCATGTGCATGGAACAAGTACTATCAATATACCATATTGTATCTTGTTCCGTAACACAAAAAGCCTTCAAAATCAGCGAGTTTTGGAGTTTTTAAGCTCCATGATTGATTTAGGGACTTGAGCAAGGGCTTTGGACTTGGTTTGTGATTTCTGAACAGCTGGTATCTCGGACTGCTTTTTCCGAGATTCTTTTGGAAAGATACAAAAAGTCAGAGTCCTTTCATTTATCAAAAATTCATATTCAACCTTTGGTTATTTGTGCACAACTTTCTTCGGAAGAACTTTTGTCCGAGATGTTGGTGGAAGAATTGTGTTCGGAAGTGTTTCAGTTGAGATTTTAGACTTTTTCATTTTCCATTCAAACTTTTGTTTTGAACCTTAGAAGGTTTCTGAACATCAGTTTTTCGAACATCTTTTTCTTTGTTCATTGCATTCGTAGGCACATTTGATTTTGGAGATTGTTACGATTTAAATTTTTGCCATTAGAGGTAGCAATGAAAATAGAAGAGGATGTTTTCCGAGGAGAGTCAATTTTCTTGGATAAGGTCTCAACAGTAACATTTTTCACATTGGTGACAGATATATTGCGAATGTTCGAGCTAACATGAACATATAGTCTCTTAAGAATCTTAACAACCATGAAGGTGTTGTGATTCCTAGTAGCTGGACTGATTGTTCCGGACATTTTCTTTTCACATTTTTCAAGGAACCTAGAGCCTTGCCTAGATCTGGTTTCCTTTTCAAGAGCTTTCCTAACTTCGGTTTTTGGATGAACAATGTCCTTCTTGTTCAACCAAGGCTTCTTCCTACAGTCAGATGATGAGTTGGAATTTTTTCCAACTGATGGATTGTTAAAGCGAGGCGTAATTGGCACTAGATTCGATTTTGAGACAACATTAGAGTTGGAGATACAGGAATCGGACGAGGAGTCGTTATCTGTCTTAAGTTCTACATCACTATCAGGAATCTGAGATTGATATTTGTCAGAGTTATCATGAAAGGAAGACAATGGTGAGACATGGGTATCCGAATAAGTGTGTTTTAGAATATCTCCAATGAATGTTAGGTTTTGAAGTTCCTTCAAGGGACGAGCAAATGGCTTCGGAAACTCGCTTTCGAGACCAGGTGCTTTGGACCAGGGATGACGAAAATTATGATTCATTCTTTTATTAGCTTCAAGAAAATCAATTGAATTATGAAAAGCATCAATTTTAGCATTAAGACATTTATTATCAGTAACCAAGATTGTTGATGCATCAAAAGTGAACCTCTAGAAATCCGAGTCAAACCATATCCGAAGACAACCTTGGTCCGAAACGTGAAGAGTTCCGAAGTCTATCCTGTTCCGAGATGAAGACTGATCCGAAGTTAATTTTTTGATGTAATAGACTCTGTACAAGAAATAAATGCTTTTTATCTTTTTATTGAGTGAACAGTTCTTAGGACCAAATCAGTAAATCTTTTAAGTGTTAGATTTGTCAAACACCTAGTTTTATTTAGTCCATAGAATGTTCTCAGTTTGTACTGTGTCTCTCCTTTACTATTTAAGGAGGTGATGTTTCATGAACTGTAAGTAAGAAATAACATTATTCTCTTCACATAAATAACAAATTCTCTTGCAAGTCAAATCTCTTTCACTTCTATTCTACTTGTTCTTTAAATTGTCTTTACTTTGTTCTTACTCTATTTTACTTACTTGAATACTTTGTTGAATATCATCTTTAAGTCTTGACTGGTTTACCAGACTTCACTGGACCAATATATTAGCAGCAGACATTGATCTTAAAACTTAATTCAAGGTTTGAGCTTTCAAACCTTGTCCGCTCACTGAATCTTGTACTCACAATTGGTATCAGAGCTTGAGTGTTTTTCCTTTGAATCCATAAGAACATATTATAATTAATATGAGATTACCTTGGTATCTCAATCATTTCTGTGTTCAGGATAAAAGTTCTTCTATATACCGCTTCTGCTCTAATACTTTAACTTCAATGTCTTCTCTTAATCCAACTCAACAAATATATTCGATGCAAATCGCAAATAGCATGGGTTTCCCATCTCGTGACCCACTGCTAGTTGTTGGAGAGTATGATCACTGGTAAGTAAGAATGGAAAGATTTTTACTTGGCAAAGAAAAAGATGAAGAAATATGGAGATCTGTGAAAGAAGGTCCTCATGTTCCGGTCAGACAAATGATCAGAGATGCTGCTGCAACTCTCATAGGTCAAGAAGAACAATGTGCAGCACCTCTTATTGCTTCAGACATCGAAAAGTTGCATGTAGACCAGATTGCATTTTCCGATATGGTGTTTGGTGTTCCTCTGTCTCTCTTTGAGCACATTAAGTTGTGCAAATCTGAAAAACAGATTTGGGACACTCTTCGGGACTTGTATGAAGGGTACGAAAACATGAAAGATAAGCGTCTGACTTCGGCGGTCAACAATTTTGATACCTTCACCACAACTACAGGTGAATATGTAGCCTCGGCCTCAAATAGGTACATAATTATTGTCAACAATATGAGTGCAAACGGGATATTCAGAATTCCTCTCGAGTACAATCTGAAATTTATCAATAGCATCAGAAAAGGCTGTTGGAACGTCAAATCATTTATTCAGAGTAACGGATCTCTGAAGAAACTAAATCTTTATCAACCATTTGACGAACTACAAGGCTACGAATCTAACGTTGCTCAAACGTTAAGAGAACTGTCAGGAGGTCCTCTTGCCTTGGTTAGTTGTGTCAACCCACTTATTCCGAGTCAACCAACATTTCCTACTCCACTCACTCCACCTATTCTGAATCGTTCATTTGATGAAAATCTTGATCTCGATCAAGTCGAATCCGAACTTCATTTTCAAAAAGAATTTGCACTCTTGTCCATAAAATATAAACATCCCTTGAATCCTAGTCATCAACCCTATCAAAACCAATTTCAATCCTATCATCAAAATAATCCTCAACCATTTATGAAACCTTTAGAAAACCCACCAGCTTATCGACCCATATCCCCTCATCAAGCCACTCCTCAGAATCCCAAGAAATTCCGAAATCAGTCAAATTGAATATAGTCTGTCATAAATGTGGCCTTGGTAACGATTTTTCCAAAGATTGTTTGGCTGAAACCTCTCAAAAACCAATGGTAAAATATTTTGCATACTATGCCCTCAGATCTCAAGAGTTGGCAGCAAGTGAGAAAGCTTTGTTACTACTGTGTCAAAAGATGTTAAAGGGTACTGGTCCTCTGGAGATGAGGATGAAGTGAGAACTAGAAAAAATATGTGTCTTATGGCAAGACAGTCGATCGAATGTGATGTAGGATACTGGTCTTCAGGATCAGAAGAAGACGAGGAAGATGTTGAGCCAAAATTTTGCTTTATGGCAACAAATGATACACCAGGCAGAAGCATCGTCCAGCAGGTAAGATCTATGATCACTGAAAATAATTTTGATTTATCTATTTGTGAACCATATCTAACCTAGATCCAATCAGATATGACTATCATTCATAAACCTATGAGTCTGCCATAGAAGTAAGTGATAAGCTGGAGAGTGAACTGACTAGCCTTAGGTTACGCTTTTAAGATCAAACGATTAAGATAGAATCACTAGAAACAGAGCTTGTAATGTCTAATTATGAATGTATCATTTTAAAAGACAAATGCAAAATCACTTTTCATGAAAGGAATGTCTTAGTTTCTTATAACAAACGTCTTAATGCCAAATTTGATGCCTTGCATAACTCTATTGATATTCTTGAAGCAAATGAACGGATGACACATAATGTTTGTCACCCGTGGTCCAAAGCACCAGGCCTCGGAAGCGTGTTTCCTAAACCTGTTGCTCGTCCCTTGAAGGAATTGCAGAATTTAAGTTTTATGGGAGATTTTCCGAACCACACTCATTCTGATGCCACTGTCTCACCACTGTCGCCCCTTCCTGAGACTTCAGACCAGTTCCAATCTCTGATTCCTGAGTTCCAACCTATCATTATCAAATTTCCTGATTCCATGCCTCTTTCACCTCTGATATCCCTAGACCTGAATCAGTCTTCAGATACAGTCCCTAACACCAACCATACTGGAGTTCAAATTCTGAACTCCGGTCCTCAGAACAATTGTGTTATTGAGGAAATAATTCTCAAGACAACTGGACATGACTGATAAATCCGACTTCGTTTGGGCGTCATTTTATAGTGACGTTGATGAAGATATTATATATGACGAGTCATCTGAAACTTGTATCTCTAACTCTGATGTGATTTCAAAAACAGCTCTAGTGCCAATTACACCCAAGTTCGACAATCCATCCTCTGGAAAAACTTCCAAGTCATCATCTGACTCTCGAAAGAAACATTGGTTGAATAAGAAAGATGTTGTCAACCCTAAGACCAAAGCCAAGAATGCTCTTAAAAAAGAAATTAAGTCTAGACAAGATTCCAGATTCATTGAAAATTTTGAAAAGAAAGTGTCTCTCATAGTTATTCCAGCCACTAGGAACCACAATACATTTGTGCCTATTAAGATCCTTAAAAGGCCATCCAATTCTACTAGTTCGGTTGTTCATAACAATTTTGTCAATAATAGTCCAAAAAATACCATTGTTGAGACTCCTTCTGTGAAAACTGACTCTCCTCGGACAGTTTCTTCTGTGTTTGTTGCTAAATCCGATGGCATGATTTTTAAACCAAAACAATTTCCAAAACCAAATGTTCCCTCGAAAGTAGCTAGCAAAGAACAGGTTGCTAAGAACACTTTTGTTCAGAAATCCTCAAAAGAATCAAAACAAAATTTTGAGTGCAAAGTAAAAAAAGGTTGAAAATGCATCTGTAACTTCTGTCAACACAGTGATTCCTACAACATCTCGAAAAATTATTGGTCCGAGAAAAGTAGTATCCGAACAACCTTTGGTTGAATACGATTTTTGGATAATTGAAAAGACCTTGGCATTCAGCATTTTTCCCAAAGAATCATGGAACAAGCCCTCCGAGATGCCAGCTGCTCAAAAGTCACAATCCAAGTCAAAAGCCCATGCCAAAATCCGTAAACCTAAGTCGGAGCCTAAAAACTCCAAAACTCACTGATTTTGCAGACACTTTGTGCTTCGGAAAAAGATACAATATGGTATATTGATATTGCTTGTTCCATGCACATGACCAGGCAGAAAGACTTTCTGCATGATCTAAAGCTCGCTCCCAACTCTGGTTATGTGACATATGGCAACAACTCAAATTCACAAATTCGATGTTATGGCATCCTGACCAATGGCAATTTATGTGTCTCTAATGTGGCGTATGTGGCTGATCTGAAACACAACCTGATTACCGTGGCTCAAATCACTGATGCAAACCGAAGAGTTGAATTCTTCAAAAACATTAGCTACGTCGTGAAAGAAGACCGGAAAGAATAACTAATCAAATCTGATCACAAGAAAACATGTATCCATTAGAAATCAACATGATCATCGGAAAGCCTCAACTTTGTCTTCTCTCAAAGGTCGTTCCTGATGTTAGTTGGCTATGGCATAGGAGGCTCGCTCATCTCAACTTCCCATACATGAATGATCTTGTTTCTAGTTAAATGGTGCGAGGTCTGCCACTCCTCAAATTTGAAAATGATCATATTTGTGTTGCATGTGAACGTGGGAAACAATCCAAGAAAGATCATCCTGTAATCATTGAAAAGACAATTTCGGAACCTTCAGAACTTCTTCATATTGATATTTGTGTACCCTCCACCGTAGAAAGTCTGCATCACAAAAAGTACATTTTTGTGATTGTTGATGACCAAACAAGGTTCATCTGGGTCTTCTACCTTAGGCTAAAGTCTGAAATAGCCTCTAAGCTTATTAACTTCATCAAAGGTATTGAAGTTCTTGTCAAACTGTCTATTAGAAGATTCCGAAGTGACAATGGCTCGGAATTCACCAATGTCACCATTGAGAAATTCCTCTTTAACAAAGGCATCGACCACAATTTCTCTGCTCCCTACACTCCTTAATAAAACGGTATGGTTGAAAGAAGAAACTGAACTATCGTTGAAGCTGCTCGATTGATGTTGAATTTTGCAAATCTACCTCTCTATCTTTAGGCCAAAGCTGTGTCCACTGCCTATTTCACTCAAAACCAAAGCATCATTAATCTCCATCTCGACATGACACCGTATGAATCCATGAATGGTCGAAAGTCGAGTATCTCGTTTCTATATGTTTTCGGCTGCCGATGCTTTATCAAAAAACAACCATGATCAACTCACCAAGTTTCAACCTAACGCCGATGAAGAAATCGTTTGGGGATACTCAGCCAAATCCAAAGCCTACAAATTTTTGAATCGTCGAACTAGTGTACTTGAAGAAAGCTTTGATGTCACTTTTGATGACAATTTTGTTCGGAATTCTAGTCCAACTCATGTTACAACTCACATCATGGAGTCCGATGCTCCACTACCAGGATCTCCAAACTCCCAAATCATCTATGAAGTCGACTTTGAAATCCTGTTCATACCATTAGAAACTTCTCTTGATTCGGAATCTCGATCAAGACCGTCCTCATCATCTACAGCTCCAATTTCTCAAAATGTTTTTGGTCTGATACCTACCTTTCATCCATTTAATTCCGATCCATTTCAACCTTCTTAGGTTGAGGGGGAGAATAGTCATCCCTCTCTCGAATCAAATGTTGATGGGTTTCAAGATACAGCAGATCAATTCACAAAATTTGATCCCATTCCGAACAACAATGAAGACGATGCTAACTTCTTTCACTTTCCAAACGATGACGACGTCGACATATCAGGTCCAGAAGTTCAGATAGAGCATCATCCACAAATTCAAATTGTTCAGGGGCAGCAACACAACCCCATTTTTGATATCGGCTCATCCGATGCACAAAAACTTTCGAGATTACACATATGGACAAAGGATCATCCTCCAAATCAAGTCATCGGAAATCTCAACGCTGGTGTTCAAACTCGTTCTGCTACCAATATCCAAAATGAGTGTCACTTCTCGGCATTCATTTCAATGGTTGAACCAAAATCCATCAAAGAAGCTTTAGAACATGCCGATTGGATTACAACCATGCAAGAAGAATTAGCAGAATTTGACAGAAATGAAGTTTGGACTCTTGTCCCTCCTCCTCAGGATCACCCTATTGTTGGCACAAGATAGGTCTTCCGAAAGAAGCTCGACGACGTCTGTCACACCCCCAAACCAGAACGGCGGAAACGTTCGGAGACGGAGGACTTCAGGTAAGTATCACAACACATGCAATATAGTAATCAAAGTACAAACAACCATTGCATTAATAAGTATAAGTTTTACATAAGTGTTTAAACATTACATATTCAAACACCAAAGTAGGTACAGTAGAAGACAAGAGTTGCGGTACGGTACTAGGTAGTCTTCTCAAAAGCTTCGGGAGTGTACCTGTCTACTGGGTTCCTAAGAATACAAGTTATTTGGAAAGAGCAGATCGGCATTTAAGCTGGTGAGTTCATAAGTATTTTAGTTCTGTTAAGTATACTCTAAGTTCTTTGGAAAAGTTCACTAGTTCCTCCAGAAAATCCTATATTTCCCGAGGTGATAGACTGATAACCATAATAGTTTCCCTCTGTAATTACTTAGTTTATACTAATTATATATAACCCAATATCGAATGGACAGTTAAATGGGTGTATATGCCCGAAGCCCACAACCAAACAAGGAACAGGAAGTAAGGCGGAAGTCACACATTTCACTGTCAATCGGATATTACTTATGTATAACTCTTATGTAAAAACTAAGGAATGATAGAATTAACCACTAAAGGTCCTTTATGTTGTACTAGTTTACAGAAAATGAATGACTAAGTTCCCATTTGTAAAAGTGGTTTTATACCATAAACCGTTTCATTTGTAAAAGTGGTTTAATCCCATAACCGGTTCCTTTGTAAAAGTGGTTTAATCCCATAAACTGTTTCCTTTGTAAAAGTAGTTTAATTCCATAAACCGTTTCATTTGTAAAAGTGGTTTAATCCCATAAACCGTTTCATTTGTAAAAGTATTCTTAGTTATATCAGTTCTACAGTAAAAACATTAGTATTAATCCTGGAAAATATTATATTATCCATAATACTGCTTTGTGGTTTTAAATGTTCCAAAACCAGAAGTACAAGTATATTTGCCATACTTGATTTCATGATACGTAGTTTTTACTGTAAGTAAAAACTAACAGAAGGTATATTTGGTCAGGATGTAATTATCTTTTCTTACTGTTTTAAGAGAAGTATATTACTTAGTAATTTACTCATTGTTTTATCCATGTGAGTTCAATTAACCATACTGATATGACTGATGTGCCTGCTGCGACGTTCTTCAGGCGTCGGAAACGATATGATATTTGACACCCTAGGCCTGCCGGCCAAACTGTAATGAACAGTAAAGGTGCGGGATTGTCAGTCCCATATAGATCTATACACAAATTCACGCCCTCCCTACAGGAGATTCTGGTTAATAAGTCAGGACTTAAGGTCGTACTTAGATAAGTACACCATGAAGAGTCTCACAAATTTATTGTTTCAACGATATTTACGATGTATTATTACCCCGTGATTGCTAACACTGGTACTCTGTATCGTACCCTTGTTAATGCAAACTCGGTATGATGTATTATTACCCCGTGATTGCTAACCCTGGTACTCTGTATTGTACCTTTGTTAATGCAAACCCGGTATGATGTATTATTACCCCGTGATTGCTAACCCTAGAACTCTGTATCGTACCTTTGTTAATGCAAACCCGATATGATGTATTATTTCTTCTTTAATATGTTATCCATATATTAAAGGTATTATACATATCCTGCTATAGATAAATGGATTTTGGTAATTTCCTTGGAAAGTATACAATCGTGAATCATACTTGTATATTTAGTTTTGAATCATAAATTATACCTATTATAATTTATATGTTCTATCTGATTAGCATGATTTCTCATGTATGAACACCTTTGCTCAGCATGATACAAAGGTAATGATACCGAATGAAATAACCTTTTATATTCATATATGTAAAAACTATTTCAAAGAATTTAACGGAGTTTACATGACTTTAAAGATTTAACGTGGCTTTAAGTCATTTTGGAAGTATTCGGTAATCCTTAAAAACATAAGGAAAGCCTTTGTGTGATTATTATCACATACAGTTATTAACACAATTTATATTGTGTTCAACTTGTATTCCCCCCCTAAAAAGCATTTAAAAACCATTAAAAAGGTAAATTATAGGTGATTTGGGCAGCGTTTCGTTTCTATAGATGATCTTTCTCGAAGAAACCGCGAGTTTTTGAGTAAAAACCGGCTTTATGCGGGCAGCACTTCGACTGGAAAGAGGTTATCTTCTCGCGAATTTCAGGGCTCCGGTGCTTGCTTCGGGTTTTAGATATGATACCGGGGCCTTGGGGGGTCGTGAGAAAGTTTAGGGGGTGAAAAGGTGAAAAAGTGTGAAATTTGGGGTGAAAAACCTCTCAAGTCCGAGAAGTCTCGCACCCTTTACATAGGGGTGCGAGGGTTCGGCCAGGGAGGTGAGTCATCGGACAGGTGGCGAGGCTTCGGACAGCTGGCGAGGGCGAAGGTGAGTCAGCAGCCACGCGTCAGAAGGAGAAGCGAAGCTGGAGGCGGTTCTCAGATGCGTGTCGGATCAGGAGAGGACCGAACTTCGGTCCAATCAGGAGGCGCCATGACGACTTCGGACCAATCAGCAGGTCACACGCGTACTTCGGTCCAATCAACAGTGAACACGTGTCCGACACGGGAAGGCCTCGCATGCGAGGGTGACGTGGCCGAAGAGGGTCCATGCGATTTTTCCCGGTTTTCTAGATTTTTCGATTTTCGTGCCAAAAACTTGCGAAATTCAAAACTTTCGCATACGAGCTCCGTTTTTTGCGTTCTTTATATGCACGAGTAGGTAAAATTATACTCTACGCCTTTTGTTTAGACTTCGTCGGCTAATTTTGAATTTATTTTTAATATTATTATTTTTAACACACCGGGACAGAAAATCCGTTAAAAATTCATAACTTCTTCATCCGACGTCCGTTTTCGTCTGTCTTTTTACCGTTGTACTACTTTTGACGAGACCTTCGATTCTCGTTTAAGTTGTGTCGGCTAAATATCGATCAATTTATATTTTGAATTTTTAGCTGTGTACTGTTAAACCGAAACTTAGAAAAATCATAACTTCCTCATACGAAGTCAGATTTTTACGTTCTTTTTATGAACGTTCTCGGTTTAACATATTCTACAACTTTCATTTAGATTGTTAAGGCTAAAAAGCCTTTTATTGAAAATTCACTTTTTACACTGAACAGTGTTTTGCCGGTTTTGTCGCGGATTTTCGATTGGTCATAACTTCTTCGTTATAACTCAGATTTCAGTGTTCTTTATACTTTTGGAAACCTTTTTACAATCTCTACCACTTTGTTCATCCCAATTACGATTATTGATCAATTTATTTTTGACCTAAATTTGACTGGTGTCACATTATCCCCCCGTTAGAGGGAATTTCGTCCAGAAATTAAGTCTAAAGTGATACTCATGGACTAGGTCTAATCTTCCCTTTCCCAAGTGAATTCAGGTCCCCGGTTTGTAATCCAGCGAACCTTCACTAACGGGATAAGACTTTGCTTGGTTCTTTTGATTTCCCTATTGTTGGATATTATTCCTTTTATATCAGCTCAGATACCGATTGTTGGAAAAATAAAAATCTGATCACCACAACAACAGGATCGGTTACCAGTTACAGTGTGACAGATATATAAGTTAAAGATATAAGATGTAGATATATATATAAGAATAATAAATGCGGAATAAGTATAAATATGAAAGCTATAAATGACTGAAAGCTATAATAATATAAATGACTGTATTTAAATGACGTAAAGCTATAAATAATATAAATGAATGTATTTAAATGACGTAAAGCTATAAATAATATAAATGACTATATTTAAATGACATAAAGCTATAATAAAGTATATAAATATATATCAAGTAGGTTCGTCAATAAATTGATTGAACTAGACTGATGGAACGACTGGTCGATATTTGAACTCTTGGAATGACTGGTCGATATTGGGACTCTTGGAGCGACTGGTCTATATTGGGACTCTTTGAACGACTAATCGATATTGGGACTCTTGGAACGACTGGTCGATATTTGTTCAAAGATCAATTCGGTGTTTGATAAGTAACAAAAAGTTCATTCAAAGCTCGGTTTTATGTAAAACAAGTTGTTTACAAAAGCGTAAAACATACATGAGTTTATGTATTTGTATTTGAGGTATTTTTGGGTAAAAACATGCACACGGGTCGTGTATGATAAGGCATAAGTGACACGGGTCGTGTAGGAAGGTTTAGGAGAGTTTTGGAGGGTTTTCTTGATGATGATGCTGAACACGGGGCGTGTTGATTTTAGGCTTGTTTTTAACACGGGGCGTGTTGATGTACAGATGCAAACAGAGGGGTACACGGGGCGTGTCTGATATAAGGCATGCTGAACACGGGGCGTGTTCACGCAGCTGTCAATTTCAGGATTTTTGTGATTTGAAGGTAAGTTTTGTTTGTGATGTTTTGGCTAAGGTAATGGTGTTATGGTGTTTTGAGGATGTTTTCAAGGTTGTTTAGAGGTTGGAAGGAGGTTGATATAAGGTGGTGATGGTGGTGAAATTTTTATGAAGATGATGATGAATAGTGATGGGTTTTGTGGTTGATCTTGATGCAGAAGGTTTTCGGGTGTTTCATGGTTGTGTTTTGGTGTTTTGATGTAAGGAAGTGTTTGGTGGTGTATAGTGTGATGAACAAAGGTAGTGAAGATGAAGAACCTTGAGTTTCAATGAAGAAGATGAAGATGGTTGATGGTGTTCTTCATTTCATTGTTGATGATCTTGATGTTCTTCACTTCATTGTTGTTTGATCTTGGTGTTCTTCATTTTCTCCATGGATTTGTCTTTGTTCTTGAAGAAGATGAAGATTGGTGATGTTCTTGGGAGTAATTGGTGTTTGTAAGAAGTGTTACAAGATTACAAATGAACACACTCTATCATACATACAAACTCACGTATACATATATGAGTAAGACATATCTTCATGCACTTGAGTTTAAGTGAAAGAGTTGGCTGCAAGTTGTGGTACAGTAGGAGGCAAAAACGTGGGTGTGGGTTTTTTCTTCACATTTCCATTGCTTTGTTGACTATTCCTTGTTGACTACTTCCACATTGTTGACTTTTTAACATACAACATACATATATACATATATATATACATAGTACATATATATGTATATATATATATATATATATATATATATACATATGTATATATATATATATATATATATATATATATATATATATATTGTTGAAACTGTTTAGTCGCACAGCTAAATTTTCTCGTTTATGCGTTTTCCGTCTTTCGCACGTTTTCGTATTTTCCGTTTTCATCACGCATTCATGCAACCTGAAATAACTGATAATATTTGTTAGATAATACAAAAAAAGTTCGTCTTATTTCAGTGATGGTCACATACAAGGTCACATACAAAAACATTTTTCAACAATTTCCCCTATTTGATCATTGCTGAAATAAGGACAGGTATGATATAATCACATTGACAGTTTAACTTTTGAAGATTCGAGATAAAAGATTTTTCAATAGATAAGATATATATAAAACCATAGTAATTGATTTGAAAGTTTGTGACTTGGTTTAACATATCTTATGTAAATGATTTTTAGAAATTTGTTTCCGAATCAAAGTCTCGGGTTCGGTTATCAAAGGGTAGCCATATATGTATCTAAAGAAATTTCCTAATATTTTATAGTATTATTAATGACGACAAGTGGTCTAACAGGTCGATTCAGATGAACGCTCATAGGTATAGCTCACACTTCACTTGGGTGTTTGGTTGTTCTGGCAGCAGAACAAGTTAATGATCACTAAAATGAGTGATATCTTTCTCTGACGACTCACACTCATATTGGAGGTGTTCAGCTAGGCTTTTCCTGAAAGGTCACTTAGTCTCATTATTAGATAATCAATCACATAAGACTGGTTTCGGCATTACTCAGCGGGTTTCTTCATTTATGCCATTTACTTTCACTCTCTCTCCGTCGGGAAATACATGTAGTGGGGTTTAGCAATTTTCATAGTGCAGTTTGCAACTAAGATTCTTTAGTGATGAAGGCTACAGTATCCCGGGAAATTCAATGTTGTTGTAGCTTCTTCTTCAACGGTATTCTGTTTGTTGATCAATATCGATTTTTGTAAAAAGATATTTTGTTTTGGCATCGAAAGTTTGCTATATTTGAGAAAATTGGGATTTTGAGAGTATCTATCTTGCAGGATTAAGATATATTCTTTTGTGAAAAATGGTTAAAAACAGATCACGGGATCTTATGATGTTTCTTTTGAAATAACCATTTGGTTGAAAAGTTTGTTTGAAAATACCAAATGTAGAATATTTTTGTTTTCTTTGGTATTTCTTCGGTGAATGATTTGGCCTTTTTGTTGATTTGTCTTTATCTTGATTCGTTTTTGAAGATTGGATGTGGATAGATTTTTTTTTCTTTGATAAGTGATTGTTGAAATCCTTTTTGTTTCGTCTTTTCTTGTTGATGGATCACGGGATCTCAAGAGTTCATTTTTGGTTGGCTTATATCTACGTGGGGATTGGTGGCATAAAAGACAGTTTGTCTAGTATGTAAGAAATGAATGTATCGTCCCTGGTCATTTTGATATCTAAGCAAAAAGGAGACCGTGACAAGGTATAATCGGATATACCTTATAAGCAATAGTGACACACCTAAGCTCACAAGAAATGAATTCCACAGTGATATAGATTGACGAGGCACAAATTCTCACATGGGTTTTTGTTTTCATCTGAACCTCCTAACCTTATGTCCCTTGATTGTTTAAAATCGTCAATAATGAAATAAAATCGAAGGAAATAAAGTTATATACATTATGAAAAGTATGAGATTTGAACCTTCACTCCAATTGAGAATCAATATGACTTAAAATCTTCATCGAGCATAAGCATCTGAAAATTAAGTCAAGACACGATTAATCACAAGGTTCTATAAAAGCTTATTATGGTAAGTCTTTTATTTTCTTTTTGAAGATTTGTTTATCTGAATGTTTTTGGAAATATTGGTTATTTGAATGTTTTTGGTTTTTTTTTAAAAGAAAGCAATTTTTAATTGTTTTGAATTTTCTTTTTGAATGAAAGTAAACACACTTTTGTACAAACAAAAAGTAAAAGTTTAAGGATGGATGTTATCTGGATTTAACATTCCTAGACGGCCTAGGAAGTATTGAAACTTTGTTTCATCGAGAGCCTTAGTGAAGACATCGACAATTTGATCTTCGGAGTTGATGAAGTGTAGTTCGATATGACCCTTTTGAATGTTGTCTTTGATAAAGTGATATCGAATGTCGATGTGCTTTGTCATGTAATGGTGAACGGGATTGTGAGAAATGGCAATTGCACTGGTTGAGTCACAAAATATGTGAATTTGTGAGATTTTGAAGCCATAGTCACGCAGTTGAGTTTGCATCCATATGACTTGTGAGCAACAGCTGGCGGCAACGACGTATTCAGCTTCTGCTGTTGATGTGGATACACAAGTCTGTTTCTTTGAAGTCCAACTCACTAGTCTACCTCCTAGGAATTGACAGCTACTAGATGTACTCTTCCTATCTAGCTTGCATCCTCCGTAGTCTGAGTCGGTGAAAGCGTTCAGCTGAAAATCGGATTTAACTGGATACCAAAGGCCAAGTTTGGGAGTGCCTTTAAGGTATTTGAAGATGCGTTTCACAGCAACTACATGGGATTCCATAGGATTTGCTTGGCATCTGGCACACACACATGTAGAAAACATGATGTCAGGTCTGCTGGCAATGAGGTATAAGAGTGATCCGATCATTCCACGATATCTTTTCTGGTCAACGGGTTTGCCATTTAAGTCTGCATCGATTTTGTATCCAAAAGCCGTTGGGGTTTTTGCGGTATTGGATTTGTCCATTGAAAAGCAAGTGAGTAGGTTTTTGACATAATTCTCTTGGTTGATGAAAATGCCATCAGTTGACTGTTTGATTTGATGTCCGAGAAAAGTAGTCATCTCCCCAATCATGCTCATTTGAAATTTGCTCTTCATTAGATCTGCAAACTTAACACTTAAAGATTCATCAGTAGAACCGAAAATAATGTCATCAACATATATTTGTACGATTAACAGATGTTTATTAAATATTTTACGAAAGAGGGTTTGATCGATTGAACCTCTTTTAAAACCTGATTCTTCGAGAAAGGTTGACAACGTGGCATACTAAGTTCGGGGTGCTTGTTTCAAGCTATAGACAGCTTTCTGCAATTTAAAGCTGTGATCTGGAAATTTGGGATCTTCGAAACCTGGTGGTTGTTGGATGTATACTTCGTGATCTATCTCTCCGTGTAAGAATGCACATTTAACGTCCATTTGGAATACTTTGAAATTCTTATGTGCAGCATATGCAAGAAAGATGCGAATTGCTTCAATTCGGGCAACTGGAGCATACGTTTCATCGTAGTCGATTCCCTCTTGTTGTGAATATCCTTTGACTACAAGATGTGCCTTGTTTCGACAAATGATTCCTTGATCGTCAGTCTTGTTTCTGTATACCCATCTTGAACCTATAACAGTAACATCGGGTGGAGTAGGAATAAGATTCCATACGTCGTTTCTTTCAAATTCTGCTAGCTCTTCTTGCATAGCTTTTACCCAGTCTGGATGTTTTATAGCAGAATGTATGGTTTTGGGTTCAGTCATGAATAAGAAGGCTCCAAATAAATATTCATTTGTGGATGCGGCTCTAGTCTAAATGCCTGAGTTGGGATCTCCGATGATTTGGTCTGTAGGATGATTTCTGATCCACTTTATTAAGCGATTCTCTTCCGCTATAATAATTGGAGTTTCAGTATCCCATTGTTCTTCTCTGGGTGTTTCATCTTGGAATAGCTTTGAAGGTTCCCCCATAAATGATGCATCGGGATTGTTTTGGCTATTTGGGGATTGGGTGATCAAAGGAGGATTTGGTGTTTGTTCCAAAGAGGATGTATGTGTTGGTGGTTCCCCCTCAAATTGATCTACATCATTTTGGTTTGTTTGTGTAATAACTTCACTGGGTGTTCCTCTAGGGTCAATTGAAGTAGTTAGAAGTTCAGAATTGTAAGCGGTTTTTGGTTGTTCAAAAAGTAAATCAAGATCGACTTCAATGTCTATGTCAGGAGAAGGTGTTTGTTGAATTGGATTTTGAAAAATATTATCAATCATTTTAGAACCAAAATGTTCACGATCCAATTTCCTGACATAAAATTCATCGAAATGAACATCGGTACTTTCTTCAATTACTCTAGTACGTTTGTTCAGTACTCGATAAGCAGCTGAAGAAAACGAGTAACCAAGGAAAATTCCTTCGTCCGACCTTGATTCAAATTTTGAAAGGTGATCTTTATTGTTCTTTACGAAGCATCGACAACCAAAAATATGAAAAAATTTAATGTTTGGTTTTCGGTTGTTAATGACTTCATATGGTGTTTTATGAAGATGTTTATGGATTAAGGAACGATTTTGAGTGTAGCAAGCTGTGGCTATTGCTTCTGCCCAGAAGTATTGTGGCAGATCAGCGAAGATAAGCATTGATTTTGCAGCTTCACATAAAGTTCGGTTCCTTCTTTTGACAACACCGTTCTGTTGTGGAGTGTATGGAGCTGAGAAGTTATGTTCAATTCCTTTGTCTTTGAGAAATGAATCTAGAGTCTTGTTTTTGAACTCTAAACCATTATCACTTCGGATTCTTCGAACAGGTCTTTTGAGCTTCAGTTCGATTTGTTTGATGAAGTTGATCATCTCTTCAGGTGCTTCTGATTTTAGTCTTAAGAAAAAGATCCAAGTAAAGCGCGAGAAACCATCAACGACAACAAGAATGTACTTATTCCCTTGTATGGTTTGGGTTTTGGCAGGGCCACAAAGGTCTATGTGCAACAATTCTAGTGGTTCGGATACACTAGATTCTGAGATGCTTTTGTGATTTGATTTGGAAAGTTTTCCTTTTTCACAAGCGGCACAAAGAGTTTCGTTATCGAGCTTCAGAAGTGGTAGCCCTCGAACAAGATCATCGCCGATCAATTTGTTGATGTACCCAAAGTTTAGATGGGAAAGGCGGCGGTGCCATAACCAACTAATATCTGCTAGGGCTTTAGATAGCAGACATATATCGGGTTTACCATAGATAAGATCCATGTCAACTGGATACATATTTCCGGCACGGTCAGAATCAACTATAACATCTTTGGTTTTGGCGTCCATGATCAAGCTTCGTTGTTTGGTGAATAGAACTTCAAGATTGTTATCACACAGTTGAGAAACACTGATGAGGTTGTGTTTTAGGTCATCGACGAAGGCAACTTTCTTTATGGTGAAATTACCATTAGTTATGTTTCCATAACCCTTGATTTTTGCTGTCGTGTTGTTGCCGAAGGTAACATCTTGATTGGTTTGTATAGGTTTGAAGTCACGTAAGTAGTTTCGGTTTCCTGTCATATGCTTGGAGCAGCCACTATCAATATACCATGTATCATCATTGGGTTCTCCAGCATTAAGTACCTGCAATGAGACAGAAAGTTTAGGTACCCAAATCTGAATGGGTCCTGGTTTGTCAGTTGATATTTTGGGTTCTTTGCTTAATGAATTTCTAGCATTTAACTTCGCGTTGTTGTAAGAGTTTGGTTTACGAGGATGGAATGGTTGAGGTTTGATTTGATTTATCAAGTTTACCCAAAATGTGATTTGTTTTTGAAAATCTGTGGGTTGATAAGATCTGTGATTTGGTGAAAGATATCCTAGATGTGACGGTTTTTTTGAAAAGTTTTCTTCATATCTGGGATGTGAAGGGCGGTTTTGAAAAGCTTTTTGATGATGATGGTTTGGAACTTTCTGATGTGATTGTTTTTGAAAGTTCCTTGAATGATTAAAAGCGATATCTTGAAAGCGGTTTTCAAAAGGTTTTGGTTTTTGTTTGAAAACCTATTTTTGAGGTATGACGTAGGGTTGAACTGGTTTCTTTGGTTTGTTTTCAAAAGCTTTTGGTTTGAAAAGTGGGGGTTTGTTGACTTGAATGGATTTTTTTCTTGTTTGTTGTTTCTTGGAGTATTTTTGTCCCGGACTAGTTTTTCCAACAATTGATGAACTCATTGTAGGAAAAGCAGTTGGTACAGAAGTACTACCATCCTCATAAGAGGAATTTTCTCCATTCAAAAAGTTTTTGAGTTTGGTGGTTCCGTCGATATGTTTGATTTGGTGAGTTAAAGAACTAGCAGAGTCTGTTTCAGAATTTACAACTCTTTTGAAAGACTTTTTGGAAACAGTGAAAGCAGTATCATCTGGGCTACAGTTGATAACTGTTTCGTGATATGAATCTTCCTCATTAACAGATGTGAAAAGATCTGGTAGAGTGGATTCAGAGTTTTCACAATTCGTCATGTTTTCCTGTTTTGCTTGTTTAATTTCAAAGGATTCTCTTCCAATTCCTGGTCTGTAATTCGTATCAATTTTGCCAGTTCCTAAGGTGTTTGCCTTGGTGAAAATATCATCACTTAGTTTTCTAGCAACTTTGATAGAATCCATATTCCATATCAGTCTTTTATTCTCAGTTTCAAGAGAATTGATTTGTTTTAAAGAATCAGTCAGTTTTTCATTTAAAATATTGTATTTGTCAGTTGATTCTTGAAAGTCTTGTTTCAACTGAAGGATTTCCATTTCTAAAACATCTTTTATTTCAGAAGAAATGACTGACTGATTTTTTTGTTCCAAATCCCTTTTCTGAATTAGGGTCTGATTTAATTGTTCCAAGACGTGATTATAATCTTCTGCTTTTCTTTCAACGTCTCTTTCCAATTTGCTTTTTGTTCTTGTTGATTCTCCAAATTTGAGTTGCAAGGTTTGTAACTCAGATTTGTAGATATCATAATTGACCATTGTGTCATGATATGTTTTGAGATCAGCTTCCAGACTAGTCTCAATTTTGGTTATGTAGGATTCAAAAATTGTTTTGGAAAAACCAAGTTCATAGATCATAGACCATACCTGTTTTATGACGTTGGGAGCTCTTGAAGGTATATCAACACCAGCTACGAAGCAGAAGTTTGATTGTGCTTGTTCATTGTCAGCTTCGTCATCAGAAGTTGGCCAGTATTCCATGCTTGGTTCATGGATTGCCATCAATGCTCTTTGGTTTTCTTGGTTTTCCAGTTTCTTCAGTTCATCGACTCTTTGAGCATAGTATGCTGAGACTTTGATTTTTGTTTTGTTTTTGGCTCGACATTCTCTGGCATAGTGATTTGTTCCTTTGCAGTTGTGACATATGATCACTTCTTCATCACTATCATCCTTTTGACTCTTAATCGGAAGTCTTTCAGGTGCTTGAGTTTGGGTTTTTTGGGAAGGTTGAGAATGGTTTTGTTGGAATCCAAAATTTTGGTTGTTTTGAAAACCATTGTTTTGATTGTTGTAACCTTGATTTTGGAAACCTCTGTTTTGATTTTGAAAATTGTTGTTTGGATTGTGATTATGACCTGAGTTGGGATTGTTTTGAAATCCCTGGTTTAGAAAACCTTGGTTTGAGTTGTTATGGAAGGAAGGTCTTTGAGAATTTTGTCCAAAGTAAGGTCTAGGTTGAAAACCTGAGTTGTTTTGTCCAAAAGATGGTCTGTTTTGAAATTTTGGTCTAAAATTTGATTGACCTTGATTTGGGAGAAATCTCTGGAGATTTGTGTTTGCAACCAACGCACACAGTTGTTGATAGTCTGCTTCATCATTTGAATCAGACTGGAAGGCTTGGTTTTGAAAAGATGTAGTCTGATTAAAATGATTAAAGTTTTGATCATTGAAAGGTGTTTGGTTTTGAGAAGATGTGGACACAAGAGCAAGTGGTCCTCCAAAAGTTAAAGTGGTTGGTGGGTCAATCGAGGATTCATACGATTGAAGTTCTCCATACAAATTGTACAAAGTTTCAGTATGAATAGCTGGATTTCCCTGAATAATGAGTTTAACCATTTTCCAGCTTTCGAAAAGATTGTTTAAAAATTTGAGATTTATCTCATGTTATGTCTTTTTGATACTCAAATTGTTCATTTTGACCATAATAAGATTGAACCTGTCGTGAGCATCATGGGTGGTTTCTGATGAAAGCATTTTGAAATTATCGAATTCATTCAAAACTGATGTTCTTTTGTTTCCGATAATTCTTTTATTTCCACAAAAACGATTTTTCAAATTTTCCCAAATTTGATTTGCGGTTAACAGTATAATGTCATCCATTTGACTTAGAATACTGTCAGGTATTCCAGACACAAGTTCCTTTTTGGCTTGGAGTTCCAACTTTCTTCTGATTTCGGTTTGAGTGGCTTGATTTGTAGCAAGAATAGCCATATTTTCTGGAGTAATATATGTTCCTTCTACGCATTTCCAGACATCTTCATTTATAGCGTTAAGATGAAGATTCATACGGCCAACCCACGAATTATACTCTTCAGGAATAAGTATGGGTGCCCGTGAACCAGATCCTAAGCTATTTGCAATGGAGACAGAGTTCATGTTGGAGTAATTTGCCAAAGACATTTTTTTGAAAATTTTTTTTTGAAAGGATTTTGAACAAGTGATATTAAAATGAAATATTTAAAGAAAAGCTTATGGAAGGTTTATAAACGCTATAACCAAAAGTTTTTCGACAAAAATTTCAAGGTAAATCACACAAGCTCTGATACCAATTGTTGGATATTATTCCTTTTATATCAGCTCAGATACCGATTGTTGGAAATATAAAAATCTGATCACCACAACAACATGCTCGGTTACCAGTTACAGTGTGACAGATATATAAGTTAAAGATATAAGATGTATATATATATATATATATATATATATATATATATATATATATATATATATATATATATATATATATATATAAGAATAATAAATGCGGAATAAGTATAAATATGAAAGCTATAAATGACTGAAAGCTATAATAATATAAATGACTGTATTTAAATGACGTAAAGCTATAAATAATATAAATGAATGTATTTAAATGACGTAAAGCTATAAATAATATAAATGACTATATTTAAATGACATAAAGCTATAATAAAGTATATAAGTATATAAATATATATCAAGTAGGTTCGTCAATAAATTGATTGAACTGGACTGATGGAACGAGTGGTCGATATTTGAACTCTTGGAATGACTGGTCGATATTGGGACTCTTGGAGCGACTGGTCTATATTGGGACTCTTTGAACGACTAATCGATATTGGGACTCTTGGAACGACTGGTCGATATTTGTTCAAAGATCAATTCGGTGTTTGATAAGTAACAAAGAGTTCATTCAAAGCTCGGTTTTATGTAAAACAAGTTGTTTACAAAAGGGTACAAAATACATGAGTTTATGTATTTGTATTTGAGGTATTTTTGGGTAAAAACATGCACACGGGTCGTGTATGATAAGGCATAAGTGACACGGGTCGTGTAGGAAGGTTTAGGAGAGTTTTGGAGGGTTTTCTTGATGATGATGCTGAACACGGGGCGTGTTGATTTTAGGTTTGTTTTTAACACGGGGCGTGTTGATGTACAGATGCAAACAGAGGGGTACACGGGGAGTGTCTGATATAAGGCATGCTAAACACGGGGCGTGTTCACGCAGTTGTCAGTTTCAGGATTTTTGTGATTTGAAGGTAAGTTTTGTTTGTGATGTTTTGGCTAAGGTAATGGTGTTATGGTGTTTTGAGGATGTTTTCAAGGTTTTTTAGAGGTTGGAAGGAGGTTGATATAAGGTGGTGATGGTGGTGAAATTTCTATGAAGATGATGATGAATAGTGATGGGTTTTGTGGTTGATCTTGATGCAGAAGGTTTTGGGGTGTTTCATGATTGTGTTTTGGTGTTTTGATGTAAGGAAAGTGTTTGGTGGTGTATGGTGTGATGAACAAAGGTAGTGAAGATGAAGAACCTTGAGTTTCAATGAAGAAGATGAAGATGGTTGATGGTGTTCTTCATTTCATTATTGATGATCTTGATGTTCCTCACTTCATTGTTGTTTGATCCTGGTGTTCTTCATTTTCTCTAGGGATTTGTCTTTGTTCTTGAAGAAGATGAAGATTGGTGATGTTCTTGGGAGTAATTGGTGTTTGTAAGAAGTGTTACAAGATTATAAATGAACACACTCTATCATACATACAAACTCACGTATACGTATATGAGTAAGAAATATCTTCATGCACTTGAGTTTAAGTGAAAGAGTTGGCTGCAAGTTGTGGTAGAGTAGGAGGCAAAAACGTGGGTGTGGGTTTTGCTTCACATTTCCATTGCTTTGTTGACTATTGCTTGTTGACTACTTCCACATTGTTGACTTTTTAACATACAACATACATATATACATATATATACATAGTACATATATATGTACATATATATGTGTGTGTATATATATATATATATATATATATATTGTTGAAACTGTTTAGTCGCACAGCTAAATTTTCTCGTTTATGCGTTTTCCGTCTTTCGCACATTTTCGTATTTTCCGTTTTGATCACGCATTCATGCAACCTGAAATAACTGATAATATTTGTTAGATAATACAAAAAAAGTTCGTCTTATTTCTGTGATGGTCACATACAAGGTCACATACAAAAACATTTTTCAATTCCTATCCATGGTTTTCATTGGTTCTTTTACAGAGTGTAGACTTTTATTTAACTTGATTTCATCGAGTGAAATAACAAGTGTTTCATCGGATATACACCTCTTTAGATTAGATATGTGAAAGGTGGGATGAATGTTATTAAGTTTTTGTGGTAGTCTAAGTTTATAAGCTACAAGACCGATTTTGGTAAGAATATCGAATGGTCCTATGTACCTTGAATTTAGTATTCCACTCTTTCTCAAGCGTATCTTGTCCTTCCGGGGTGAGACCTTCATATGACAAGGTCATCAATCCTGGAATTTCAAGGGTTTTCTTTTATTGAAGCCATAGCTTCTCTGATTAACTCTGGAAGCTTTATGTCGCTTCCTGGTTCGTATTTTCTTTTTGGTAGTTTTTCGGATGAATTCTGGACCAACGAAGGTGATGTGTGGAAATTTGACCTCTGGCTAGTTGGGTGTCACCAACTTTAGTCCAGTGCAGATAGGATCTACACTTGCGACCACAGAAGGTTTTGAATGGAGCAACTTGAATGCTAGCATGATAAAGGACTCGACTAATTGGTAAATGGGTATTCCATACTTTACCATAGTCGATCGCATACGTTCTTATCCATTCTTCCCAAGGTTTCACCTGCCACATTTCCAGGTTTCAAGGATTCCTGTTGAACCTCCTTACTTTGTGTGGACAAATTTGAATGGGTTATCATAGTCAATGATTGGCTCTACGACCTGAGTACTCTTTCCGACTTAGGGTGTCAGCTACTATATTGGCTTTGTCGGGATGATAACGAATTTCGAATTCGTAGTCATTTAGTAGCTCGGCCCACTATCGTGGTCTCACGTTGAATTCCTCCTGGTATAATATATGATAAAGGCTTTTGCTCCGAAGTTCATGATAAGACTCATACTTAGCTCATCCACCATCACCTCGTGTATACAAGTCGTATATAATTTAGATTTTACAAAACGTTCGGATGGGTGACTCTGCCCCAAGTCCACAACCAAACAACGAACAGGAGATAGGGCGGAACTACAAAACAAGGAACATGAGATAGGGCGGAACTACACATCCTTAATCTTGTTGAGTCTAAATTATATACCACTCTCGTGTATACACTTATTAGCGGTAGATTAACCCTATGAGTTCTTAGTCTCTATTCTTGAACTTGACCTGCGGTACAATGATTTTCCTATGAGATCTATTGGGGTACTTCGGTGGTTACTGACTTCTAAGACTACTTCAGTGCTTTTCGTTTGAAGTTTCCTATCTACTGAGTAGGCTAAAATAGTGTGGTACCCTTCGCATGGGTACTTCTGAAGTTTTGAAATAAGAGACAACCTAAGGGTTTGCGTTATGGATTGGAAGAATTTCATCTTACTGCTGATTAAGGAAAAGTTCTCTTACACAGCATAAGAATTTTCACATGGTAAGGGCCAGGCCAAACCATGTCGAATGAGGATGTCAGAATTTTCTCGACGAAATAGATATTAAGTCATTCTGGGAGGAATGATTACTAGGATGATATCCTATGTACCTAAGTTTTCAGCGCTTCCGGTTTTATTTTGTTATTACCGTTACGAATCCCCTTTTTGATTTGAAATTGGCGGGTACTACCAATACGAGGGTTCTGATAATTATGAACTTTCATGAAATGATCTTTACTAGGTCTCTCTATAATCGCTTGGTGTATACAAGTCATGTCTAATTAAGATTGGTAGAACCTTTGACTGAGCAACCCTGCCCTAAATCCACAACCAAACAAGGAACAGGAAATGAGGCTGGATTACTCACTCTAAGTTTATAAATCTTAATTATAAATGACCCTTATGTATACACTAAGTCATCATAGCTTACCTGTTAGGGTTTCAAATTTTATATAATTGTTGTGATTTAATTTGAACGGGAGAGTAATCATAATTATAGATAGTTATCGGGGTTTGGAAGCGTACCAAAATACAGCAGGGTTCTTTGATGCCTTCCCATGTAGTGGGGTCAAACCCCTCCTGCTCCCCCGTTGTTCTTCTCTGTTGCACAGTCCCTCTTGTAATGTCTTATTTCACCACAAAGGTGACATATGGGAATGGTTCCAACATTGGTAGTTGAAGTGATGAACTCAACCGGAGTTCTACAGATGCGGGCGGTGTGCCCCTTCATGTTGCATCTATTGCAATGCAGCTCTCGGCAAACTGCATGATGATGGTAGTTGCACTTGCTGCAGTGTGGGAGGTTTCCTAAGTACGGCGTGGTCGGTGCTAGAATAACAGGGCTAGTGGGGGTAATGACTGCCCTAGTTCGTTGCCCTCTGTTAGGTTCTTGAGTTGAATAACTCCCTTTCTTGTTCTCGAACATTTGTTTCAGGATATTAGGCTTAAGGTTCAAAGTTTCCTTACAAGTAGGTGCTCGTTGCTGTACTTGGCCATCACCACGATCGAGATTGCCGATAGGATTACTACTAACATTTGCGTTGTTAGCATTAAGGTGTGCCATGACAGCTGCTACAGCTGCTGTGACTGCAGCTTGAAACGTAGCCGCATCTATTTGAAGGATTGGCGTTTTGCTGGTGGGTTGGTTACGTTCCTTCGGAGGCATGATTCTTTTTCATGATAAGAAAATGAGCTCGTGAGCGACTATCATTGTCTCTAGAAATATTCTAACCATTTGTATCTATGTATAAATCTTTCGTTTTGTTATATTGTTCTCAATGATTCGACCTGCATCCCTATGATGCAGTCCTGGTAAGGAACATAAATAAGTTTCTAGAATGGTTATGAACCGAGTATCATCCGAACTAAGTTACCTTCGATTGGTGGATATCGTTTTCCAACTTTCGAAAATATTCGAAAACAATTCATAACATTGTCTACATAAAATAGACTTATGAATTTGAGAAGTAATCACTATCAATTAAGATTTCGTGATCTAATTTATTGTTATTAGCCGTGATAGGAAAAGAGGATAAGCTCAAAACCTAATGTGAGTGGTATAAATACTAACTCACTAGGTTGTATCAGTTATTAGTTATTACTTAAATGAAAAGGCGCTCAAACACTTCACATGAATCACGCGTGGTTTTCTTTTGTTCTCTGTTCTATTCTGGGTGGTAACAATTTGTTCTCTCCTGGTATCTATAGGGTGTCCTTCTCCTCCGTAGGTATATTGAATTCCCGAGCTATCTTACTTCCGATTCTGATACTGATCCCCATTATTTCGTAATGAAGATTTTGAATCTCGGAAGTTCATGTGAATCTCTCATTGGTGTCCTTAATAGGGTAAGGGCACTAAATGATTTCTATAGTTTATTTACTTATCATATGTTTCTTTCTCGGAATTTTCCTAATGAAATTCTGTTGGATCTTCCTTGACTATTCTATTGGTTGCCGGAGTGACTACATTTATCTAAGGGGTTTACACGAGAATGGGAATGTCTAAAGAATCTATGAGAAAATTTAAATTTTTACGAAGGTGATCCTTTCTGGTCCTTCTATAATCATATGGTGTGTATTGATTATATATAATCCAGATCAAATAGACCTTCGAATAAGTAATCCTACTCTAAAACCACATCCAACCAAGGAAAAGGAAGTAGAGTGAAAATCACATATTCTAAGTCTATAAAATCTCGGCTATATATAACCTTAACGTATCCACTTAATAATTATAGACTTATCAGAAAATATATTTTTAACATTTCCCCAAGGTTATTTATGGTATCTAAAATACCTCCATGGTATTTTAATTATAAGTTTGATTCTTGGACTTCTAGATATAAGAACTTGACAAGTTTTCAGTTTTCTTGTTATGGCATCCTAAAATACTCCCATAGTATTTTAATCTTTATGTTTGGTTCTAGAATTCTTCTAGTACTTAGGTAAGTTTTAGACCTGTTGCAACACTACAATCACTCCCCAAACACATGTTGGTCATATCTCAAATGAATATAGTTGATCAGGCTATATTGATCCCAGATATGATTACGTCACTGTCTAGGTTTAACAGCAATGTCCAACATCCAAATACTTTTGTTTTGTTCTTCTTGTGATACTCATTCTAGTATATATATTATGCATGTACTTATACTTTTATAAAAGATTGTTATAGTTTTAAAGTATAACTCTTGGTCAGAGTGTTTTTATCCCAATAGGTTTATAGTTGTATATCTTTTAAGACTGGTATACTGAGTTCACTATAAACACTGCTCTGATACCAATCTGTCACACCCCCAAACCAGAACGACGGAAACGTTTAGGGGCGGAGGACTTCAGGTAAGTATCACAACACATGCAATATAGTAATCAAAGTACAAACAACCATTGCATTAATAATTATAAGTTTTACATAAGTGTTTAAACATTACATATTTAAACACCAAAGTAGGTACAGTAGAAGACAAGAGTCGCGATACGGTACTAGGTAGTCTTCTCAAAAGCTTCGGGAGTGTACCTGTCTACTGGGTTCCTAAGAATACAAGTTATTTGGAAAGAGCAGATCGGCATTTAAGCTGGTGAGTTCATAAGTATTTTAGTTCTGTTAAGTATACTCTAAGTTCTTTGGAAAAGTTCACTAGTTCCTCCAGAAAATCCTATATTTCCCGAGGTGATAGACTGATAACCATAATAGTTTCCCTCTGTAATTACTTAGTTTATACTAATTATATATAACCCAATATCGAATGGACAGTTAAATGGGTGTATATGCCCGAAGCCCACAACCAAACAAGGAACAGGAAGTAAGGCGGAAGTCACACATTTCACTGTCAATCGGATATTACTTATGTATAACTCTTATGTAAAAACTAAGAAATGATAGAATTAACCACTAAAGGTCCTTTATGTTATACTAGTTTACAGAAAATGAATGACTAAGTTCCCATTTGTAAAAGTGGTTTAATCCCATAAACCGTTTCGTTTGTAAAAGTGGTTTAATCCCATAAACCGTTTCGTTTGTAAAAGTGGTTTAATCCCATAAACCGTTTCCTTTGTAAAAGTAGTTTAATTCCATAAACCGTTTCATTTGGAAAAGTGGTTTAAATCCCATAAACTGTTTCATTTGTAAAAGTATTATTAGTTATATCCGTTCTACAGTAAATACATTAGTATTAATCCTGGAAAATATTATATTATCCATAATACTGCTTTGTGGTTTTAAATGTTCCAAAACCAGAAGTACAAGTATATTTGCCATACTTGATTTCATGATATGTAGTTTTTACTGTAAGTAAAAACTAACAGAAGGTATATTTGGTCAGGATGTAATTATCTTTTCTTACTGTTTTAAGAGAAGTATATTACTTAGTAATTTACTCGTTGTTTTATCCATGTGAGTTCTACTAACCATACTGATATGACTGATGTGCCTGCTGCGACGTTCTTCAGGGGTCAGAAACGGTATGATATTTGACACCCTAGGCCTGTCGGCCAAACTGTAGCGAACAGTAAAGGTACGGGATTGTCAGTCCCATATAGATCTATACACAAATTCACGCCCTCCCTACAGGAGATTCTGGCTAATAAGTTAGGACTTAAGGTCGTACTTAGATAAGTACACCATGAAGAGTCTCACAAATTTATTGTTTCAACGAGATTAACGATGTATTATTACCCCGTGATTGCTAACCCTGGTACTCTGTATCGTACCCTTGTTAATGCAAACTCGGTATGATGTATTATTACCCCGTGATTGCTAACCCTGATACTCTGTATTGTACCTTTGTTAATGCAAACCCGGTATGATGTATTATTACCCCGTGATAGCTAACCCTGGTACTCTGTATCGTACCTTTGTTAATGCAAACCCGGTATGATGTATTATTACTTCTTTAATATGTTATCCATATATTAAAGGTATTATATATATCTTGGTATAGATAAATGAATTTTGGTAATTTCCTTGGAAAGTAGACAATCGTGAATCATACTTGTATATTTAGTTTTGAATCATAACTTATACCTATTATAATTTATATGTTCTATCTGATTAGCATGATTTGTCATGGATGAACACCTTTGCTCAGCATGATACAAAGGTAATGATACTGAATGAAGTAACCTTTTATATTCATATATGTAAAAACTATTTCAAATAATTTAACGGAGTTTAAATGACTTTAAAGATTTAACATGGCTTTAAGTCATTTTGGAAGTATTCGGTAATCCTTAAAAACATAAGGAAAGCCTTTATGTGATTATTATCACATACAGTTATTAACACAATTTATATTGTGTTCAACTTGTATTCCTGTCGCACCCCCAAACCAGAACGGCGGAAACGTTATGGGGCGGAGGACTTAAGGTAAGTATCACAACACATGTAACATAGTAATCAAAGTACAAACAACCATTGCATTAATAAGTATAAGTTTTACATAAGTGTTTAAACATTACATATTCAAACACTAAAGTAGGTACAGTAGAAGACAAGAGTCGCAGTACGGTACTAGGTAGTCTTCTCAAATGCTTCTGGAGTGTACCTGTCTACTGGATCCCTGAGAATACAAGTTATTTGGAAAGATTAGATCAGCATTTAAGCTGGTGAGTTCATAAGTATTTTAGTTCTGTTAAGTATACCCTAAGTTCTTTGAATAAGTTCACTGGTTTCTCCAGGAAATCCCATATTTCCTGAGGTGCTAGATTGATAACCTCAATAGTTTCCCACTGTAATTACTTAGTTTATACTGATTATACATAACACAATATCGAATGGACAGTCAACTGGGTGTATCTGCCCTAAGCCCACAACCAAACAAGGAATAGGAAGTAAGGCGGAAGTCACACATTTCACTGTCAATCGGATATTACTTATGTATAACTATGATGTAATAACTAAGGAATTATAGAATTAACCACTAAAGGTCTTTTATGTTATACTAGTTTACGGAGATTGAGTGACTAAGTTCCATCGGATAAGTGGTTTAATCCCATAAACCGTTCTCTTTGTATTACTGTTTTATATTTGTATTCCTTTATGAAAACTTGAAACTGAGAGTGTGCCTGGCTCCACCAGGTGTTAATGAAAACTGTATTAAACCATTGTATTTTTGTATTCTATAAACTGGTACTTTGAAGGTGTACTTTCGTTTATTTGTTTATACACTAACGTATTGTTAATACCTTTCTAATGAGTAGTTTTTATTATAACGATACTATGAATGATGGCATGAAACAAACGCTTTGTGGGCGTTTAAACTGGTGATAACAATTGTCACTCATCGGCGTGTATGCCGGACTGTAGCTAGCAGCCTGAGTGCGGGGTTGTCAATTCCCGATATAGATCTACACACACTTCTTTCGATCCCCGACTGGAGATTCTGGTTATAATGTCAGGACTTTCCTATGTTGTCGAAAATGAATTAAACAACCTGAATATAGAGTCTCATAAAAAGCATATTAAACGTTACATGTATATTAGTTTTGAAAACCCAATCATTCTGAAATAATGATTGACAGTATATTCTTAGTGTTCCAAACAGGTATTTGTGTAAACCCTTGATTTGTTTTGAATCAAAACCCTGGTTTCTTGTAAAACAGTGTATTCTAATATACTTGAATTATGTATTATTACCTCGTGTTTGCTAACTCGGGCACTCTGTATCGTACCTTTTCTAATGCAAACCCGGTAGAATGTATTATTACCTCGTGTTTGCTAACTCGGGTACTCTGTATAGTACCTTCGCTAATGCAAACTCGGCAGGATGTATTATTACCTCGTGTTTGCTAACTCGGGCACTCTGTATAGTACCTTTGCTAATCCAAACCCGGCATTACCACGTGTTTGCATCAATTCTGAAACTTGTTTGAATTACATCATATAACTTGTATGAATATAACATTAAACTCTTATTGGTTCAACTCTTCAAAAACCCAGCAGGCACCTGTCTACTGACTTCCTGAGAATACAAGCAGTTTAAAAGAGTATCAGCATAAAGCTGGTGAGTTCATAAGCGGTGGTTTGTAGTGAAAATCGTTGATGAGTTCGGAAAATATTTGAATAGTTTGAAGAAAATCCGATATTTTCCTTAGTGAAAACGTAGTGTTATCAGTTTTGTAATAAACCATGAATATCTGTATGTTCCAAGAAAATCCGATATTTTCTTTAGTGCAAAGGGTAGCGTTATCGATTTCGTATAAAACCATGAATGTTCATTACTGAAAACTGTAGTGATATGAGAGAATACTACCTCATGTGACTAGCTAAAACTAATCATGAAGTGTAAGTATTTTATATGTGAAACCATTGCATAATCGGTTCTGTTTGAAAAACCCTGGCCTTAGCCAGAATACATAGTGTGTATCAGTTCTATTTAGTAAAAATAGAACTGTTGAAGAGTGTTAAGTTGTAAACTAAAGGTGATTTATACATATTGTGAGTCGTATAACCATGCTTGATATGACTAGAGACCTTTCCAATGTTGTTCAGGCGTCGAGTTAAATGACATCTGTGCATCTCAGGCGTGCCTGCCTAACTGTAGCTAGCAGTCCAGATGTGGGATTGTCAGTCCCGAATAGATCTATTCACAAATCTCACGCTCTCCCTCCAGGAGACTCTGGTTATACAGTGGTAGGATTTATCCCTGTACACCTAAGGGTACAATAGTGAAGTAGCGCCTCACAGTATCGTACAATCTAGTTTACATGTAGTGTAGTAGCGTTCTACCGTAGTGAAAATCCGTATGTATACCTTATATAATGATAATTACAGTTATGAAAAACCATGATAAAGTGGTGATGTAACTGTAAACTATTTCTGTCTTCGTGCATATGTTTAATAGTGAAAGTTTCTGTACTCATGATGTTTAGAAAATCCCAAACTATACCGATTATAGTTTGCATGTACAGTGAATAGCGTGTCCGGAAAACTATGCAATTTTTTGTGAAAACGTCCCTTATGCTCAACACAATACAAAAGGGTTAAAATATGAGATTTGCATAACTTTTGAAAACATTTATGATTAGCTTGTATTCCCCCCCCCCCCCTTAAAACATTAAAAATACGGAAAATGTAGGGGTATGAACTCACAATTCTTGTTGTGAAATCGTTGACTGAAATGAAGATCCTCGAGTTGTTGCACGTGACACTTAACGAAATCCTATTATCAAATAAATACATATATGTATCTAAATTAGCGATTTCGATAGATAAAGTGTCATGAGAACACTTGTATTCGGTTGAGGAATGTTACCGGTACTTGATTGAATCAAAGAGGGTGAGTTTTCAGCCAAAAGCAACACCAAAATGGTGTTTACGGTCGGAGAGGAGTTTACGGTTTCTGAAGGCTTGGACCGTAAACTCAAGAACAGAGTTTACGGTTTCTGAAGGCTTGGACCGTAAACTCAAGAACAGAGTTTAGGGTTTCTGAAGGTCGGACCGTAAACTCAAGAACGGGGTTTACGGTTCTTGAAGGTGGACCGTAAACTCAAGAAAAATGGTTCTGATTGCTGATTTCGATGAGATAATCGTTTCCAGGCGTTCCCTAGTGACTCCAAACGTGGTTTCTCGATGATTTCCGAAGTTTGAAGGCGTTTTGAGTGTTTACGGTTAAGATTCTTAGAGAGAGAAGGAGAGAGTTTTTGGCCAGAAATGTTCTAATGAAGGTGGAGGTATCGTATTTATAGGGGTGAGGTGGGGGTCCACTCGTTACTGACCGTAAACAGGTTTACGGTCGTAAACGAGGTTACGGCTGTAAACGAGTTTACGGCCGTAAACGAGGTTACGGCGTTTACGGTCGTAATCTCATTTAGACCGCAAATGCTTGATTTTTCGAGATATTCGGGTTTCCGCGCGATTTTTGGTTCCAACTCGTAAATAATTTAATTAAATATAACTAGATTATTTTCTAAACCAAAACGTTTGACGGAAAAGTTAACAAATTCGAAAATTTATTAACGAAACTCGCGTAACGGAAACGGACAAAGTTTCGGGTTGTCACAGAAACCATCTCATGTTATTCCAAATTTATGTTGACAACATCATCTTTGGATCCATGGATTTAACGATGGTTGTTGATTTCACCAAGTTAATGGTTAGTCGATTCTAAATGAGCATGGATCGTGAATTAAGTTTCTTCATCGGACTCCAAGTCAAGAAAAACAATAGAGGAATCTTCATTCATAAGGAGAAATACATTTCTGAACTTCTAAAAAAGTATTCAATAGACACCTGTACCTCTGCAAAGTTTTAATGGGTTTTAGACACAAGATCTTCATGGACCCATCAGGTGTTGCTTTTGACCAAAAGAAGTATTGGGGAATGATTGGATCGCTACTCTACCTTGCACCAAGTCGTCCGGACATCATGTTCTCAACATCTCTCTATGTTAGATTCCATGTTAACCCGAAGATGTCTCATCTTTTGGCAGTCAAGCAAATATTCCGATATATCAAAGGAACAAAGAACCTCGGAATTTGGTACCCCGGAAATGAAAGTTTCCTTCTTCAGGCATACTCCGACTCAAACTATGGAGGTCTTCAATTGGATAAAAAAGGCACTTCAGGAGGTTGTCAATTTTTGGGTGGAAGATTAGTTAGCTGGTCATCTAAGAATACATCGTTGCTGCAAGCTGCACTTCGCAAGTTCTTTCGATGAAATCTCAGCTTCTAGACTATGGTTATCGCTTTCAACAAATTCCAATCTATTGTGACTCTCAAAGTGCAATTTTGATTTCTCACAATAGCCGAAGCAGAATACATCGTTGCTGCAAGCTGCACTTCGCAAGTTCTTTCGATGAAATCTCAGCTTCTAGACTATGGTTATCGCTTTCAACAAATTCCAATCTATTGTGACTCTCAAAGTGCAATTTTGATTTCTCACAATCCAATTCAGCAATCCATGACCAAGCACATTGATATTCAGTACCATTTCATTAAAGAACATGTTTTAAAAGGAAACATCGAACTCATTTTTGTTCCATCTGACGATGAAATTGCTGATGCCTTTACTAAGGCATTAGACAAAACCAAAGTTAATGGGTTTCTAAACAAAATGGGAATGATGATGCCCGATCCACAATTCTTCCAAAAGGCTTGTACTCTCTGACGGAAACATCAGAAAATGAAGAAATCCCGAAGTCAAATTAGTTTCTCCTCAGAATTGCTTCCTCTCGAAAAATATAGGATCATTTTATGTTCCTTTTTGTTTAACATCTTCTTCTAGTTTTAAGTTGTTCAGTTTCTCTCATATCTTGAAGATCCTGAACGATATAGTTACATCGGAAGTGATTGCAATCATTCCATCTCGGAGTTCATGTCAAAATAATGTGTTATGATGTTCATCTCGGAATTTAAATCTGAAATGGTAATGTAAGTTCATATCATATCCTCTTTCGATCTTTGATTCTTCAAGTATCGGAATCTCAATCTTATGAAACTTGTCCTCTAAGATCTTCATGCATTTTTACCTCTGATATTCAGTTTGAGACTATGCCATATTGAACTCTATACCATGTACTAATGATACGTTTATATTATTTCTGAAGTATCTTATGACATCTCATCTCGGAATCCAATTGCTCCAAGATCCTCAGTTGTAAAAGAATTTCAAAGGTTTTCATTAAAGATTTTTAATCTGAAACATTTTCTCATTTATATATATTAACGGTATATTTTCTTGATGATTATCCTTTAATTCTCAATAAACGTGCTTTGGCACACGTTCCTATAAAGCGCATGTCTAATCAAGATTGAAACGACGGTTTTCTTCTTCGGAACAAACGGACGTCTCATCTTTTGTGTGTAACAGGTTTTAGGGATGCCATTTTTGGAAATGCGTTAAATGCAACTCATATCGTGTTCGGGTGTCATCACTGCTTTTTACTCGACCCGACCCGAAATATCCAACCTATAAAAGGATTTTGAATCCTAATTGTTCCCACTTTTCACTTTATCAATCGTCTTCCTTAGAGCTTTCTTTGTACTCTGTTCTTCGAAGCTTTCAAGCATTCATCAATGACGTTTCCCCAAAACGTTCCTGAAACCTCAAAGCCTACAACCAAGAAGAAATCATCCAAGGGTTCCGCCTCATCATCATCCAATGAACCTATTATGAGAGAAACAACCCAACTTTTCTCACTGGACCCCATGGATTATGATGAATCCACTCGAGTGATGATCGAGTTCATCTCTCATCATCCCATTGCAGTTCCACTCACCAAAATCCCAAACCCTAAACTTCCTCTTTGCATTCTTCACAAAGCTTTTGAGAGAATCAAGATCCAGAATGATGTGCTTGAAACTAAACCTGCAGACGACAAGATTGTTCCTTTGTAGAAGAAAAATTTTCTCAAAGCTATTGGTATTCCAGAAAACCCCAAGGGTTTTTGTGTTCAAGAACCCTCGTCTGAAGAGTTTCAGACTTTTCTGAATGAAATTAAGTATAGTGGTGAATTCATGGCCCAGAAGTTCAAGAAATCCGATTTTCTTGGTCTTTGGACTGTTCTGATGCACCTAATCCTTCGAGGATTATCCAGCAAGCATGGTGGTACTTATACCATGAACAAAGACTGGTTCTATGTCATGTACAACATCTACTCCGGAAGAAGCAATGCAGTTGACTTGACCGAGGTGCAATGACGGGACTTTTTGAAGTTTTCCATCAAAAGGAAGCCTAACGAGATATCGAGTCTGAGATTCTGGGCTCTGACGCTTCAACAACTGTATAATGAAGGACGAGAAGCCATATCTCACAAATCCGATCTCAAAGAGGTATATCTTTCTTTTACGTACATTAAAACGTATAGGCTTCTGAACCAATATGCTTTCATACCTATTCATCATTTGAGACAACATATGTTGGTAGCAGTTCCATCCGACTCAATTTATCTCAAACACCATCTTGAGACATCAGTTGTGTATGACCCCACACAATCTACCCCAGTCTCAGATGAGCAGCCCTCAGATGTGAACAAACCAGTCTCTTTTGGTGGCCGAAAGACGAAAATGGCCAAACGAAAAACCTCACCCTCCAAAGTTTGAGCTAAAAAGAGAACCAAATTCAGTGAATCCTCTCAAAAGGAAACACATATTGGCATTCGATCTGACTCTGGATCACAGGCTACCCCTCCCGTCCACTCTTCTAAAGTACCCTTCAGGGTTTCAATATCACACACATACACACACACGTATGACGAGTTTACACAAAATATACCCCATATTCCCAAAAAGATGGTGCAAGTATTGAACATAGTCCCTTGAGCCCCCCTGGGACACACCCATGAGTCATCTTGGAAATCCCTCTCGGTTCTAAACTTGCACAATTAGGAGCCCCTACTTTTGATTCTAAGCTTTCAGAAGTTGGATTTGTCCCTCCTACTTTTAAAGCCCCAACTGGTTTGATACATGGTTCAGGTAAAGGACGACCAGGTGTTTCTGATAAATATTGGTCTAATTTTGTACACAGGGCTCATACTCGTCATCCAGAGCTAACAAGATCTCAAATGGAGTACACTCTTATTTCGATGCAACATCAAGCTATTCAAAGCAATCTGCCATTCACATTTCCAACTGATGCAGAAACTGATCAAGATTTCAATCCTTCCTAACAAGCTCAGCAAACCGCAACAGGAGATGTTCTCGATCCAAAAAAAAAATTGGATAATCTCCTCCGACGTTTACAAGCGAAGAAACTCCCAAGCCTCCCTCTGACGAAAAACATTCTGATGATGTCATGTTTGATGAAGACAACACATTTGTTGGTGCTATTCTGATCCTTACAACTTTCAAGTCATTATAGAAGCCCTCCTTTTCCAAACCGGCATATGATTTCGACATTTTCTCCTCCTCCGCGGAAGAAGAAGAAATAAATGTTGATGCCAACACTCAAGGTAATCAAGGCAACGAAACCGAAACCAATCCAACTGATAATCCCACTCCTTCGGAACCACAAGATGATGATGTTGGTGATGATAATGATAGAAAGTCTGAGAGTTCTACCTCAGACACAGAATCCTCGGATGAAAACATCGCATATCCTTTTACCTTGTTAGAACTTTGCGACAATGTTGCTAGTGTTGTTTCCAAGGTTGAATCACTCGACAAGTTTGTTGCTCAACTTGACTCCAAAATCAATCAGAAGTTTATTAGCCTTAACTCCAAGCTTGAACTCATTCTCCAATCTCTCTTCGAGATCAAAGACGTTGGCCCCTCCGAACTCGATCGTGCAATCAACTCGACCAACTTATTTCTCTCCGATTCAAGCACACTCTGGAAGAAGTTGAACAAAAATACAATGAAAGCCTTTATCACCATATCTCCACCATCACTACTATGCTCAATATTCACGGACGACATGATCAATGATACAAACGAATTGATCAAACAAACTCATGTTTGTCATGAAAAGTAAATCCAAAGGCTGGAGAAGGAGATTCAGAAGAAGGACGAGCAGAAGTTGATTATGCAAAAGGTTCTCATCAAACTGCTCCGAGCATGCTGGAACATTGTTGATGTTCCGAACAACAAGTTTTGATGAAATGCTCTCAGATTTTGGGTTCACTGTTTGACCATCTAAAAGCTCAAGCCTCTACTGCAGAAGCCTACGACTCTCTCTCCAAACAGATAAACATGAGCTTTCAGAGAGTGTTCGCACGCTTAACTGACCTTCAGGCCAATGACAGACTTGCATCGGATGCTAGGCCCTTTGACGCAAGATGGGGAGAAGGACCTAGTCAAAAAGATAGAAGAATTCAATGGAAGTCTGTCTCGGAATCCATACTCCGATATGAATCGTCCGAAGAAGATTTAATCGAGGTTGAATCCATTGAACCTCTTGTATCTTGAGATGAAGAAGAAGACCTAAATGAAAATGTTGTTCTAGGACTTCGAGCTATCAAGGAACAACCAATCAAGGTTCTCTCGGAAGAAGAAAAGAGGATATGGTATGTTATCTCTTGGTCGTCATCCTTGGAAGAAGTGCTCAAGCAAAGTCATGAAATCGTGAAGCTCAAAACGAAACTAACTATTGATGCCTTCCAAGCTACACAATCCATGCTCTCACCAAACCCTGCTCTGAGAATAGTTTCGATCGATGAAGGTTCTCTAACCCGGAAACCTAATGATCTCCCTGGAGAGCTTCTAGTTCCTCCTCCACCATAATTCATCATCTCTGAAACAATACAACAAATCATCGCTGACCTAAATGTACCTCCTCAAGACAAAGGAAAGAAGATTGCTACTGAACCAAACAGCCCAGTGAGGACGTTCAGAAAGTCTGACGGCTGGTCTCAAGAACAAATAGATCAAGCTTTGGAAGAAAGCATTAGGACTCAAGCACTGAAAGACAATCCGAATCCGATGTTGGGCATATCTTCTCTCTTCCGAGAAGGAGTTATTCACGGTATTGATTTTGTGCCTTTCATGTACTATGATCTTCCAACTCAGGATGCTGACCAAATTGATCTTCCAATATCTCCACACGGTAAATTCTACATCAAGTACGCCCCTCATCATCTGAATAATGATACACAAACAATCATCAGGATAGAGCGTGAGAGATTGAGAACTTTCTACTCGGTTAAAGCACATCCTCAAAAAGAAGTGTGGTCTCGAAAATAGATTACAAAGATCGTTGGATTCAGCAACAAGGTTCAGAGCAAATTCGATTTCAAGTGTATGTTGTACAGATACTATGTCTCTCGGAATAAATAAACAGCTCTCACTCTTGCGGATGCTGACTTTCCTTCAATTAACCCTAACGACATTCTCACAATTTCTTCTCACCTCCGAGATCTACAAACAAATCACTCAAGCATCGGATCTTACAGTGTTGCAATTAATTTTTTGAAGGACTACGTTGCAGAATTTTGTAGGTCCGACATTGAGTTTGCTCACCTATTCGGAACAGAAAATGTCTTGGCGAAAATCACTTATGAACTACCTGAAGCTCAAATCTTGGAAAAAGGACCCATAGAAGAATCGAAACTTGGATACGTTTATCTCAAAAAGAATACCAACCGAAAAGAATTCTTTAGATTTCTTGATAAACACCTTGTTCCTTAAAAGATCCTTCAGAAGTTCATCTCCAACGCTGCTAAAAGTGAAGCTCCTGAGTATGTGAAGAAGAAGTTCATTGAACACCTGAAATGGTACTTAGAATTCCGAAGTTGGCTACAAAGTGCCTATCTATTTGTGTCTGATGAAGCCCATTAAGTTGATCGATTTCTAAGTTCACTTAGGGGGGAGATTGTTGATGCATAAAAAGTAAACCTCTTGCAATCCGAGACAAACCAGATCCAAAGTCAACCTCAGTCCGAAATATGAAGAGTTTCAAAGTCTATCCTGTTCCGAGATGAAGAATTATCCAAATTTTATCTTTTGATGTGATAGAGTCTATACAAGCATTAAATTCTTTTTGTCTTTTTATTGAGTTAACCGTTCTTAGGACCAAATCAGTAAATCTTTTAAGTGTCAGATTTGTCAAATACTTAGTTTTATCTATTCCATAGAATGTTCTCTATTTGTACTTTGTCTCCTTTACTATTTAAGGAGAAGATGTTTCATGATTTGTAAGTAAGAAATATCACAATTCTCTTCACATCAATTACAAATTCTCTTGCAAGTCAAATCTCTTTCACTTCCATTCTTCTTCTTCTTTAAACTTTCTTTGCTTTGTTCTTACTCTATTTTACTTACTTGAATACTTTTTTAAATATCATCTTCAAGTCCTGACTGGTTTACCAGACTTGACTAGACCAATATATTAGCAGCAGACATTGATCTTAAAAGTTAAGTCAAGGTTTGAGTTTTCGAACCTTGTCCGTGCACTGAATCTTGTACTCACAAAGATGTTTCTTTCACTAAGAGTAATTTCACATTTGTCATTCAAAATAATACATTCATCCTTAGCCATTACAAGTTCTCTCTCTAATGTTTCAATCTTAAGCTTGCGGTCTTCAAAACGTAGTCTAAATCTAGTCAGTTCACTATCCAACTTCTCACTAACTTCTATGGCAGACTCATAAGCTTCAAAGATAAATGTCATGTCTTATTGAATTTTAGTTAGATAAGGTTCACAAATAGATAAATCAAAATTAATATCAGTAATCATAGATTTTACCTATTAGATGATGCTTCGGCTAGGTGGATCATTTGTAGCCATGTAGCAAAAGTTTGTCCCAGCATCCGCATCATCAGCTTCTAAGCTAGAAGACCAATAACCTTCTTCACACTCACTTGATTGTCTAGCCATAATACATAAGTTCCCTGTAGCATTTTCATCACCTTCATCCCCATATGACCAATACCCATCAATGTTTCTTGAAACCGTAGTGGCAAACGCCTTTTCACTTTCTTCATGTTCTTGTGCTCGAGGAGCATAATAGGTAAAATCTTTCACTTTTGGTTTTTAAAGAATTTCAGTCAAACAGTCCTTAGCATAATTGTTTTCGAGATCACATTTGTGACATGTAGCCTTAGTTTTAACTGAGTTCAGAAATTCCTGAGGTTCCGAAGAACGATTTGGAATGTTCGGTCGGTATGCAGGTGGATCTTCAGTGGGTTTAGGGAAGAGTTGAGGATTGCTTTGATGGGGAACTTGAAATCGATTTTGAAGAGGTTTTTGACTGGAATTCCATGTTCGTCTGTACTTCATTGATAGAAGTGCAAACTCATGTTGGAAATGAAGTTCGGAATCAGCAAAATCAAGATCAAGGTTTTCTTCAAAAGGATAGTTTGGAACCGGAGAGGTTGGTGCAACAGGTGGTGTAGGTTGAACAGGTGTAAGAGTGGGGTGACTCCAAAACGATCTGAAACAGATGGGTTCAGAATCATTGGGTTGTCTGAACTGACTAAAGTGAGAGGACCTCCTAAAAGATCTCTCAACATTTGAGAAACGTTACATGCATGACCTTGCATTTCGTCAAACAACTGATAAAGCTTCAGTTTCTTCAGAGATCCATTACTCTGAAGACATGACTTGACATATCCCTATCCTTTTCCTAGGATGTTGATGAACTTAAGTTTGTACTCGAGTGGAGTTCGAACTACTCCATGTGTCGTCATGTTGTTCACTACGATCCTATACCGATTTTACGCAAAGGCAACAGATTCACCAGGAGTTGTAGTGAAGGTGTCAAAGTCATTCACAATGGATTTCAAATGCTTATTCTTTATGTTCTCTGAACCTTCAAATAGTTCTTATAGTGTATCCCAAATTTCTTTAGCAGATTTGCACAAGTTAATGTGCTCAAAGAGATATGGGGGTACACCAAAAACCATTTCAAAGAAGGCAATTTGATCAGCATGCAACATCTCGATGTCTGTTGCAGTCAGTGGTGCTTGACGAGTTTCCTCTTGGCCCATGAGAGTGGAAATGGAATCTCTAACCTCTTTTATTATTAGAACATGAGGACCTTCTTTCACCGATCTCCACATTTCTTCACCTTTTTCTTTGCCAAGTATAAATCTCTCCATTCTAAGTTTCCAGTGATCATACTCTTCAACAACTAGCAATGGGGCACGCGTTGGGCAACCCACGCTATTTTCTATTTGCATTGAATACACTTGTTGACATTGATTAGAAACAGCCATTAAAGTTTAGATATTAGAGATGAAGTGGTATATAGAAGAACTTTTATCCAGAACACATAAATGATTGAGATACCAAGGTAATCTTCAACCAACTATAATTTGTTCTTATGGATTCCAAGGACAACCGCTTAGGCTCTAATACCAATTGTAAATACTTTTGAATTGAGTACACGGACAAGTTTTGAAAACTCAAACCTTGATATAACTTAACATCAATGTCTACTAATAATGAGGATCCAGTCATGACTAGTAAACCAGTCTTTTTTCGTAATTAAGTGAATCAACAAAGTATTCAAAAGTGTGAAAAGATCAAGTATGAACAATTTAAAGCTATTCAAGAACAATAAGAATGTTAGAGAGAATGATTCACTGAATAATTTTTGATTGATGTGATAAAGGTGTATGTTCCACTCGTGTACTTAATATAAAGATGAATACTCCTTAAATAGCCAAGGAGTAACTAAAAGAAACACTGAAAAAGCAAGAGTTGTCTAGCAAACATCTAAAGATCAAAAGACTAACACAACCGCTTCTGTTGATCTTGCCTCATGTACTATACTACCAAACAATAAGAACAAAACAAAATAGTACTTAGAACAATAAATGCACATTACAGACTCAGAAACATTCTATCTCTAAGATGCATCCCGGACATGTCTTCTACTTCGGACTAGTCTTCATTTTGGAACTCGTCATCTTGGTCCTTCTTCACTTCGGATTGCATGAGGTCATTTTTCATGTTCTAACACAGGCTCCGCTCTACAAAGCATGATATCTCCCTTTTCATAGATGGCCACCAATAGGTGAACTCACTGCCTTACGGCTCAGAGCATCAGCCACAACATTGGCCTTCCCATGGTGGTACAGGATCTCATAATCATAATCCTTTACCATATCCAACCATCTCTGCTGCCTCATATTAAAATTCGACTGATCCATCAGGTACCTTAAGCTATCGTGGTCAGTTTAGATAGTACACCTAACCCCATACATATAGTTCTTCCAAATGTTGAGGGCAAAGACCACAACCCCCAACTCCAAATCATGCGTAGGGCAATTCGCCTCATGAGCCTTCAGCTGCCTCGAAGCATAAGCAATCATATGTCCTCTCTGCATGAGGGCAGCTCCCAAACCCAAGGTAGACGCATCACAATAAACCACAAAATCATCCATGCCCTTGGGAAGGGTGAGAATCAGGGCCTTGCATAATCTATATCTCAACGTCTCAAAAGTCGATTGATGATCGGGCCCCCATCGAAAAGTAACATTCTTCTTCGTCAAGTGGGTCAATGGCACATCAATCTTGTAGAAATCTTTGATAATATCCCACGAGACCAAGAAAGATCTGAATCTCAAATGGGGTTCTCAGAACCTCCCACTGCATCACAGCCTCGATCTTGGCTAGATCGACTAATATACCCCTCTGATTGACGATGTGCCCCAAGAACTGCACCTCGTGTAACTAAAACTCGCATTTGGAGAATTTTTCATATAGCCTCTCTCTCCTCATCGTCTCCAATACCTCCCGCAAATGATCCTTGTGCTGCTATTTAGTCTTGGAGTAGACCAGAATATCATCAATAAACACGATCACCAACCGATCGAGCATCGGTCTACATACCCAGTTCATGAGATACATGAATGTTGTTGTTGTGTTGGTGTGTCCGAATGGCATCACCACGAACTTGTAATGACCATAATGAGTCTTGAAGGTTTTCTTTTATATATCCTCGTCCCTGATCCTCATCTGATGGTAACTTGATCGCAAATCAATCTTGGAAAACGAAGATGCACCCTGAAGCTAGTCAAATAAGTCGTCGATCCTCGGAAGTAGGTAACTGTTCTTCACCATTAGCTATTTCAACTCCCGATAGTCAATGCACATCCTGTGTGAGCCGTCCTTCTTTTTCACGAACAAGATCGGTGCTCCCCATGGTGAGCTGCTCACTTTAATAAACCCTTTGTCTAGAACCTCCTGAAGCTACGTAGACAACTTCTGCATCTCCGATGGTGCAAAGCGATATAGTGCCTTCGCTATCAGGGCCACACCAGGAACTAAATCAATCCATAACCAACCTGCCTCTCGGGAGGCACTCCTGGAAAATCCATAGGAAACACATCAAGAAAACCCCGAATAATAGGCACCACACTCAAATTCGTCGTGCCCCCAACCTGAGTGTTCGACACGAAAGCAAAAAACCCATAACAACTATGTTGAAGATATCTCATGGCACGTGCAGCTGAACAGAAAGCCATCCCATGCGAAGCTCCCTTGCCATTAATAACTAGTTCGTTCCCACTTGGGGTTCAACCTCTCACTAGCTGGTCCTCACAGTCAATCATGACTCTATTGGGACCTAACCAATCCATCCCTATGATTAGCTTCGACCCTCTCAGAGGAATCGGTACCAACTCAATTGAATATCTCTTGATGAACAGATTCAAGACACATCCACGATGAACCCTGAAAGAACTCACAGAACGGTCATCAGCAATCTCAACCTCAAACAAAACATGAGCAGACATACCATTGACTAAGAAAGTCCCTATACAATATCAGATATACCATATGCATAAATAAAGAAAGCAATAAAAGATATGATAAAATTGCGTACCGGTAACCACACCCGGTGCTGCTCAAGCCTCATCGATACTAAACTAAAATGCCCTTCTCTTCACCATAGGAGTCTCTGCCTTACCATGGCGTCCATCAGTAATCCTAAATGTGATTTGTGCAAGCGCCGCCACTGCCTCTCCTGACAATCTCGAACAATCGCCCTTTTTACGGCTGGTCTGATTGCAATGAAATCAAATCAGTGCACCCCGGGGGCAGTCCCTACTCAAATGACCTGTCTAACCACATCTGAAACAACCTAAACCCAATACTCGACATGCTCCACTATGCGGCTTGCCTTACATGTCGCAACGACTCTGGTATGTTGGCCTCTGGTGTGTGAATCACAAGTCTTGGGCTTCTTAGCCTGACCCACTGCTGCCTGCACCTGCTTCATCTTGTGCTTCGTCTGAAGCTCTAACTCAATTTCCTGTTCCCGGGCCCTTATAATCGTATTATTCAGGGTCTTGCATGCCGAATAGCTCACAAACTCTCTGATCTCATCCCTCGGCATATCATTATATTTTTTACTCTTCATCTCTTCATCCATAGCATACTGTGAAACCAACAGGGCCCTCTCTCAGAATTTGGCTGTGATCTCTGCACAATCTCCGTAGTCTGATGAAGGTCATGAAACTCCCTCACCAGTTGTTGCACCTCAATCGCTGGAGCAAACTCCTCATGAAATCTCGTAAAAACTCCCCCAATATATGGTTGTCACCGCCTCAGTTCCCACATCACGACCGACCTCTTCCTACCAGTCACAGGCTCGGTCCCTCAGAAGTCAGGAGGCAAATCCCACCTTCGCCCCCCTCAGGGCAGAAGCTCGTTTGCCAAGCATTCTCCATGTCAGTGATCCATCGGTGGCTGTCAATGTGGTCCTTAGCCCCAAAGAACTTTGGACCTTCACAGGCCTTGAACTCTCTAAATGAGGGAGTCCATGTTCCTAACTGTCCCTAAGCGATCTCCACCCGAAGTTCCCCGAGTCGCTCGTCCAGAAGCTCCATAATCCTCTCCTTGATGGTACCAAAATTCATAGTGGTGGCCTCTATGATATCGCGAGTGATATCTTACATGATAAACTCATGCAACTGCTCATCAATTGGTTCGGCACCAGCGCCGGAACCAAATCCAAAAGCTCCTCCTCGAGTGGACACCATACTCAACTGAAATACAAACATACAAATAATTGGCAAAATTTCGAGGAGACATCCTCTCAACAAGCCCCTTAGAAGTTTCAAGATCGTTCTTGCCTCGAGTACAAATCTTGTGCTTTTAGTTGTACAGGACTAATACAACCTTCCACACCTATCTACACTTTCCTCAAGAACCATCCTGAATCCCCTAAGTTACCACACTAGATCTATATACACCATCCTTATGCTAAACAAAATACAAATCCTAATATGGCATTCCTAGGTTCTCAAAGGAATTCTCAATTCAACTACCCTGCTATACCGAGAAGCTGAATCGACACCGCTGGTTGCCTTATGCATGCAATTTGTACACAAAATGGGATCACAAAGACTGTCGAATAATGATTCTACCCTAAATCCACAACCAAAGAAGGAACAGGAAATGAAGCAGAACCAGTCAATATAGGGCTATATAAACCTAATTGTATATGACTTTTAAAGCATGCACTTAACAAATAACTAAGTCGATATCAATTCCATGTAACACATAGCATCCAATCCTCCTAGGCTATAAGGCATCACACAAATCAGGAAATTCTATCATATGATTCCTGAATGTATCCTTACCTTTACTCTAGCATGCAATTCACATATCTGATATAATAATTGTAACACATAGGTATAGGTATTTTGGGAACCACTTACTTGAGCTTGGTTGATTGCACGAATCGCACCCCTTTCTACTTGATAAAAAATATCTTAAAACCTTATTTCATTATGAAAAGAATATCAATTCCTCAGTTTGAGTTCTGACACACTCGAAAGTGTGCCCGAATCCCTCAAACCAAGGCTCTGATACCAACTTGTAACAAGCCAAAAATAGTGATAAATTTTTTGTTTAAAAACCATAAGATCCAATCATCAAATGTCTCAAAATCAATCACAATACACGATGTCAAAACATCATAGTACAAATAGCTAAAAGTGTGGAATCATGAGGGGATGTTGTGCCATCACGTCGTGCTCTTCCTTTTCGTACCTGAAGTACCTGAAACCATTAACATAAACTGTAAGCACAATGCTTAGTGAGTTCCCCAATGTACCACATACCAAAAATACAATGAGCCTAGTCGTAGGGTATATTCCAACCCAATATACACTTTTGGGCCTAGCCTTGGGGCCCAACCATGGGGTTTCTTTTAACTCATCACATACTTATGGGCCCAACCCTAGGGTTTATTTCAACCCAATCATACAATAATGGGCCCAACCCTAGGGCCCAGCTTTGGGGTTTATTTCAACCCAATCATACAAATATACAAGAGTCATCACAAACAACTAGCATCCTACATACATAAATTAGTCGGTCGGCATTCGTGCCTTCGACCCACAAGCACAGTGAGAAGACTCACCTCTAGCTTAAGATAACCAAGTCATACACTCGAGGTACTGCTACCACGGCTCCTCACACTGATCATAACCTAAAGTCAACCTAATTAATAATCGGGGTTTTAAAGCATAATCAATGGTCCAAAATCATATTTTATCTTAATAAGCTCAAAAGACCATTTTGCGCTTCCCATACATGACACAACTATACAAGGCCCAAAACACTAAAGGCCCAAAGCCTAAAATGGCCCAAATGGGTTTTCTGGGATTACGCCATGCGTACTCCCCATTACGCCCAGCATACTGCTTGATCTTGGAAGGGTTACGGGGCATCTGCCTACTATGCTCAACGTACTCAGGGGTTGCACCCAACGTAACCACCTGAAGTCCAAAATCCTTACTAAAGGTCTTAATGCTTAAAGACTTAACATCCAAACTTCATATCCAACCCTAATGAACGTTTAAAATCATGAAGTTGCAACCTTTATGTCTTTGGAAGGCTACAAGGGGTCCGAAACCCAACCCTAATTCTTATTCATGACCCAAAAGCTTAATAGATTTAGAATTCATTAATGGGAAGACCAAGATCCCATTTTAAGAATCACAAGGCTCTTAAATGAAGAAAAACACTCCTCATTAGGTCTGGATGTAACGTCTTGATTTTCAACCCAAAATTTTTCATTTTTATTCATTAATTCATATCAGAGTACATTTACATATGCGTAAACATGATTGCGAATGCGCGTGTGTATAGTCTAACATTGCATTCCTCACGAACCAATGGAGTGCCTGAAAAACATTTGTAACAATTGGGTAAGTGCTAGGCTTAGTGAGTTCCCCCAATATACAATATATCACAATACATATGCATGCATACATCGAGTTTCTAGGCTCATAATCGCTTAAGTTACTATTGCCATTATTTAGGCTCATAATCGCTTAAGTTGCTATTACCGTCAACTTACCCTTGGCCTTTAGCATAAAGCTAGTCTGCCCGCATCTTGGCCTTCCGCGCGAAGTGGGAATGCCTCAGCCCTTAACCGATCACATACACAATTAACATTAAAAGTAACAACCTAACAAGTCTACCAATACAGGAACATAAAATCTACAATATGGGCTCTACTCTACTGGCTCCCATATCCTAACATACATGGATATATACTGAATACATAATATATTGAGACGAACACACCTTGAAAATGACTCGGAAGATTGACAGTTTTCTGAGTGATTCTACTTACGATCCGACTGGCGGATAGTGCACCGAACAAGTATTAACCTATAATAATCTAATCTATTAATTCCTATGACGATATGTTACTGAAAATTAGATCCTTCACAAATCCCAATGAATACCGAGAGTTCTATCAAATAAGGACCGGCCAGGAAGGACAGTTGGGAAGTAGGACCATTTCAGCATATAGCCTTTCTGAAATCCAACAACCAAGCCAACATGACCATTGCAGACACCTCTCCCGTAAGTAGATCAATCACCATTATAACTGAAATTATTAACGAATCTAGTATTTATAGATTCCTAATAACGACTATAATTATGAATATGAGTTATCCTAAAAGTATAGCAAGCGTAGCTTCACTTACATAGATTCCTAAGTGGAAAGCCGAAAAGTCGCAGGCAGGACCTCGATACCGAGCACTTCTATTTGCTCGACTCACTGTCTCATAGCTTCGCCAAAGCATTCCAAAAACCCATAAAGGTCAGACTCAAGGGGTGAGGATCTATGGAGAGAGTTTGTGTGAAAAGAAGAGTAAGAAACAAATGAAGTCGGAGCACTCTATTTATCATAAGATGCGTGCCTTTCACCATAGGTGTGCGCTGCTCACTAAGGTAACGTTAATCCATCTGCTGCCTGCCACGTGTCAAAATCCCTATGGTCCACGCTGCACCTTCTAGAAGGTGCACGCCGTGCAAAACATGAATTTAGTCAATTCCACATCTTCTTCATACGAGCTCTATTTTCGACGTTCTTTATATCCATGCGTAGCTATCGACGAGATCTACAACTTTCGTTTAGATTCTGTCGGCTATTTCTCACTTTATTTTTAAAGCTATATTTTTAATAGGCTTTGACTGTTAAAGCAAAAATAAAAATAATAACTCTCTCATATGAATTTTGTCAAGACTATTTAACCTAAATAGTCTTCTATCAAAACATCTATTTTCGTGGCTGGTCGATTATACTATAAGGCGAAAATGGGGTGTTACACTGCAGTTGCTCAAACTCCTAAGATCCAAGACTATGGGACCAAAAATGAACAAACTATACTAAATAGAAAGATCTAAAGAAACATGCATCAACTCCAGAGCTTTATACCATATGGAGGTTACTTGTAAGGTGGAAGTTCCAGATCTACAATTGCTTGAAGCTTCCAAGATGATTCTAATAACTTCTTCCTTCAAGAGCACAAAAACACACTCCCAATCTCAAAAAGGCTCACACAAAGGATTAGGATTTGCAAGGGACAACTTGGGAGATTTAGGTTGATGTTTTTAGGGGATAAGGATGCTGAAATAGTGCTCAAACCCTAAAAAGTAGTGTTTGATCACCTCCCACGTATGCCCAACATACGCATGAGTACGCACATGGACACAAGATCCTTTTAAATGAGCCACACCATGTGTACTCCCCAAGTACGCATGGTGTAAGGACCATCCTTGCAACAATATTTACACATTGGTTCAAAAATAGAAATTACCTGTTATATGGGTGATACATTTTCTTATATATTGTTTTTTCTATGTTGCTTGATCTTTTAAGATGGTAAAAGAACAGAAATTATAGTGTCCCATAACATCTATATCTATATGTATATATCTATCTATATCTATATCTATATATACTTATAAAGGAAGCATTTTTCCTTTCACCATATTCATTTGAAACTCCCATGACTTTTCAATTTCTTTCTAATAATGATTATAAGTTGGTTAATAAGAATAAATAAATATCAAACCTAAAGTGTAATCATATATAAACTAAATTTCAATATTAAAAGAATATCTTTACTACTACTTATAAAGTTATGTTTTTTTTAACTTTTTATATATTATACTTAATTTATTAGTTTTAATATATTGTTGGATGTAAACCATTATCATTTTAAAGTTACAACTTTTGAACAATTTATATAAAATACTTAAATTATAAATTTAAATATAACATTATAGGATCAACTTAAATATAAATTTTAATTTAAATTAAACAACCCAAAGAATATTTTCTAAATAGTTAAAAGTGATAAATTGTAGTGTCTTTCTAATAATGATTATAAGTTGGTTAATAAGGTTAAATAAATATCAAACTTAAAATGTAATCATAAATAAACTAAATTTCAATATTAAAATAATATATTTATTTCTACTTATAAAGTTATGTCTTTAACTTTTATCATATTATACTTAATTTATTAGATTTAATATGTTGTTGTATGTAAACCATTATCAGTTTAAAGCTACAACTTTTGAACAGTTTGGACAAAATACTTAAATTGTTAATTTAAATATAACATTACAGTTTCAACTTAAATATAAAATTCAATTCCACTTAAAAAAACCCAATGAATATTTTGTGAATAGTTAAAAGTGATAAATTGTAGTGCTAAATGCAAAAACTAAATTATAATCTCAATTTAACTAAAATATTTCATAAATATATGTTATAATCGAAAAAAGTTTTCAAATAAGTAGCTTAAAATAACTTACAATAACTATAGTTAAAAATAAACCTATATAAATGATTATATTGTTACCTTTAAAATCAGAAAGACATGTTTAATGTTTTAAATAATATAATGATAGAAATTAAAACGTTAAGGAAATAAATTTTAAAAAATTAATTAACAATAACAACAACTATAAATGACATTAAACCATATATTATATTTAATTTTATTAATGAGTAACTCGCGGATAGAAATCATTCAAACGGTTGAGATTATGCATTTATAATAGATGTATATATTATCATATAATTCAAAATAATCAATATATTATATCAATTTAGTATACGAATTATTATATTAAATTTAATAACAACGTTATTGTTATATTTAATAAACATATATTTATAAATATTTCAACTATATAGGTGTTCCTGCGCAACGCGCGGACATTCGCCTACTATACTTATAAAGGAAACATTTTTCATTTCACCACATTCATTTGAAACTCTTATGCATTTTTCCTTTCACCATATTCATTTGAAACTCTCATGACTTTTTAATCTCTTTCTAATAATAATTATAAGTTGGTTAATAAGGTTAAATAAATATCAAACCTAAAGTGTAATCATATATAAACTAAATTTAAATATTAAAATAATATCTTTACTTCTACTTATAAAGTTATGTTTTTTAACTTTTATCGTATTATACTTAATTTATTAGTTTTAATATATCGTTGAAAGTAAACCATTATCATTTTAAAGATACAATTTTTGAACAATATGTATAAAATACTTAATTTATTAATTTAAATATAAAAGTATAGGTTCAACTTAAATATAAATTTTAGTTTAACATAAACAACTCAGAGAATATTTTGTAAATAGTTAAAAGTGATTAATTGTAGTGTCTTTCTAATAATGATTATAAGTTGGTTAATAAGGTTAAACAAATATCAAATCTAAAGTGTAATCATAAATAGACTAAGTTTCAATTTTAAAATAATATATTTACTTCTACTTATAAAGTTATGTCTTTAACTTTTAACATATTATACTTAATTTAATAGATTTAATATATTGTTGTATGTAAACCATTGACAGTTTAAAGTTACAAATTTTGAACAGTTTGGACAAAATACTTAAATTGTTAATTTAAATATAACATTACAATGTCAACTTAAATATAAATTTCAGTTCCACTTAAAAAACCAAAGAATATTTTGTAAATAGTTAAAAGTGATAAATTGTAGTGATAAATGCAAAAACTAAATTGTAATATCAATTTAACTAAAATATTTTCATAAAGATATTTTTATAACCGTTAAAAGTTTTCAAATAAGTAACTTAAAATAGCTTACAATAACAATACTTAAAAATAACTTTATATAAATGATTATATTGTTACCTTTAAAATCAAAAAACAATGTTTGATGTTTTAAATAATTATAATGATAGAAATTAAAATATTAAGCAAATAAATTTTAAAAAATTATTTAACAATAACAACAACTATAAATAACATTAAACTATATTATATTTAATTTTTTTTGTGTAACTCGCGGGTAGAAGTCATTCAAACGATTGAGATTATGCAGTTATAATAGATGTATATATTATCATATAATTCAAAATAATCAATATATTATATCAATTTAGTATACGAATTATTATATCAAATTTAACAACAACTTTATTGTTATATTAAAAAAAACATATATTTGTAAGGACTTCAACTATATAGGTGTTTACGCGCAACGCGCGGGCATTCGCCTAATATACTTATAAAAGAGACATTTTACTTGTACCACGTGCATTTGAAACCTCCATGACTTTTCAATTTATTTCTAATAGTTATTTTAAATTCGTTAATAATGTTAAATTAATGCAAAAACTAAATTCTAATCATAAATTAACTAAACTACAATATTAATTCTTTTGACCAAAAATCAATAATAATTTAGTAGGGTGTTGGTTTCAGGGACTTAAATGTCATAATTTTGGATATTGGGGGTTAAAGTGTAATTTCTGGGGTGGTTTTGTAAAGAATTTCAGAAGACAGGGGATGTATGGTAAATTTTGGAGTTAAGATGAAAAATATTTTGTGGAGGAGGGCCAAACTTGGAAAAAAAGAAATTATGTTTGAAAGTTGGCACGGGATTAAACCCGATGCCCCTTCCCCCTTGTTTTCTTTGTATCAACCCTAAACCTAAAGCCATTTCTCAAGCCGCCACCATTTCAGAGTCTTCTCAGTCGCCGCCTGCCTTATCGAGTCCTACCGCCACCCTACCCCCTCCTACCTTGTCGTCGAACACCACCAGCACAGCCCCTGCTGTCGGTGACGTCGTGAGCGGCCAGAAGGACCACCGAGACCGAAGAATGGAGCTGTAAACGAGGAAGTATTGGTCGTGAACAACTGGAAGCTTTCGGTAAGTCTAACCGCAACTCACCTCTCCTCTCCTTCGTTCCTTTCTGTGAGTGTGGAGTCTTGCACGTCATTTTTTGCCACCGTTGTCCTTTGGTTGTTATTTCTGTTTTATTTCGGCGGCATCAACCGCCTAGTAGGTGGCTGAGAGTATGTGTGTTCGCATGTATATGTTGTTCTCGGTATTCATGATGTTGTGTGGGTGTATCTCGGCCGGAAAATCAAGAAAAGCAATCACCACCGCCGTGAGGTGGTGGTTGCCACCTCCTGCCACCGCCAACCACCGCGTTAGGTGGTTGTGTGTATGTATATGTGTGTGTTTTGGTGTGGGATTAATCATGTAACGTTTAGTGCATGGATTATTGGCAAAAATCGCTACCACTACCGTCGTGAGGTGGTGGTTGCAGTCGTGGACCGCCGTCGACCACCACCGCCCGAGGTGGCAGTGGGTGGTGTTGAACCTAGTGAAACTCTAATTAACCTAAAAACTTAACCTTGGACCTAGTTGGCATGTGTTTGGGTTGGAAACCCTAATTAGGGTTTAGAAAACCCTAATTTTGGATACTTTAGTTTGGGACTTTTCAGGACCCACGTTTTGGACCGTTGGATTGGAGTTATGAATTATACCCGACCACATTGTATGATTGACCTAGTAGAGTGATGGACTTAATGGATTAAGTCCATAATGGGTTAGATGTTCTTACTTAACCCTAATCCTCATTTTATGTGAAAACCCTAATCGTGTTTGGGTTTCGAGTTGGGACTTTCTTTTAGGCTTAGGTGTTTGGGTTCTTGATGGGCCATCTAAGAACAAGTGTATGGACTAGGAAAGTTGGATAGGCTTTTGGGTAAGGCCATGTAAGGGGTTTGGGCCCAATTTGGAAAATTGGGCCATAATTGGGCCTTGGTTAATTATTTGGCTTTTGGGCCTTCAGAGTGTGAGTTTGGGCCTTGGTCTTGGACAAAGCTAGGTTAGGGGTAAAATGGTCTTTTTACCCAAGTATGGATTTATGGTTATGCATTGAAACCCAATTGTTAATTGGGTGTTGTTTTGATGTTGACAGTTCGGGGACCTGTCAGCCAGCAGCCAAAGATTTATCTGCGGGACTTCAGCAGTGCGAGGTGAGTCTCCTCATTGTGTTTAGCGGGTCGAAGGCACCAATTCCGACTCATGGTTATTATGTTAGGATGCCGGTTGTCTGCGTGACTCTTGCATGTGTACGTATTGGTATGTATGTTGGGCGGGGCCCGATGGTTATTCTGTATGCTAGTATCAGGTTATGCATATATTTGTATGTGGGTTGGGCCCGATGGGTGTGCAGTATGCTACTATCTTTGTGATTTTTTCATGTGTTTGAATGTTATATGATTATATGGTTATATGTTCAGTGGGCGAGGCCCGTTATGCGAGTGTGGGCGGGGCATCTCAGTTGACGGGGCCCGTTATGCGAGTGTGGGTGGGGCCCGTACCTCAGTGGGCGGGACCCATTATGTGAGTGTGGGCGAGGCCCGTATCTCAGTGGGCGGTGCCCGTTATGTGATAAATTATGTATGGTATGGAGTATCTTGGGGAACTCACTAAGCTTTCTGCATACGGTTTTCAGTTTATGTTTCAGGTACTTTGGTTTTCAAAAGGAAGAGCTCGGGATGATTGTAGAGCACACACCACATGTTTCCGCATTCTGTGATTTACTCTGATTCAAGGATGTTTTGCTAAATCTTGATTACCTTGGTTTTATGGAAATAATATATATTAACGATTTATTAATCTAAAAACGAAAATTTTACATTATTATAAGTGGTACGTTACAAGTTCGTATCAGAGCCTTGGTTTGAGGGATTCAGACATACTCTCGGGTGTGTCTGAACTCAAAGTGAGGATTTGGTTAAGTTTTCAAAAAGAAAAGTGCTTTTAAGAAAAGAGTTTTTAAGATAAGAAAGGGTGTGACGCATGCAATCAGCCGAGCTCAAGTAAGTTTCTCCCAAAATACCCATACATGTTATTTTGTATGATTTGATTTATGAATCTATGAATCGCATGCTAGTTAGGGCTAAGGATCTGCTCAGTTATTGCATGATAGAATGCTAGGAGAGATGCCTTGTATGCCTGATTGTATGGGCCTTTAGAATTGCATGCTAGTATGGTTTTTGAGATAAGTGGATAGAATTGCTTGATTAGTGTGTGCTGGTTAGATTTTCCGTTGCCCGAATGTTGCTTGCTTTGTGCTTTGTGGGACTCTTAGTGATATGAATCAGCTACTAAGTGAATATGTTAAGTCACATGTGACACATGTTAAATAATCTTAGAGTGATGGATTTGGCCCTATTGCGCAGCTCTCGTTTGAGTCCAACCGTTCTAGGGTTGAGTCTTTTACTTGAAGGATTATCTGATCTCTGTTGCATGTGACTATATTCATGAGGTAGCTAGTTGACATTAGTGGGAGTATTTCAGTAGCTGAGGGTTGGGTGGGGTCGGGAAGCTAGGGGATCCAAGGAAGTGCTTCAATGGATATAGTTATGTTGTTTAGTGAGTATTTGGCGCATTAGCTTGAGAAGGTGACTTAGAGGATTCGGGAGAATTCTTGAGGAAAGTATGGATATGTGTGGAAGGTAGTATTGGGCCCGTACTACTGAAAGCACAGGATCCATACTCGAATCGGGGAGAGTCTTGGAGAATCTAGGAAGCCTGTGGGATGATGATTCTTGGGTGTATTCGGATCTTTTGCATGTTGTTTCGGTATGACGTTGAGCACTCAGGAATGGGGATTCAGATTCTGGTTCCATCTCAGGAGCGGGTACTGAGCCGATCGGTGCGTGGTCGCAAGAGTTCATCTCATCGGAGATTACTCGCGGTGTTTTGGAATGGACCTCGATGGTTTTTGGTTCAACCAAGGAAGGGAATTTAGACTTCTTCGATGGTTATCTCGGGGCCTTTCGGGCTAAGATTGGAGCGAGGCATTTGGGGGCTCATCTGGATCCCAAAGCTTGTGGATCTCTAGAATCCTTCAGTAAGGAGGATCCTATTGATAGTTCTTGTCAGTTGAGATCGGGAGTGAGTTTTGCACCATATTCTCAGAATGGTCGGGGTAGGAGGTCAGGATCCCCTCTGATGCTTTTTCGGGTATGTCCTCTTCTGTTTTCTTCTGGGTTGTTGTCTGTAATTTGTATTGCATTGGAATTTTGATTGGGTTGGGTAAGCAATATCTCAGGTTGATTTTCCTACTGTTGTCTGAGTTATATTATCAAGGATTGTGATATGCCATTCTACATGCCATAAGTCTTCGATGAATCTTTAGAGGGTCGTATCTTGTTGAGTGGGTTTCAACGTGTCCCGTTGTTGATCTTGGTCTTTGTCGGGATCAATTCAGGGATGTTGTTTGGAAGATCTTTGGTCTGGGTTCAGGGGTTTTTATCATTTGTTCTAGTAAGATTGACAGTTATCTATAGAAGAACTTATGGGTTCAAGCACTACCGTTGCTAGGGAAGGAGCGGTAGCAGGTAGATGGTCATGTCATATGAATGAGTTGTTTCTCATCGAAAGTGCCAGGGGAGCTTTATATCCACATGGGTTGTATTCGGTTAGAGTTCAATAATTCTTTGATAATCGAAATTGGAGTGGATATTCGTCAGTGCATGGAAAGGGTTGTGGTTTTTAGTTATCAGCATAAGAACTTAAGGAATTGGTATGGTATCATGGGAAGTGATTTGGATTATCATACTGGTTAAGATTTCAAGAGTATTCTTCAGGATTTCAGGAAATAGGCAATCATTGAATTTGGCTACCAATGGAACGTTAGTATTGATTACTGCAGGACATAGGCGGTTCATGCTATATAAGGTTGATGGGTTGGGAATCCATCAGATTTAAGGGGTGAGAGAACTTTGTCGAATCCAAGTGGGGGAGAATCGATCAGGTTTTCTGGAAGACAGGAAGGGTGTGAACTAGGGAAAGTTTCAAATCTTGGCCAGGAGAAGAAACGACTCAAGTGGTCGTTTATATTACGGTGGTGTAAGTGGGAGTTCAGGAAACTTCCAACCGCTGGTCCGCGCCTTCTTTATCATGCCTAGCAGACTTATAGTTGAGTTCAGGTGAGGGCTTCAAAATTCAAAGTAAGATCTGAACGCTTGATTCGATGCAGTTGGATGCAGGTTCGGCTCAGGATGAGTGGGGTTGTGATGGTTAGGGTGTGGTTAGGCCATGGGTGGTAACCATGGTTGGTTTGCAGTTTTGTAAGACTATGATGGGATCGTAGCATTCACCAGTTTGAAGTAGACAATTGTTGGAGGTGGACATGAGTGTAAAGTGGAAATCAGTTCGTGCTTTAGGCACGTCGGCCAGGTTTGTCAAGGAGTATTTCTCTGTTTTAGGTTGAGGACCATCGGGGTCCGGGGCGGAGTCGGGCCTGTATAACTCTAGTTTGGGTGGGACCCGTGGGCGAGGCCCGTGTGATTATGGAAATACAGGTGGGACCTGGGACAGACCGTTGGGTCAAGGTGTTGGATCTTGGGTTTCAGGATTAAGTGTGTGGTCAATAAGTGGCACAGAGAGGTTTATAGGCTGGGTAACCTTGTTATTTGGACTCTTGGGAACCTGGTGGTTGGACCAGGTGCAAGACTGTTAGTCTCAGCGTTGGTTTGGGAACCTTTATATATCGGTCTAGCAAGGGTTGTCGTTATTAAAAGGTCTTGGGTGAAATGCAAGTGCAGATCCATGGATCTTGGGTGATGAGTTGAGTATCGGGTTGTTTATTGGGTAAGATCTCGAGTCGGGTATCGCGGGTGTTTTATGCGGAATTTTCGTTTCCGTGGGTTGAGGATCGGGGTATTTATATGGCGAGGGCATCGATCTAAGGTTTCAAGGTTAATGAATCGATTCAGTTTTGATGACAGGTCAGCTCTTGTGATTGTGTCTTAGATTGGTTCTATTTGTGAAGGTCATCAAGATAAGTCAAGGCAGTATTTTTGATTTGGAACTAATGTGTGGAGTGGCTTGTTATTCGTAGGAGATGTTAGGTAACCTGCAGTTGGGATTGGATTATCTCTGAGTATATGATTCGATCTTGTTGTGTAGCTCTCGTCTGAGTCTAAATATTGCAGAGATGAGTCTCCTACTCAACGGATTATCTTAGCATCTGTCAAGTATAAGTGTTCTGCAGGGATAATTGGTTTGTGGTCATGTTTTCTAATAGGAACCTCAAGTATCAATAGTTGAGTACTCAGTTGGGAAACTAAGTGGGATGGATTCAACAATGGTTCAGGATGCGCGGTCTGTCAGGGAGTCAGACCAATTTGAGACATCAGAATTCGGGTTTCAGGTAAGGTAGAAATGGTTTTCTGCAGAGGATTAAGGATTCGTTCATTATCGGCTTTGGAGAGTTCTGCTGAGTTTGGGATCAATACCCTTGCGAAGGTCGTTGTATGCACAAGGTTGTGGCCGTGTTGCTCAACTTGTGTGGCGTGCCGGGAATGGTAAGGGTTGATTTCGAGGGCGAAATCTAATTTAAGTGGTGGAGAGTTATAACACCTCGTTTCGAAAATAAACCTTTAAATTCGAGATGTAATTGATTATGAATTCTTTTGACCAAAAATCAATAATAATTTAGCAGAGTGTTGGTTTAGGGGAGTTAAATGTCATAATTTTGGATATTGGGGGTTAAAGTGTAATTTCCAGGGTGGTTTTGTAAAGAATTTCAGAAGACAGGGGATGCTTGGTAAATTTTGGAGTTAAGCTGAAAAATATTTTGTGGAAGAGGGCCAAACTTGGAAAGAAAAGAAATTATGTTTGAAAGTTAGCACGGAGTTAAACCCGGCACCCCTTCCCCTCGTTTTCTTTGTATCAACCCTAACCCCAAAGCCATTTCTCCAGCCGCTACCATTATCGGAGTCTTTTCAGCCGCCTCCTGCCTTGGCGAGTCCGACCGCCACCCTACCCCTTGCTACCTTGTCGTCGAACACCACAAGCACAGCCCCTGCTGCAAGTGACGTCGTGAGCAGCCGGAAGGACCACCGAGACCGAAGAATTGATCTGTAAACGAAGAAGTGTAGGTCGTGAATGACCGGAAGCTTTCGATAAGGCTAACCGCAGCTCACCTCTCCTCTCCTTCGTTCCTTTCTTTGAGTGTGGAGTTGTGCACGTCGTTTTCTGCCGCCGCTGTCCTTTGTTCGTCGTTCCTGTTTTATTTCGGCGTCATCAGCTGCCTAGTAGGTGGCTAAGAGTATGTGTGTTCGCGTATATATGTTGTTCTCAGTATTCATGATGTTGTGTGGGTGTATCGCGGTTGGAAAATCAAGAAAAGCGATCACCACCGCCGTGAGTTGGTGGTTGCCACCTTGTAACACCGTAAATTTTCAAATAAAATTTTCATTTAAAATCGCATAATTCTCATAACACATATCACAAAAATCTCATGTATTTAATTTATAAAAACACAACTCCATAACTGATTGATTAATAATCCAGGATCCTCAAAAGATAACTCTTTCTCTGGTGTGTACAATCTAGCTGATGCCCTCCCGCGATCCTGACAAAAACCTGAAACACATAACACTTAACACGGTAAGCAAGAAGCTTAGTGAGTTCCCCAAAATACCATGCACAAATAATTAGCCACTCGAGGCTATAGCTCTGGAAGACCCCCCGGTCAATGTGTCTCAGTGGGACCCTCCAGTCCCACAGCTCGTTGGACCCTCCGGTCTCACTACTCGTCTAAGTGAGAACCTTCCGGTCTCACTACTCGTTGGACCCTCCGGTCCGGTCTAAGTGAGGACCCTCCGGTCTCGTACTCTAATGGACCCTCCGGTCCTTACTCTGATGGCTCTAAGTAATATACAACATAAATCACAAAGAAATAATGCAGGATATCACAATACACAATATAAACACATAAGACATCTCAGTCACACAAAATACCACTCATCGTAAGTATAGTGAGAAGACTCACCTTGCGAACAAGCAAGAAAATATCCTCGAACTCGAATCTAGAATTATCCACCGCCTAACACATAGGGTAAATATCTCTAATTAATACTCGATTCTCGACTCTATGTAACCACATGTTATCCTTTTCTCTCTAACTCTCGAATTGGGTAAAAGTCCAATTTACCCCTCCATGGTCTCCATTACTCATGTTGACCAAACCCTAATGTCAACAGAAGTCAAACTCGAGTCAACAGTCCTTGTTTGACCCGACTCGTCGAGTGCACTCATGCAACTCGTCGAGTCCCCTCTTTTCCTCAGAAGTCTCAAGAAAGTCCAGCTCAGCTCGTCGAGTTGATCCCCAACTCGTCGAGTTATCACATGCTCAAACTCATCGGGACAAACCCTAACCGACTCGTCGAGTCAGGCCATGGACTCGGCGAGTCCCTTCGGTCTGTTTTCTCATTCAGACGTTTTTAGGCAGATCTACTACCCTTAACTCTAGATCTAGCCTCCCAAGGCTCGACTGTCACGTAAAGCTTCGATCTTTACGTTCATGCATGGCATACTTGCTCCATAATGCCAATACAAGTTTTAACAAAGGTTACATGCTCAAGGTCTTGTCTCTAACTCAATAAAGTTCGGTTCTTTGGGCTCATAAAGCCTCCTACAACTCAGATATGAGGTTTCAACCTCAATCATGATCAAAGATCACAATGACACCAAAAAGAATGGGAGAAACCCTAGAAACTCCCTAAACAAAAATCTTCATAAGGAAATGACCAAGTTAGCATCTTTTTACCTCCAACTAAAGCAAAACTCTGAAAAACCTCTGGATCCAAAGCCTCCCCTTGAACCAAGCTTTGATGCTCTCCACTTCTCCTTCAACAATGCACTAAAATCCACAAGATTAGCCTCTTTCTCACTTTCTAGCTCAAATGGACGATTAGGGTTTCTCTCAAGGAAGTAGGGTGACTGGTGAGGTGCAAATGGGGCTATAAGTTCCCTTATATAGACCCCAACCCCGGGAAATTAGAGTTTCTCTGCCCAGCACCTACTCGACGAGTCGGCTCTCTGACTCGTCGAGTCCATTCATTAATCCCACGTGGACACTCGACTCTAATCGATGAGTTGGACTCACAACTCGCTGAGTCACTCCATAAATCTCAGATTAATCACACAATAATATACCTTAAAGTCTGAGGATGGGTCCCTGGTGTGATGTGATCCTTTCATTCCTTGGTGTGACAATCCATATCATATACCAAGGAATGAAAGGATCACATCACACCAGGGACCCATCCACTGTACTGCAAACAAAACCCATCTGAACAACGAACCCTCAACACCCTGTCCTCAGACACATAAAATGATCATGCTTGTTCAGAAGTATCCTCAGACTTCTAACAATCTTAAAATCCAGCTCCCTTCTCAATATCCCTTTCAAGACTGAGCACCGGGTCATCTCCCGACCCAGCAGTTGAACCTCCAACCCATTGCATACTCAAAACGTATCTCACTAGCTTCCTCCTCGCAATAACTATCTCGGCTCATTGTGACACACAGGTCACGAAGTTTGCTTTTTCCCCATCGAATACTACAATCCCAACTGAATATCATCTCACTCTCGACCTCTGTCGTCTACTACTCATTAGTTCCATGCGTCTCGCGGTCCTTCTCATACAACGAATTGACCCACTCAGGCCTAAGACATTAGATGACACCCAATACCCCTCAAAAAGAAAACCATCTCTGAATTCGGAATCTCATTCACCTGATCAATTCATCACCCAAGCCAAGCTCGAACTCAAGCGTCTGATCCGACCCAGAATTAGAACCACTCGTCCCAATACAGCACTCAACTCATGGCCCATGACCCGCAACCCACGCGTACACCACTTCTCCAATTCCCTTCGGTTGCGATAACCACCACTCAACTCAGAATTTAATGGCTCCTGACAAATAAGGAGACCCCAGTCTCGCCCCTGGTTCGACCACCAGTATTCTACAGACTCGAATGACAAGGCTACACAAGCCTAGGAACTCTCCCGAGTCATGCTCTGACTGATGATTAACACGGCTCCCCGCAGCACCACGACACTCTCTCGCTGGCTAGTGAATACTACGGCTCCCCGCAGTATCACAACACACTTTCTCTGACTAGTGAGTACTACGGCTCCCCGCAGTATCACAACACCCTCTCTCTGATTGGTGAGTACTATGACTCCCCGCAGTATTATAATACCCTCTCTTATCGCCCCACAATCTCACCTTCAGGTCATTACCTCACTGTGTTCACTAATTCACGCGTCGCGGCCCAACATAGATAGGTGCACACACCCACCTAGGCTAAGCATCACTACACCTGACGACCGTCGTTGATAAAAACACTTTTTCTCGCTGCAATTCACATTCTCAGATAATCCAGCTTGATGTCAATTAGCTAAAAGGGCTCCCACCGGAACCATAGACACCTGATACACCACTCGCCATCTCATCACTCAAGTCTCAAAATTATCCGAAATTTAGGACATCATACTCGGATACCTCGGTACCTCATCACAGAACCTCACGACGTCTTGCCTCAACCACTGATCTCCTACTTACGGCATCATACCCAGATACCGCAATGCATCCTTTCAGAATCTCACAACCGATCTTCCCCTCGCACCACTTGTAACCTCGTAATATCCCCATCTCACAATTGCAACACGGGGATTCGACAATGACTGAAAGCACGTTGACGAAAATCCGAAGCTCCACTCTCTACTGATCACCACCCATACGAAACTACTCATATCGATCCTGAATTTGGTTGCCCAATCAACTTCTATCCTTCCCAAGGTGCATATAACAACCCATACATTGAACCAAAAATTCTCAACCGCCGAAACTATCCTTACGAGCCAACCACATCGAATTTACCATTACATCCTCGAAGAATTCATATCCACCACAAGGTCTCTGACCAACGGCCACCTGTCGTGGAGACACTCATCCCTTCCAGAACACGTACAACATGCACTATCTCGCTCTGCACCTCGCCTCGACCACCAATAATCCTGGTCTCATGTAACCGTACCGTAGGTCACCATATCCAGTCCTCTAACCGCTGTTGAACAAATCTCTGATATCCTCAGTAAAATACCCGGTTCTCCCCCACTCAGGGCTCGAACCATCACCATTTGGCACACCAACCATCTATTTTACATACTGTTTCACTAGGTACATCACACTTACTCTTGGAAAGTACCACAGAACACTCGATTATCTTCCCGATAGGGACAAAGCAACTCCAAACATCCTGAATCTCAAATAAAATCCTCGAAACTTCCCAACGTGACTGCCCCTAGTCAGGTTGAATGCCTCAGACCGACACACCGCCGGATACTCCGACTGTCCCGACACAGTCCTGACTCTCAATCTGGAAATAATGCACTATTACACACCTCGTTTCTGATTCCTAGACCAGTCTCCCAACGTCATTAAAATCTCATACTGACACACTACCAGACATCTCAACTGTCATGTAGTAGTCATAACTCTTAGTCTGAAATTTAATGAACTATCACACTCCTCATCTTCGACTCCCCAACCAACGTCCCATCAGGAGAATTATCATGATAGTAGAGACCTCACTCCTACACTCGATATCCATCATCGACGATGAGAGCCACCGCCCAACATACTCTTCTTGATCACCCGACATTGCTGCTAACATATGCCCTACTATACTCAAATAGGGTATATCCTTGTCCTTGACCATCGCAGTCTCCACTGATGATCCTTTCATACTATAATACTACCTTGCGGTAAAAACTGCCCAAATACTCCGGCAAAAGATCGCAACCAATGCTACCCCACAGGGTTTATCCCCAAGCTCAGAAACCAAAAGTCTAAATATCTCTTCTGCTTCTCACGGGAAGCGGAAATAGCACAACTCTGCTCACAGAAAGTGACATCTCCTCTATCGGCCGATTTCTTGATTCAGACCGTAATCCTCCATAAATCACCATCTTCTACTCATCCCTGAGTCTTGCAACTCCAACTGGGGTTTCACCAATAATCTTCCGGAAACTATCTCGATTTCTCTCTCACGGTATGCTCCCTTGAACTCGCTCAACATGGCCCTCTGGCCCCACACTCTATCACATCTAATCTCAGTCTAATCAATCACAACGGGATAACTGGTAAAACCAGAAGCACTATCCGCCACGAATCATGGTACTCGAACCATGTTATCTCCTCTGAATCTGCTATGAATCATGGTACTCGAACCATGTGATCACCTCCCAATCTGCTACTTAGAACCTCTGGAATTCTCCCTGTATCGAGTATGGGTCCTCTGCTTTCAGTAGTACGGGCCCATACTACCTGCCACATCTACCCATACTTTACACACGGATCATCCCAGATTTCCTAAATAGCTGCTCCACCTCCTCAATCACCAATCTCGTCATACCTAGTTGCTCTCCTGCGAATACTCTCCTCTATCAGCATACTAATCTGACAAAGGTCACTCTCTAGGCTCTTCTTAGGTTCTCACACTTCTCTGCCATCAGCTGCTGAAGAACTCCTTATGATGCCAGCCGTCTACCTCCTGAATATCGTCATATTCACTTAGTAGCTGACTCCCATCATCAAGAGTTCCACAAAGCACGAAGCAAGCAGCATTCGGGCATCGAGTAATCTCCTCCAGCATGTAAAACCACTCTAGGTTACAACTCCACTTGCTCTGCTCACACTCAAAGGTGTCACCGAACTCAAGAAACTCTACCCCACGCGGGTATCTAACTACTCTCTTAGTAGGTTCCTCCGATGCTCGTCTAGGTATCTCTCCTAGATTACTCCTCTACTCATAACTATCTCTAAAATATTCCTGCTGGATACTCTTACTCCGTGCATACTCAAAGCACATCACAGATAACAACAACTCCTAGGCTACGGCATCACAAATCAGGCAACTCTAGCCCTAATATATGAAATACCTAGCCTATCTTCTAGCATGCATCACTAATATCTCAATAATAACTCATAACACAAATAAGTAAGGGTATTTTGGGAAATCACCGTTCGGGATCTGGCTGATTGTACACACTGCTCTTTCTCGTTTTTCCCTTAGAAACTCTTGCTCGTTTTAAAAAATCATTTATTTTTGAAAATTTTTCTCAAATCCTTTGTTTGAGTCAAGACTTGCCCGAAGGTGCATTTGAATCTCTCAAACCAAGGCTCTGATACCAACTTGTAACACCGTAAATTTTCAAATAAAATTTTCATTTAAAATCGCATAATTCTCATAACACATATCACAAAAATATCATGTATTTAATTTATAAAAACACAACTCCATAACTGATTGATTAATAATCCAGGATCCTCAAAACATAACTCTTTCTCTCGTGTGTACAATCTAGTCGATGCCCTCCCGCGATCCTGAGAAAAACCTGAAACACATAACACTTAACACGGTAAGCACGAAGCTTAGTGAGTTCCCCAAAACACCATGCACAAATAATTAGCCACTCGAGGTTATAGCTCTGGAAGACCCTCCAGTCAATGTGTCTCAGTGGGACCCTCCAGTCCCACAACTCGTTGGACCCTCCGGTCCGGTCTAAGTGAGAATCTTCCGGTCTCACTACTCGTTGGACCCTCCGGCCTGGTCTAAGTGAGGACCCTCCGGTCTCGTACTCTGATGGACCCTCCAGTCCTAACTCTGATGGCTCTAAGTAATATACAGCATAAATCACAAAGAAATAATGCAGGATATCACAATACACAATATAAACACATAAGACATCTCAGTCACACAAAGTACCACTCATGGTAAGTATAGTGAGAAGACTCACCTTGCGAACAAGCAAGAAAATATCCTCGAACTCGAATCTCGAACTAGCCACCGCCTAACACATAGGGTAAATATCTCTAATTAATACTCGATTCTCGACTCTAAGTAACCACATGTTATCCTTTTCTCTCTAACTCTCGAATTGGGTAAAAGATCATTTTACCCCTCCATGGTCTCCATTACTCATGTTGACCAAACCCTAACGTCAACAGAACTCAAACTCGAGCGAACAGTCCTTGTTTGACCCGACTCGTCGATTGCACTCATGCAACTCGTCGAGTCCCCTCTTTTCCTCAGAAGTCTCAAGAAAGTCCAGCTCAGCTCGTCGAGTTGATCCCCAACTCGCCGAGTTATCGTATGATCAAACTCATCGGGACAAACCCTAACCGACTCGTCGAGTCAGGCCATGGACTCGCGAGTCCCTTCGGTCTGTTTTCTCATTCAGACGTTTTAAGGTAGATCTACTACCCTAAACTCTAGATCTAGCCTCCCAAGGCTTGACTGTCACGTAAAGCTTCGATATTTACGTTCATGCATGGCATACTTGCTCCATAATGTCGATACAAGTTCTAACAAAGGTTACATGCTCAAGGTCTTGTCTTTAACTCAATAAGTAGGTCTTTGGGCTCACAAAGCCTCCTACAACTCAGATCTGAGGTTTCAACCTCAATCATACTCAAAGATCACAATGACACCAAAAAGAATGGGAGAAACCCTAGAAACTCCCTAAACCAAAATCTTCATAAGGAAATGACCAAGTTAGCATCTTTTTACCTCCAACTGAAGCAAAACTCACAAAAACCTCTGGATCCAAAGCATCCCCTTGAACCAAGCTTTGATGCTCTCCACTTTTCCTTCAACAATGCACTAAAATCCACAAGATTAGCCTCTTTCTCACTCTCTAGCTCAAATGGACGATTAGGGTTTCTCTCAAGGAAGTAGGGTGACTGGTGAGGCGCAAATGGGGCTATAAGTTCCCTTATATAGGCCCCAACCCCGGAAAATTAGGGTTTCTCTGCCCAGCACCTACTCGGCGAGTCGGCTCTCTGACTCGTCGAGTCCATTCATTAATCCCACATGGACACTTGACTCTACTCGACGAGTTGGACTCACAACTCGCCGAGTCACTCCATAAATCTCAGATTAATCACACAATAATATACCTGAAATTTTGGATGTTACACACCTCCTGCCACCGCCAACCACTACGTTAGGTGGTTATATATATGTATATGTGTGTGTTTTGGTGTGGGATTAATCATGTTGCGTTTATTGCATGGATTATTAGCAAAAATCGCCACCGCCACCGTTGTGAGGTGGTGGCTGCAGTCGTGGACCGTCGTCGACCACTACCGCCCGAGGTGGCAGTGGGTGGTGCCCGACCTAGTGAAACTCTAATTAACTTAAAAACTTAACCTTGGACCTAGTTGGCATATGTTTGGGTTGGAAACCCTAATTAGGGTTTAGAAAATCCTAATCTTGGATACTTTAGTTTGGGACTTGTCGGGACCTACGTTTTGGATCGTTGGCTTGGAGTTATAAATTATACCCGACCAAATTGTATGATTGACCTAGTAGAGTGATGGACTTAATGGATTAAGTCCTTAATGGGTTAAGTGCTCTTACTTAACCCTAATCGTCATTTTATGTGAAAACCTTAATCGTGTTTGGGCTTCAACTTAAATATAAATTTTAATTTAAATTAAACAACCCAAAGAATATTTTCTAAATAGTTAAAAGTGATAAATTGTAGTGTCTTTCTAATAATGATTATAAGTTGGTTAATAAGGTTAAATAAATATCAAACTTAAAATGTAATCATAAATAAACTAAATTTCAGTATTAAAATAATATATTTATTTCTACTTATAAAGTTATGTCTTTAACTTTTATCATATTATACTTAATTTATTAGATTTAATATGTTGTTGTATGTAAACCATTATCAGTTTAAAGCTACAACTTTTGAACAGTTTGGACAAAATACTTAAATTGTTAATTTAAATATAACATTACAGTTTCAACTTAAATATAAAATTCAATTCCACTTAAAAAAACCCAATGAATATTTTGTGAATAGTTAAAAGTGATAAATTGTAGTGCTAAATGCAAAAACTAAATTATAATCTCAATTTAACTAAAATATTTCATAAATATATGTTATAATCAAAAAAAGTTTTCCAATAAGTAGCTTAAAATAACTTACAATAACTATAGTTAAAAATAAACCTATATAAATGATTATATTGTTACCTTTAAAATCAGAAAGACATGTTTAATGTTTTAAATAATATAATGATAGAAATTAAAACGTTAAGGAAATAAATTTTAAAAAATTAATTAACAATAACAACAACTATAAATGACATTAAACCATATATTATATTTAATTTTATTAATGAGTAACTCGCGGATAGAAATCATTCAAACGGTTGAGATTATGCATTTATAATAGATGTATATATTATCATATAATTCAAAATAATCAATATATTATATCAATTTAGTATACGAATTATTATATTAAATTTAATAACAACGTTATTGTTATATTTAATAAACATATATTTATAAATATTTCAACTATATAGGTGTTCCTGCGCAACGCGCGGACATTCGCCTAGTATACTTATAAAGGAAACATTTTTCATTTCACCACATTCATTTGAAACTCTCATGCATTTTTCCTTTCACCATATTCATTTGAAACTCTCATGACTTTTTAATCTCTTTCTAATAATAATTATAAGTTGGTTAATAAGGTTAAATAAATATCAAACCTAAAGTGTAATCATATATAAACTAAATTTAAATATTAAAATAATATCTTTACTTCTACTTATAAAGTTATGTTTTTTAACTTTTATCGTATTATACTTAATTTATTAGTTTTAATATATCGTTGAAAGTAAACCATTATCATTTTAAAGATACAATTTTTGAACAATATGTATAAAATACTTAATTTATTAATTTAAATATAAAAGTATAGGTTCAACTTAAATATAAATTTTAGTTTAACATAAACAACTCAGAGAATATTTTGTAAATAGTTAAAAGTGATTAATTGTAGTGTCTTTCTAATAATGATTATAAGTTGGTTAATAAGGTTAAACAAATATCAAATCTAAAGTGTAATCATAAATAGACTAAGTTTCAATTTTAAAATAATATATTTACTTCTACTTATAAAGTTATGTCTTTAACTTTTAACATATTATACTTAATTTAATAGATTTAATATATTGTTGTATGTAAACCATTGACAGTTTAAAGTTACAAATTTTGAACAGTTTGGACAAAATACTTAAATTGTTAATTTAAATATAACATTACAATGTCAACTTAAATATAAATTTCAGTTCCACTTAAAAAACCAAAGAATATTTTGTAAATAGTTAAAAGTGATAAATTGTAGTGATAAATGCAAAAACTAAATTGTAATATCAATTTAACTAAAATATTTTCATAAAGATATTTTTATAACCGTTAAAAGTTTTCAAATAAGTAACTTATAATAGCTTACAATAACAATACTTAAAAATAACTTTATATAAATGATTATATTGTTACCTTTAAAATCAAAAAACAATGTTTGATGTTTTAAATAATTATAATGATAGAAATTAAAATATTAAGCAAATAAATTTTAAAAAATTATTTAACAATAACAACAACTATAAATAACATTAAACTATATTATATTTAATTTTTTTTTTGTAACTCGCGGGTAGAAGTCATTCAAACGATTGAGATTATGCAGTTATAATAGATGTATATATTATAATATAATTCAAAATAATCAATATATTATATCAATTTAGTATACGAATTATTATATCAAATTTAACAACAACTTTATTGTTATATTAAAAAAAACATATATTTGTAAGGACTTCAACTATATAGGTGTTTACGCGCAACGCGCGGGCATTCGCCTAATATACTTATAAAAGAGACATTTTACTTGTACCACGTGCATTTGAAACCTCCATGACTTTTCAATTTATTTCTAATAGTTATTTTAAATTCGTTAATAATGTTAAATTAATGCAAAAACTAAATTCTAATCATAAATTAACTAAACTACAATATTAATTCTTTTGACCAAAAATCAATAATAATTTAGCAGGGTGTTGGTTTCAGGGACTTAAATGTCATAATTTTGGATATTGGGGGTTAAAGTGTAATTTCTGGGGTGGTTTTGTAAAGAATTTCAGAAGACAGGGGATGTATGGTAAATTTTGGAGTTAAGATGAAAAATATTTTGTGGAGGAGGGCCAAACTTGGAAAAAAAGAAATTATGTTTGAAAGTTGGCACGGGATTAAACCCGATGCCCCTTCCCCCTTGTTTTCTTTGTATCAACCCTAACCCTAAAGCCATTTCTCTCCTTCGTTCCTCTCCTCTCCTCTCCTTCGTTCCTTTCTGTGAGTGTGGAGTCTTGCACGTCGTTTTCTGCCACCGCTGTCCTTTGGTCGTTGTTTCTGTTTTATTTCGGCGGCATCAACCGCCTAGTAGGTGGCTGAGAGTATGTGTGTTCGCATGTATATGTTGTTCTCGGTATTCATGATGTTGTGTGGGTGTATCTCGGCCGGAAAATCAAGAAAAGCAATCACCACCGCCGTGAGGTGGTGGTTGCCACCTCCTGCCACCGCCAACCACCGCGTTAGGTGGTTGTGTGTATGTATATGTGTGTGTTTTGGTGTGGGATTAATCATGTAACGTTTAGTGCATGGATTATTGGCAAAAATCGCTACCACTACCGTCGTGAGGTGGTGGTTGCAGTCGTGGACCGTCGTCGACCACCACCGCCCGAGGTGGCAGTGGGTGGTGTTGAACCTAGTGAAACTCTAATTAACCTAAAAACTTAACCTTGGACCTAGTTGGCATGTGTTTGGGTTGGAAACCCTAATTAGGGTTTAGAAAACCCTAATTTTGGATACTTTAGTTTGGGACTTGTCAGGACCCACGTTTTGGACCGTTAGATTGGAGTTATGAATTATACCCGACCACATTGTATGATTGACCTAGTAGAGTGATGGACTTAATGGATTAAGTCCATAATGGGTTAGGTGTTCTTACTTAACCCTAATCCTCATTTTATGTGAAAACCCTAATCGTGTTTGGGTTTCGAGTTGGGACTTTCTTTTAGGCTTAGGTGTTTGGGTTCTTGATGGGCCATCTGAGAACAAGTGTATGGACTAGGAAAGTTGGATAGGCTTTTGGGTAAGGCCATGTAAGGGGTTTGGGCCCAATTTGGAAAATTGGGCCATAATTGGGCCTTGGTTAATTATTTGGCTTTTGGGCCTTCAGAGTGTGAGTTTGGGCCTTGGTCTTGGACAAAGCTAGGTTAGGGGTAAAATGGTCTTTTTACCCAAGTATGGATTTATGGTTATGCATTGAAACCCAATTGTTAATTGGGTGTTGTTTTGATGTTGACAGTTCGGGGACTTGTCAGCCAGCAGCCAAAGATTTATCTGCGGGACTTCAGCAGTGCGAGGTGAGTCTCCTCATTGTGTTTAGCGGGTCGAAGGCACCAATTCCGACTCATGGTTATTATGTTAGGATGCCGGTTGTCTGCGTGACTCTTGCATGTGTACGTATTGGTATGTATGTTGGGCGGGGCCCGATGGTTATTCTGTATGCTAGTATCAGGTTATGCATATATTTATATGTGGGTTGGGCCCGATGGGTGTGCAGTATGCTACTATCTTTGTGATTTTTTCATGTGTTTGAATGTTATATGATTATATGGTTATATGTTCAGTGGGCGAGGCCCGTTATGCGAGTGTGGGCGGGGCATCTCAGTTGACGGGGCCCGTTATGCGAGTGTGGGTGGGGCCCGTACCTCAGTGGGCGGGACCCATTATGTGAGTGTGGGCGAGGCCCGTATCTCAGTGGGCGGTGCCCGTTATGTGATAAGTTATGTATGGTATGGAGTATCTTGGGGAAATCACTAAGCTTTCTGCATACGGTTTTCAGTTTATGTTTCAGGTACTTTGGTTTTCAAAAGGAAGAGCTCGGGATGATTGTAGAGCACACACCACATGTTTCCGCATTCTGTGATTTACTCTGATTCAAGGATGTTTTGCTAAATCTTGATTACCTTGGTTTTATGGAAATAATATATATTAACGATTTATTAATCTAAAAACGAAAATTTTACATTATTATAAGTGGTACGTTACAAGTTCGTATCAGAGCCTTGGTTTGAGGGATTCAGACATACTCTCGGGTGTTTCTGAACTCAAAGTGAGGATTTGGTTAAGTTTTCAAAAAGAAAAGTGCTTTTAAGAAAAGAGTTTTTAAGATAAGAAAGGGTGTGACGCATGCAATCAGCCGAGCTCAAGTAAGTTTCTCCCAAAATACCCATACATGTTATTTTGTATGATTTGATTTATGAATCTATGAATCGCATGCTAGTTAGGGCTAAGGATCTGCTCAGTTATTGCATGATAGAATGCTAGGAGAGATGCCTTGTATGCCTGATTGTATGGGCCTTTAGAATTGCATGCTAGTATGGTTTTTGAGATAAGTGGATAGAATTGCTTGATTAGTGTGTGCTGGTTAGATTTTCCGTTGCCCGAATGTTGCTTGCTTTGTGCTTTGTGGGACTCTTAGTGATATGAATCAGCTACTAAGTGAATATGTTAAGTCACATGTGACACATGTTAAATAATCTTAGAGTGATGGATTTGGCCCTATTGCGCAGCTCTCGTTTGAGTCCAACCGTTCTAGGGTTGAGTCTTTTACTTGAAGGATTATCTGATCTCTGTTGCATGTGACTATATTCATGAGGTAGCTAGTTGACATTAGTGGGAGTATTTCAGTAGTTGAGGGTTGGGTGGGGTCGGGAAGCTAGGGGATCCAAGGAAGTGCTTCAATGGATATAGTTATGTTGTTTAGTGAGTATTTGGCGCATCAGCTTGAGAAGGTGACTTAGAGGATTCGGGAGAATTCTTGAGGAAAGTATGGATATGTGTGGAAGGTAGTATTGGGCCCGTACTACTGAAAGCACAGGATCCATACTCGAATCGGGGAGAGTCTTGGAGAATCTAGGAAGCCTGTGGGATGATGTTTCTTGGGTGTATTCGGATCTTTTGCATGTTGTTTCGGTATGACGTTGAGCACTCAGGAATGGGGATTCAGATTCTGGTTCCATCTCAGGAGCGGGTACTGAGCCGATCGGTGCGCGGTCGCAGGAGTTCATCTCATCGGAGATTACTCGCGGTGTTTTGGAATGGACCTCGATGGTTTTTGGTTCAACCAAGGAAGGGAATTTAGACTTCTTCGATGGTTATCTCGGGGCCTTTCGGGCTAAGATTGGAGCGAGGCATTTGGGGGCTCATCTGGATCCCAAAGCTTGTGGATCTCTAGAATCCTTCAGTAAGGAGGATCCTATTGATAGTTCTTGTCAGTTGAGATCGGGAGTGAGTTTTGCACCATATTCTCAGAATGGTCGGGGTAGGAGGTCAGGATCCCTTCTGATGCTTTTTCGGGTATGTCCTCTTCTGTTTTCTTCTGGGTTGTTGTCTGTAATTTGTATTGCATTGGAATTTTGCATGGGTTGGGTAAGCAATATCTCAGGTTGATTTTCCTACTGTTGTCTGAGTTATATTATCAAGGATTGTGATATGCCATTCTACATGCCAGAAGTCTTCGATGAATCTTTAGAGGGTCGTATCTTGTTGAGTGGGTTTCAACGTGTCCCGTTGTTGATCTTGGTCTTTGTCGGGATCAATTCAGGGATGTTGTTTGGAAGATCTTTGGTCTGGGTTCAGGGGTTTTTATCATTTGTTCTAGTAAGATTGACAGTTATCTATAGAAGAACTTATGGGTTCAAGCACTACCGTTGCTAGGGAAGGAGCGGTAGCAGGTAGATGGTCATGTCATATGAATGAGTTGTTTCTCATCGGAAGTGCCAGGGGAGCTTTATATCCACATGGGTTGTATTCGGTTAGAGTTCAATAATTCTTTGATAATCGAAATTGGAGTGGATATTCGTCAGTGCATGGAAAGGGTTGTGGTTTTTAGTTATCAGCATAAGAACTTAAGGAATTGGTATGGTATCATGGGAAGTGATTTGGATTATCATACTGGTTAAGATTTCAAGAGTATTCTTCAGGATTTCAGGAAATAGGCAATCATTGAATTTGGCTACCAATGGAACGTTAGTATTGATTACTGCAGGACATAGGCGGTTCATGCTATATAAGGTTGATGGGTTGGGAATCCATCAGATTTAAGGGGTGAGAGAACTTTGTCGAATCCAAGTGGGGGAGAATCGATCAGGTTTTCTGGAAGACAGGAAGGGTGTGAACTAGGGAAAGTTTCAAATCTTGGCCAGGAGAAGAAACGACTCAAGTGGTCGTTTATATTACGGTGGTGTAAGTGGGAGTTCAGGAAACTTCCAACCGCTGGTCCGCGCCTTCTTTATCATGCCTAGCAGACTTATAGTTGAGTTCAGGTGAGGGCTTCAAAATTCAAAGTAAGATCTGAACGCTTGATTCGATGCAGTTGGATGCAGGTTCGGCTCAGGATGAGTGGGGTTGTGATGGTTAGGGTGTGGTTAGGCCATGGGTGGTAACCATGGTTGGTTTGCAGTTTTGTAAGACTATGATGGGATCGTAGCATTCACCAGTTTGAAGTAGACAATTGTTGGAGGTGGACATGAGTGTAAAGTGGAAATCAGTTCGTGCTTTAGGCACGTCGGCCAGGTTTGTCAAGGAGTATTTCTCTGTTTTAGGTTGAGGACCATCGGGGTCCGGGGCGGAGTCGGGCCTGTATAACTCTAGTTTGGGTGGGACCTGTGGGCGAGGCCCGTGTGATTATGGAAATACAGGTGGGACCTGGGACAGACCGTTGGGTCAAGGTGTTGGATCTTGGGTTTCAGGATTAAGTGTGTGGTCAATAAGTGGCACAGAGAGGTTTATAGGCTGGGTAACCTTGTTATTTGGACTCTTGGGAACCTGGTGGTTGGACCAGGTGCAAGACTGTTAGTCTCAGCGTTGGTTTGGGAACCTTTATATATCGGTCTAGCAAGGGTTGTCGTTATTAAAAGGTCTTGGGTGAAATGCAAGTGCAGATCCATGGATCTTGGGTGATGAGTTGAGTATCGGGTTGTTTATTGGGTAAGATCTCGAGTCGGGTATCGCGGGTGTTTTATGCGGAATTTTCGTTTCCGTGGGTTGAGGATCGGGGTATTTATATGGCGAGGGCATCGATCTAAGGTTTCAAGGTTAATGAATCGATTCAGTTTTGATGACAGGTCAGCTCTTGTGATTGTGTCTTAGATTGGTTCTATTTGTGAAGGTCATCAAGATAAGTCAAGGCAGTATTTTTGATTTGGAACTAATGTGTGGAGTGGCTTGTTATTCGTAGGAGATGTTAGGTAACCTGCAGTTGGGATTGGATTATCTCTGAGTATATGATTCGATCTTGTTGTGTAGCTCTCGTCTGAGTCTAAATATTGCAGAGATGAGTCTCCTACTCAACGGATTATCTTAGCATCTGTCAAGTATAAGTGTTCTGCAGGGATAATTGGTTTGTGGTCATGTTTTCTAATAGGAACCTCAAGTATCAATAGTTGAGTACTCAGTTGGGAAACTAAGTGGGATGGATTCAACAATGGTTCAGGATGCGCGGTCTGTCAGGGAGTCAGACCAATTTGAGACATCAGAATTCGGGTTTCAGGTAAGGTAGAAATGGTTTTCTGCAGAGGATTAAGGATTCGTTCATTATCGGCTTTGGAGAGTTCTGCTGAGTTTGGGATCAATACCCTTGCGAAGGTCGTTGTATGCACAAGGTTGTGGCCGTGTTGCTCAACTTGTGTGGCGTGCCGGGAATGGTAAGGGTTGATTTCGAGGGCGAAATCTAATTTAAGTGGTGGAGAGTTATAACACCTCGTTTCGAAAATAAACCTTTAAATTCGAGATGTAATTGATTATGAATTCTTTTGACCAAAAATCAATAATAATTTAGCAGAGTGTTGGTTTAGGGGAGTTAAATGTCATAATTTTGGATATTGGGGGTTAAAGTGTAATTTCCAGGGTGGTTTTGTAAAGAATTTCAGAAGACAGGGGATGCTTGGTAAATTTTGGAGTTAAGCTGAAAAATATTTTGTGGAAGAGGGCCAAACTTGGAAAGAAAAGAAATTATGTTTGAAAGTTAGCACGGAGTTAAACCCGGCACCCCTTCCCCTCGTTTTCTTTGTATCAACCCTAACCCCAAAGCCATTTCTCCAGCCGCTACCATTATCGGAGTCTTTTCAGCCGCCTCCTGCCTTGGCGAGTCCGACCGCCACCCTACCCCTTGCTACCTTGTCGTCGAACACCACAAGCACAGCCCCTGCTGCAAGTGACGTCGTGAGCAGCCGGAAGGACCACCGAGACCGAAGAATTGATCTGTAAACGAAGAAGTGTAGGTCGTGAATGACCGGAAGCTTTCGATAAGGCTAACCGCAGCTCACCTCTCCTCTCCTTCGTTCCTTTCTTTGAGTGTGGAGTTGTGCACGTCGTTTTCTGCCGCCGCTGTCCTTTGTTCGTCGTTCCTGTTTTATTTCGGCGTCATCAGCTGCCTAGTAGGTGGCTAAGAGTATGTGTGTTCGCGTATATATGTTGTTCTCAGTATTCATGATGTTGTGTGGGTGTATCGCGGTTGGAAAATCAAGAAAAGCGATCACCACCGCCGTGAGTTGGTGGTTGCCACCTTGTAACACCGTAAATTTTCAAATAAAATTTTCATTTAAAATCGCATAATTCTCATAACACATATCACAAAAATCTCATGTATTTAATTTATAAAAACACAACTCCATAACTGATTGATTAATAATCCAGGATCCTCAAAAGATAACTCTTTCTCTGGTGTGTACAATCTAGCTGATGCCCTCCCGCGATCCTGACAAAAACCTGAAACACATAACACTTAACACGGTAAGCAAGAAGCTTAGTGAGTTCCCCAAAATACCATGCACAAATAATTAGCCACTCGAGGCTATAGCTCTGGAAGACCCCCCGGTCAATGTGTCTCAGTGGGACCCTCCAGTCCCACAGCTCGTTGGACCCTCCGGTCTCACTACTCGTCTAAGTGAGAACCTTCCGGTCTCACTACTCGTTGGACCCTCCGGTCCGGTCTAAGTGAGGACCCTCCGGTCTCGTACTCTAATGGACCCTCCGGTCCTTACTCTGATGGCTCTAAGTAATATACAACATAAATCACAAAGAAATAATGCAGGATATCACAATACACAATATAAACACATAAGACATCTCAGTCACACAAAATACCACTCATCGTAAGTATAGTGAGAAGACTCACCTTGCGAACAAGCAAGAAAATATCCTCGAACTCGAATCTAGAATTATCCACCGCCTAACACATAGGGTAAATATCTCTAATTAATACTCGATTCTCGACTCTATGTAACCACATGTTATCCTTTTCTCTCTAACTCTCGAATTGGGTAAAAGTCCAATTTACCCCTCCATGGTCTCCATTACTCATGTTGACCAAACCCTAATGTCAACAGAAGTCAAACTCGAGTCAACAGTCCTTGTTTGACCCGACTCGTCGAGTGCACTCATGCAACTCGTCGAGTCCCCTCTTTTCCTCAGAAGTCTCAAGAAAGTCCAGCTCAGCTCGTCGAGTTGATCCCCAACTCGTCGAGTTATCACATGCTCAAACTCATCGGGACAAACCCTAACCGACTCGTCGAGTCAGGCCATGGACTCGGCGAGTCCCTTCGGTCTGTTTTCTCATTCAGACGTTTTTAGGCAGATCTACTACCCTTAACTCTAGATCTAGCCTCCCAAGGCTCGACTGTCACGTAAAGCTTCGATCTTTACGTTCATGCATGGCATACTTGCTCCATAATGCCAATACAAGTTTTAACAAAGGTTACATGCTCAAGGTCTTGTCTCTAACTCAATAAAGTTCGGTTCTTTGGGCTCATAAAGCCTCCTACAACTCAGATATGAGGTTTCAACCTCAATCATGATCAAAGATCACAATGACACCAAAAAGAATGGGAGAAACCCTAGAAACTCCCTAAACAAAAATCTTCATAAGGAAATGACCAAGTTAGCATCTTTTTACCTCCAACTAAAGCAAAACTCTGAAAAACCTCTGGATCCAAAGCCTCCCCTTGAACCAAGCTTTGATGCTCTCCACTTCTCCTTCAACAATGCACTAAAATCCACAAGATTAGCCTCTTTCTCACTTTCTAGCTCAAATGGACGATTAGGGTTTCTCTCAAGGAAGTAGGGTGACTGGTGAGGTGCAAATGGGGCTATAAGTTCCCTTATATAGACCCCAACCCCGGGAAATTAGAGTTTCTCTGCCCAGCACCTACTCGACGAGTCGGCTCTCTGACTCGTCGAGTCCATTCATTAATCCCACGTGGACACTCGACTCTAATCGATGAGTTGGACTCACAACTCGCTGAGTCACTCCATAAATCTCAGATTAATCACACAATAATATACCTTAAAGTCTGAGGATGGGTCCCTGGTGTGATGTGATCCTTTCATTCCTTGGTGTGACAATCCATATCATATACCAAGGAATGAAAGGATCACATCACACCAGGGACCCATCCACTGTACTGCAAACAAAACCCATCTGAACAACGAACCCTCAACACCCTGTCCTCAGACACATAAAATGATCATGCTTGTTCAGAAGTATCCTCAGACTTCTAACAATCTTAAAATCCAGCTCCCTTCTCAATATCCCTTTCAAGACTGAGCACCGGGTCATCTCCCGACCCAGCAGTTGAACCTCCAACCCATTGCATACTCAAAACGTATCTCACTAGCTTCCTCCTCGCAATAACTATCTCGGCTCATTGTGACACACAGGTCACGAAGTTTGCTTTTTCCCCATCGAATACTACAATCCCAACTGAATATCATCTCACTCTCGACCTCTGTCGTCTACTACTCATTAGTTCCATGCGTCTCGCGGTCCTTCTCATACAACGAATTGACCCACTCAGGCCTAAGACATTAGATGACACCCAATACCCCTCAAAAAGAAAACCATCTCTGAATTCGGAATCTCATTCACCTGATCAATTCATCACCCAAGCCAAGCTCGAACTCAAGCGTCTGATCCGACCCAGAATTAGAACCACTCGTCCCAATACAGCACTCAACTCATGGCCCATGACCCGCAACCCACGCGTACACCACTTCTCCAATTCCCTTCGGTTGCGATAACCACCACTCAACTCAGAATTTAATGGCTCCTGACAAATAAGGAGACCCCAGTCTCGCCCCTGGTTCGACCACCAGTATTCTACAGACTCGAATGACAAGGCTACACAAGCCTAGGAACTCTCCCGAGTCATGCTCTGACTGATGATTAACACGGCTCCCCGCAGCACCACGACACTCTCTCGCTGGCTAGTGAATACTACGGCTCCCCGCAGTATCACAACACACTTTCTCTGACTAGTGAGTACTACGGCTCCCCGCAGTATCACAACACCCTCTCTCTGATTGGTGAGTACTATGACTCCCCGCAGTATTATAATACCCTCTCTTATCGCCCCACAATCTCACCTTCAGGTCATTACCTCACTGTGTTCACTAATTCATGCGTCGCGGCCCAACATAGATAGGTGCACACACCCACCTAGGCTAAGCATCACTACACCTGACGACCGTCGTTGATAAAAACACTTTTTCTCGCTGCAATTCACATTCTCAGATAATCCAGCTTGATGTCAATTAGCTAAAAGGGCTCCCACCGGAACCATAGACACCTGATACACCACTCGCCATCTCATCACTCAAGTCTCAAAATTATCCGAAATTTAGGACATCATACTCGGATACCTCGGTACCTCATCACAGAACCTCACGACGTCTTGCCTCAACCACTGATCTCCTACTTACGGCATCATACCCAGATACCGCAATGCATCCTTTCAGAATCTCACAACCGATCTTCCCCTCGCACCACTTGTAACCTCGTAATATCCCCATCTCACAATTGCAACACGGGGATTCGACAATGACTGAAAGCACGTTGACGAAAATCCGAAGCTCCACTCTCTACTGATCACCACCCATACGAAACTACTCATATCGATCCTGAATTTGGTTGCCCAATCAACTTCTATCCTTCCCAAGGTGCATATAACAACCCATACATTGAACCAAAAATTCTCAACCGCCGAAACTATCCTTACGAGCCAACCACATCGAATTTACCATTACATCCTCGAAGAATTCATATCCACCACAAGGTCTCTGACCAACGGCCACCTGTCGTGGAGACACTCATCCCTTCCAGAACACGTACAACATGCACTATCTCGCTCTGCACCTCGCATCGACCACCAATAATCCTGGTCTCATGTAACCGTACCGTAGGTCACCATATCCAGTCCTCTAACCGCTGTTGAACAAATCTCTGATATCCTCAGTAAAATACCCGGTTCTCCCCCACTCAGGGCTCGAACCATCACCATTTGGCACACCAACCATCTATTTTACATACTGTTTCACTAGGTACATCACACTTACTCTTGGAAAGTACCACAGAACACTCGATTATCTTCCCGATAGGGACAAAGCAACTCCAAACATCCTGAATCTCAAATAAAATCCTCGAAACTTCCCAACGTGACTGCCCCTAGTCAGGTTGAATGCCTCAGACCGACACACCGCCGGATACTCCGACTGTCCCGACACAGTCCTGACTCTCAATCTGGAAATAATGCACTATTACACACCTCGTTTCTGATTCCTAGACCAGTCTCCCAACGTCATTAAAATCTCATACTGACACACTACCAGACATCTCAACTGTCATGTAGTAGTCATAACTCTTAGTCTGAAATTTAATGAACTATCACACTCCTCATCTTCGACTCCCCAACCAACGTCCCATCAGGAGAATTATCATGATAGTAGAGACCTCACTCCTACACTCGATATCCATCATCGACGATGAGAGCCACCGCCCAACATACTCTTCTTGATCACCCGACATTGCTGCTAACATATGCCCTACTATACTCAAATAGGGTATATCCTTGTCCTTGACCATCGCAGTCTCCACTGATGATCCTTTCATACTATAATACTACCTTGCGGTAAAAACTGCCCAAATACTCCGGCAAAAGATCGCAACCAATGCTACCCCACAGGGTTTATCCCCAAGCTCAGAAACCAAAAGTCTAAATATCTCTTCTGCTTCTCACGGGAAGCGGAAATAGCACAACTCTGCTCACAGAAAGTGACATCTCCTCTATCGGCCGATTTCTTGATTCAGACCGTAATCCTCCATAAATCACCATCTTCTACTCATCCCTGAGTCTTGCAACTCCAACTGGGGTTTCACCAATAATCTTCCGGAAACTATCTCGATTTCTCTCTCACGGTATGCTCCCTTGAACTCGCTCAACATGGCCCTCTGGCCCCACACTCTATCACATCTAATCTCAGTCTAATCAATCACAACGGGATAACTGGTAAAACCAGAAGCACTATCCGCCACGAATCATGGTACTCGAACCATGTTATCTCCTCTGAATCTGCTATGAATCATGGTACTCGAACCATGTGATCACCTCCCAATCTGCTACTTAGAACCTCTGGAATTCTCCCTGTATCGAGTATGGGTCCTCTGCTTTCAGTAGTACGGGCCCATACTACCTGCCACATCTACCCATACTTTACACACGGATCATCCCAGATTTCCTAAATAGCTGCTCCACCTCCTCAATCACCAATCTCGTCATACCTAGTTGCTCTCCTGCGAATACTCTCCTCTATCAGCATACTAATCTGACAAAGGTCACTCTCTAGGCTCTTCTTAGGTTCTCACACTTCTCTGCCATCAGCTGCTGAAGAACTCCTTATGATGCCAGCCGTCTACCTCCTGAATATCGTCATATTCACTTAGTAGCTGACTCCCATCATCAAGAGTTCCACAAAGCACGAAGCAAGCAGCATTCGGGCATCGAGTAATCTCCTCCAGCATGTAAAACCACTCTAGGTTACAACTCCACTTGCTCTGCTCACACTCAAAGGTGTCACCGAACTCAAGAAACTCTACCCCACGCGGGTATCTAACTACTCTCTTAGTAGGTTCCTCCGATGCTCGTCTAGGTATCTCTCCTAGATTACTCCTCTACTCATAACTATCTCTAAAATATTCCTGCTGGATACTCTTACTCCGTGCATACTCAAAGCACATCACAGATAACAACAACTCCTAGGCTACGGCATCACAAATCAGGCAACTCTAGCCCTAATATATGAAATACCTAGCCTATCTTCTAGCATGCATCACTAATATCTCAATAATAACTCATAACACAAATAAGTAAGGGTATTTTGGGAAATCACCGTTCGGGATCTGGCTGATTGTACACACTGCTCTTTCTCGTTTTTCCCTTAGAAACTCTTGCTCGTTTTAAAAAATCATTTATTTTTGAAAATTTTTCTCAAATCCTTTGTTTGAGTCAAGACTTGCCCGAAGGTGCATTTGAATCTCTCAAACCAAGGCTCTGATACCAACTTGTAACACCGTAAATTTTCAAATAAAATTTTCATTTAAAATCGCATAATTCTCATAACACATATCACAAAAATATCATGTATTTAATTTATAAAAACACAACTCCATAACTGATTGATTAATAATCCAGGATCCTCAAAACATAACTCTTTCTCTCGTGTGTACAATCTAGTCGATGCCCTCCCGCGATCCTGAGAAAAACCTGAAACACATAACACTTAACACGGTAAGCACGAAGCTTAGTGAGTTCCCCAAAACACCATGCACAAATAATTAGCCACTCGAGGTTATAGCTCTGGAAGACCCTCCAGTCAATGTGTCTCAGTGGGACCCTCCAGTCCCACAACTCGTTGGACCCTCCGGTCCGGTCTAAGTGAGAATCTTCCGGTCTCACTACTCGTTGGACCCTCCGGCCTGGTCTAAGTGAGGACCCTCCGGTCTCGTACTCTGATGGACCCTCCAGTCCTAACTCTGATGGCTCTAAGTAATATACAGCATAAATCACAAAGAAATAATGCAGGATATCACAATACACAATATAAACACATAAGACATCTCAGTCACACAAAGTACCACTCATGGTAAGTATAGTGAGAAGACTCACCTTGCGAACAAGCAAGAAAATATCCTCGAACTCGAATCTCGAACTAGCCACCGCCTAACACATAGGGTAAATATCTCTAATTAATACTCGATTCTCGACTCTAAGTAACCACATGTTATCCTTTTCTCTCTAACTCTCGAATTGGGTAAAAGATCATTTTACCCCTCCATGGTCTCCATTACTCATGTTGACCAAACCCTAACGTCAACAGAACTCAAACTCGAGCGAACAGTCCTTGTTTGACCCGACTCGTCGATTGCACTCATGCAACTAGTCGAGTCCCCTCTTTTCCTCAGAAGTCTCAAGAAAGTCCAGCTCAGCTCGTCGAGTTGATCCCCAACTCGCCGAGTTATCGTATGATCAAACTCATCGGGACAAACCCTAACCGACTCGTCGAGTCAGGCCATGGACTCGCGAGTCCCTTCGGTCTGTTTTCTCATTCAGACGTTTTAAGGTAGATCTACTACCCTAAACTCTAGATCTAGCCTCCCAAGGCTTGACTGTCACGTAAAGCTTCGATATTTACGTTCATGCATGGCATACTTGCTCCATAATGTCGATACAAGTTCTAACAAAGGTTACATGCTCAAGGTCTTGTCTTTAACTCAATAAGTAGGTCTTTGGGCTCACAAAGCCTCCTACAACTCAGATCTGAGGTTTCAACCTCAATCATACTCAAAGATCACAATGACACCAAAAAGAATGGGAGAAACCCTAGAAACTCCCTAAACCAAAATCTTCATAAGGAAATGACCAAGTTAGCATCTTTTTACCTCCAACTGAAGCAAAACTCTAAAAAACCTCTGGATCCAAAGCATCCCCTTGAACCAAGCTTTGATGCTCTCCACTTTTCCTTCAACAATGCACTAAAATCCACAAGATTAGCCTCTTTCTCACTCTCTAGCTCAAATGGACGATTAGGGTTTCTCTCAAGGAAGTAGGGTGACTGGTGAGGCGCAAATGGGGCTATAAGTTCCCTTATATAGGCCCCAACCCCGGAAAATTAGGGTTTCTCTGCCCAGCACCTACTCGGCGAGTCGGCTCTCTGACTCGTCGAGTCCATTCATTAATCCCACATGGACACTTGACTCTACTCGACGAGTTGGACTCACAACTCGCCGAGTCACTCCATAAATCTCAGATTAATCACACAATAATATACCTGAAATTTTGGATGTTACACACCTCCTGCCACCGCCAACCACTACGTTAGGTGGTTATATATATGTATATGTGTGTGTTTTGGTGTGGGATTAATCATGTTGCGTTTATTGCATGGATTATTAGCAAAAATCGCCACCGCCACCGTTGTGAGGTGGTGGCTGCAGTCGTGGACCGCCGTCGACCACTACCGCCCGAGGTGGCAGTGGGTGGTGCCCGACCTAGTGAAACTCTAATTAACTTAAAAACTTAACCTTGGACCTAGTTGGCATATGTTTGGGTTGGAAACCCTAATTAGGGTTTAGAAAATCCTAATCTTGGATACTTTAGTTTGGGACTTGTCGGGACCTACGTTTTGGATCGTTGGCTTGGAGTTATAAATTATACCCGACCAAATTGTATGATTGACCTAGTAGAGTGATGGACTTAATGGATTAAGTCCTTAATGGGTTAAGTGCTCTTACTTAACCCTAATCGTCATTTTATGTGAAAACCTTAATCGTGTTTGGGCTTCGAGTTGGGCCTTTCTTTTGGGCTTAGGTGTTTGGGTTCTTGAAGGGCCATCTAAGAACAAGTGTATGGACATGGAAATTTGGATGGGCTTTAGGGTAAGACCATGTAAGAGGTTTGGGACCAATTTGGAAAATTGGGCCATAATTGGGCCTTGGTTAATTATTTGGCTTTTAGGCCTTCAAAGTGTGAGTTTGGGCCTTGGTCTTGGACCAAGATAGGTTAGGGGTAAAATTGTCTTTTTACCCCAAGTATGGATTTATGGTTATGCATTGGAACCCAATAGCTAATTGGGTGTTGTTTTGATGTTGACAGTTCAGGGACCTGTCAGCCAGCAGCTAGAGATTTATCCGCGGGACTTCAGCAGTAGGAGCTGAGTCTCCTCACTAAGCTTTGTGGTTACAGTTTTCAGTTTATGTTTCAGGTACTTTAGTTTTCAAATGGAAGAGCTCAGGATGATTGTAGAGCACACACCACATGTTTCGGCATTTTGTGGTTTACTCTGATTCGATGATGCTTTGCTAAATCTTGATTACCTTGGTTTATGGAAATGATATGTATTAACGATTTATTAATCTAAAAACAAAACTTTTACGTTATTATTAGTGGGACGTTACAATAAGAATAGTTAAAAGTAATATTATATAAAAAATATATAATGTTATCTTTAAAAAACAAAAACAATGTTTGTTGTTTTAAATAATTACAATCAAAGAAATAACAATATTCATCAAATAAATTTTAAAAAAGTTAAATTTCTGAAACCAAATTAAAACAATTATGAGTTTCCAAATACTTATAATGATAGAAGTTAAAATCTTAAGCAAATTAACTTTTTAAAATTAATTAATCGTAACAACAACTATAAATATCATTAAACCATATATTATATTTAATTTTATTCATGAGTAACCCGCATGTAGATGCCATTGAGACAATTGGGATTATAGAGTTTGAAAATATGTCTACATTATCATTTAATTCAATACAAACAATGTCTATACCAACTTATTATAAGATTGATTATATAAGAGCTAACAACGACGTCATTAATCTATTTAAAAAACATATATTTGTAAAGATTTCAAATATATTTATGTATTTTACGCAACGCGCGAGTATTCGCCTAATATCAATTATAATAGAGGTCAAAGTACTTGAACCTCATGTACTTGAAACTCCAATGACCTTTCAGTTGTCTTTTAATAATGATTGTAATTATAAATCGTAAATAATATGATAACTTTTGATATTATGACATACTTACGTTAAACGTATAACATTAGTTGGAAGTTAAAAGAGTCATTCCATTAAATAACCAATCAATGAAATTAAACAAATTTTATCAAATACATACATATAAATAGTTAACTACAAGCACTCTAAAAAAACTTCATTTTTACTAAAAGTTTCACTACTGAGTTAACATACGCTAAGTGTGAGTACAAGCATCAATGCGCAAGGGCAAGGTTTGAAAACCCAAGCCTTGAGTTAATCTAAAGATCGATTTCTGCTCTTAATTGATGTTTCAGTCAAGTCTGGTAAAACTAGTCGAGAGATGAAGTTCATGTTCAACAAAGTACACAAATCTTTAATGAAGAAACTATGAGTATGATAAATGTAATGACAATAAATGAAGAAGAACGTAAAGAAGGTTTTGACTTGACATAAAAGTGGAAGAGAGTTAAGAGAAATATTTGCTATCTTTGGAGGAACAATCTGTATCATTCTTGTCATTAAAAACACTCCTTATATAGGAAAAGGAGGTACATCGTACAAACCACATTTCATACTAAGGACTGGAGAATAAACAACTTCTAAAAAATGATTATCCAACTGATAGAAAAAGCTAAGTCCTATGAAATGTTACATCACATAAAAGACAATAAATGATAAATGCACAAACAGACAAACAATCTCGTATCTTTGCTCCATCTCGGAATGGTCTCACTTCGGACTCCATCTCTACTTCGGAACTTGCTGACTTCGGATCTTCAATACTTGTAATTGTTAGAGGTTTACTTTCAGGTTCCAACAATCTCCCCCTAAGTGAACTTAGCAATCCAGTTAGCTAGTTGGCTTCTTCTTGGATAAAAACATGGGCTCAGAACAACCAATCTTGGACTTCAATGTACCATTGGAGTTGACTTATGAACTTGGAATTCACATGTTCGGGGGCATCTGACTTAGCTGCATTTTTCATGAACTTTTGAAGAGCTTTGGTGGGGACGAGGTTCTTATCAAGGACTCGGAAGAAGTCCTTCTTGTTTGTCTTCTTCTCAAGGTAGACAAATCCCAACACCGGTTCATCAATTGGCCCTTCTGCCATGATTTCAGCTTCTGGCTGTTTAAAGTCAATCTTTGCCAAGACCTTTTCAGTTCCGAGCAAGTGAGCCAATTCGAAGTCGCATCTACTGAATTCAGCAAAATAATCCTTCAAATAACTCATTTCAGCGATGTATGCAGCCATGCTCATTTAACTATCTTGACACGTTCGGAAGTGAGCAGCAATGGTTAAGATATCATTAGGATTGATGACTGGGAAATCGGTGTCTAAAATGGTGAGTTGTGTTGTTTTGTTCTGATACACATAGAAGCGATGTAAGAAGCAATCAAAATCAAACTTCGTCAACACTTTCCTTATAAACCCAGAGATCTTTGTGATTTTCTTCCAAGACCACACTTCCTTTTGGGGATGTGCATTCAGGGAGTAGAAAGTCTTCAAACGTTCTCTTTCAGTTCTGATGATCATTTGAGGATCATCTTTTGGTTGGAGAGGAGCGAATTTGATATAATACTTTTCGTATGGAGAGATGGGTTGTTGAAGCAAGAAGTGGCCCTCTTGAACCTCCATCCGAAGTCGTCACTCTACCGCAATACTGCTGCTACTACCACAACGTGAAGCGAAGATGTCATCCGCAACCTTCTTTCCAGAACAAAGACTTAGTATTTTTAACTTATGTATTTACTATGTTTTGTCCAGTGTACCTTGCATGGACACTTCTTTTAGTATTTGTTTATTTCTTCTGTAACTTTCATGGGGCTCTATAAATAGAGCCTTCCGCTTCAGTTTGCAATACACATCTCTCTTCCATCTTATCTTATCTCTCATTACTTTCTTACTATCAATATCTTACTGAACTTAAATCTCTTAAGATTATAATCTCTCCTCGGAGCAAGTCACTCTTGACTTAATCACTTTAAGTTGATCACACTTATTAACTTGGTTTGATTGCAATCCTTGTTACGAATCAGCTTAAGTGTTTACTTGATAAAATAATTGTTGTCATTTATATTTCCTTATATTTCCACATCTAATTATCTAACTCTCTAACTCTAACTCATTATTGTTGAGCTTTATGATCCTTTGAGTTAAACTTATTCCACGATATAACTTGTTCTAAAGTTTGGTCAAGTGTGTTTCTTAAGTTTTTCTCTCAACAATTGGTATCAGAGCCAAAGTGGTTGCTTTTTGAACAAGAACTCTGATTTTAAAAGGCCTTCTATACCACTGAAGCTCATTTTTAAAAAATATCAAAAAAAAAATATCTTTTCAAAACAAGGAAATATGGCACAAGCGTTATCACTCAATGTTTCCAACAGTGTTGGAGGTTCGAACAGAGCTCCAATATTGGTGGCAAATGAGTATCATCACTGGTCCCAAAGAATGGAGAGATATCTAAGAAGACTTGGACGAGATGTGTGGAGATCTGTAGAAGAAGGACCTTATGTCCCTATTCTTACTCCAGTTCAAGCCGACGGTGCTCAAGACAGACTTGGTCAAGGCCAACCTGCTATGAATCGTCCCACTAAGGATGATCCAGACAAAATGGAAAATGATGCAATTGCCTTTTATGAAATATCCTACGGAGTTTCTCCTGAAAACTTCGACATTATCATCAATTGCAAGTCTGCAAAAGCGATCTGGGATGTTCTCAAGAACCTGTATGAAGGTTCTGAGCAGGCACAAGATAAGAAACTCACTACCGCACTCAACGAGTTCAATAATTTCAAAGCTCATACGGGTGAAAGCCTTGAGGACTCTTTCAAAAGATTCAACATCATTGTTACCAAGTTGTCAAATGTTGCCACTGTTCACAGCAACCATGAAAGCAACCTTCAGTTTCTTAATGGTTTGGGAAAACACTGGACTACCGGAAAGATGATAGTCCAGGGTGACAGAAAGATTCACTCACTCTCTCTCTCTCTTTCTATCTCTCTCTTCAAGTTGTACGGAGAACTCCAAGAACAAGAATCAACCGTACTCAAAGATTGTGCTGACTTCGGAGGACCACTTGCTCTCATGGCCCAATCTCAATAAAACATAAGTCTAACATACTCTCTCTCCTATGAAAACCCACTGCAGTCTTACGAAGGTGACACTGGGTATGATGATGAAGAAGAACTCCAGAATGTTATTGCTCTTGTCAGTCAGCAGTTCAATCGATTACCTCCTACCTCCTTTCGCAAAAATTAGCAGTTCACTAAGCCTCCCTTTAACCGAAATTTCAACCCTCAAAATAATCACCCTCGATACCCAAAACACCCTCATCAATCTCCGCAACCAATTAACTCTCATCAAACAAAGGAGATATCGCAACCTACTAGACCAACTGACTCTGGTCCCTCGACCGAAGTTAAAGAAGATGTTGTCATTTGTCATAAGTGCAACAAAGAGAATCATTTTGCTAAAGACTGTAAAGAAAATGTCGTAAAGGACAAAGCCTTTTATCTCCGAATGGCACAAGAATTGGATAAAAACGAAAAGGGAAGGGCATATGTGGCCCAGGTGAAAAGAGATCATCAAGTATGGTCTTCGGGTGATGAGGATGAAGATGTCAACATCAAGGGCAAGGGTAAGATTTGCATGTTGGCAACCGCGGATGAAGATGGATCGACCAAGCCTGAAAAGAACTACTGCTATATGGCTAAGGACGGAACTCTGAGCATAGTCGAACATGTAAAACTTATGATTCAAACTCTTCATTATAACATGCATGATTGTCAACCCTTCTTAGACAACCTTAATGACACATGTGCTGCCATCCTTTCAGACTATAACAAAGCCCTATATGAGAAGAACATAGCATCCCAAGAAATGTTCCATGTAAGAGGACGTCTAGAAGACAAAAGACTCAAAGTGACCATGTTAGAAAAAGACTTAGGATTAGAGAAGGATGAAAAAATGTTATGTGAAACTCAGTTAGGAATAGCATTAGATCAGAAGGATTTAGCACAAAAAGAAATTGTACGTTTGAACTTGTTAATTGAAAATTTGTTTAATGAAAGCAAGGCTATTGAAAATCTTGTGAATAATGGAACTGTTGAAAACACATACATATGGGGTTGGTCAAATGGGTACTCTACCGCAAAGGACTCATCACCCCGGTTTCACAAAGAACGTCTCTATGTCCCTCCGGACCGAGATTTCCATTTCCCAGTCAACGAAAAAACCTTTCCAGAAGACATCAGAGCTCATTTTGGTCGACTTCATATAATCTAAGTAATAATTGTGTCATCGAGGAAATTCTTCCTGAAACCTCGGATCATCCATGTGATCAAATACCAATCATTGGCACAATTTATCCCAACTCTCAGACTTCATCAGTTGTTGATGAAGAAATTCTTATGGAGGGACCCGAAGTTCTTATGAACTATCCATATTTGCCCTCGGACCACAGTTTCTCTCACTGCAGTCCTGAACCGAAGTCTGTCCAACTGCCTTCCATCAAGTGTCCCACAAAAGAATCAACTTTGACTTACTCTGCGGTAGTCCAATCTTCCTTACCGCAGACTGCAGTCAAGACCTCAGTGACTATTCAAACAATTCATCATGAGTTGCCTATTGAAAATTTAGAATATGGTCAATGTTCTCAGAGTCCTGAACCTTCTAATTCAGATGACTCGAGTCCTCGTTTTCAATAACAATCAAAGGTTTCCAGGAAACCGCAGTTGAACATCAATGACTGCGGTTCTCCAAAAACTCAGGCAAAACTGGCTTTCAAGGAAGAACTTAGTTCTCGTAATAAAAAACGGGAAATCTTTTCAAAAAACAAAAGACAAGTCAGAATTTCAAAACACAAGAGTCCAGAAAAACTTGTTTTCTCAAATTACTTTTCGAAAAACTCTAATGTCAAGAAATCGAAAAAAAACGAATGTATAGTTCCTAAGATCTTGTCAAACTCTCCTGACAAAACCCAAAAGCGAGTAAAGTCTTTTCAAAGTAATGGTTTTCAGATTTATTCCTCAGACAACCCAAAATGGAAGGGGATTTTACCAACTCAACTTTTCCGAAAAATACAACCTAGGAGATTTACACATGCTCACACTCTAAACCGTACTTTTCAAAATTCCAAGGGCACCATTGTCATACATCATTCTCGGACTGATCATAAGACTCACCCTACACCCTCTGGACCGTTGACCAAGCATAGTGTCTGGATGAATGAGAAAAATCTCTCATTTAGATTTTATCTTCAAAAGGAGTCACCACAAGTCCAATATTGCACCTTTCAAAAACCTCGTAACTTTACAAAATCCCACAACACTCCAAAGGTTCACAAATACCCAGGTCTAGGTCTCAAGATTGACACGAAACCTGTCCCTACAACCTCGGTTCATGCATCTATGAAAAACCCATCTGTCGCCTCGGGCTCCAAACTTGTTTGGGTGCCCAAACTAACCGTGTAATTTTTCGGGTAATGTGCAAGGAGGATCAAGAAGAGGAGTGGTTAATAGACAGTGTCTGCGCCTTGCACATGACCGGAAGGTTAGAATACCTTCGGGATTTCAGGCCTATATGGAATGGTGGAAATGTCACATTCGGCAACAATGTGAATGGAATAATCCGAGGTTATGGTGTGCTTACTACAGGTAACTTCTCTATTCAAAAGTTTGCTTACGTGGAAGGTCTCAAACACAATCTCATCTGTGTAGGCCAACTATACAAAACAGGCCATCGGGTTGAATTTGATAATGAATACTCCTACATAATGGCAAGTCATAGAAGCACCTATTTGATCAAATCTAATTCCGAAGGGACCATGTATCCTTCGGATGTCTCTCTGATCATTTGGAAACCGCAACTATGTTTTCTATCCAAAGTAGTATCTGAAGTCAGCTGCTTATGGCACCACAAGCTAGCTCATCTGAACTTCAGATATATCAACAAGCTTGTCACCGTAGAACTCGTCCGAGGTCTCCCCATTCTAAAGTACAACAACGATAATCTCTGCCCAGCCTGTGAGTGTGGAAAACAGTCTAAAGGAAGACATTCGATGGTGATTGATTCATCAATCTCTGAACCCTTAGAACTCTTTCATATTGATCTCTGCGGTCCATCTACCATAGCCAGTCTCTATAACAAGAAATACATACTGGTTATAGTTCATGACTTCACTAGTTTCACTTGGGTCTTCTTCCTGAGACTCAAATCAGAAACACCGCAGGTTCTAATCAACTTCATCAAAGAGATCGAACTTCAAATCAAATTACCAGTGCACCAAATCCGAAGTGATAATGGCACTGAGTTCATGAATCATCTCTTAAACAGTTTCCTGGTGTCAAAAGGTATTAGTCACAACTTCTCAGTTCCCTACACACCGCAGCAAAACGGAGCAGTAGAGCAAAGGAACCGCACTCTGGTAGAAGCAGTCAGATCTATGCTAAACTTTGCAAACCTTCCTCTATACTTTTGGGCCGAAGCAGTGGCAACGACATGATTTGTCCAAAACCGAAGCATTGTCTACAAGCGTCTCAACAAAACACCTTACGAGGGCCTCAACAATCGAAAACCGAATGTCCGATTCTTTCACATATTCGGGTGTAGATGTTTTGTGATCAACAACAACTATCACCTTAACAAATTCGCACCGAAATCGGATGAAGGCATATTTCTTGGCTATTCAACAAACAAGGTGGCATACAGAGTTCTTATCAGACGCACGCGGCTAATAGTTGAAAGCTTCGATGTCAAATTCAATGACTATTACGTCCGCAACACTGCTCCTTCAAGAGAAACGAAAGAAATCATGGAAAGTGATCTCCCAGCCTCTTTGGGTCCTCTCAACATAGTTGAAGTTAACTATGACAACCTCTTCGACCCTGTAGAGACTGCTCAACTGTCCGAAATTCTTGTGTCTCCGGAAGCTCAGCAACAACATGCCGAAGTCTTTGGACCCTCCATCTTTGATGATTTGTCTCAAGGAACTTCCACCTTGCCGGTTGAGGGGGAAAGAAATTATTCGGCTCCTACGACAACCATCGACGTTCCAGTACTTGAAGACGCAGCTCCCGCCTCCATCCGCAGAGACTCTAATCCATCAAATGTGTCCTCTGATTCAGATGAAGAAGAAAATATTGACCCAAGAACTGATTCAAGGGTTATCACGCACTCTTTATCCCAGGGGGAACCATCCTCAGTTCAAGAGGGACTCCCATCCGTAATCCAGAGGGAACCTCAATCTGATCCGTATCCTTCAGTCCAAATCTAAGATACATCTGCAGGCTGCTCACAAGTCGAGGGGGAACTGCCTTCTCCAACCGCAAAATCCTCTGACGTGGTTGACATTCCTTCCACCGCAGCTGCTGATCATCAACAATCCCGCTTACATGTCTGGACAAAAGAACACCCTACGGGTTAGATCATCGGAAACCCATCTACAGGTGTACAAACTCGATCTTCTCACGGTCTTACAGACCACTGTCACTATGCAGCCTTTATGTCCGTAGTCGAGCCCCGATCCATCAAGAAAGCCCTTCTGGAGCCTGACTGGATCTTTGCCATGCAAGAAGAATTAGCAGAATTTGAAAGAAACAAAGTGTGGCAACTTGTTCCGAAGCCAAAAGGTCACACTGTTGTTGGTACCATATGGGTGTACAAAAACAAACTCGATGAATCTGGTGCGGTCGTGCGAAACAAGGCAATATTAGTTGCCAAGGGGTATAGTCAACTAGAAGGTGTTGATTATGACGAAACATATGCCCCCATAGCCATAATGGAAGCAATACGCATCTTCTTAGTGTATGCTGCACACAAAAATATCATTGTACTTCAAATGGATGTAAAGAGTGCTTTCCTGAATGGTGAATTGAAAGAAGAGGTTTATTTCCAACAACCTCCGGGCTTCGTAAGTCAAGAATTCTCGGAATACTGTTACAAGGTTGAGAAAGCAGTTTGTGGTCTTAAGCAAGCACCTAGGGCATGGTACGAGACTCTTTCAGAGTTTCTTGTCACGTCCGGATACAAAAGAGGAGTGATTGATCCCATATTTTTAGAAAGGAAAACGGTAATCACCTTATGCTTGTACAAATTTATGTGGATGGCATCATTTTCGGATCAACAGATCAGAGTATGGTGGATGAATTTGCAAAGCTCATGACCAACAAGTTCCAAATGAGCATGAATAGAGAGATCAACTTCTTTCTAGGACTTCAAGAAAAATAAGTTCCTCAAGGGATATTCATTCATCAGGAAAAATATACCTCTCAACTGCTGAAGAAATACTCAATGGATAATTGCTCCTCAGCCAAGGTTCCTATGGCCTTCGGATATAAGATCTCTGCTGATACATCCGGTGAATCAGTAGACCACAAGACTTATAGAGGAATGATTGGTTCATTGATGTACCTCACCGCAAGCAGACCAGATTATGTCTTCACAACAGGATTATGTGCAAGATACCAAGCCGATCCGAAAGTATCACACATGACCGCAGTTAAGCAAATCCTCAGATACTTGAAAGGAAGCAAAGATCTTGGTCTATGGTATCCTGCAGGGAACGACTTCAGCCTTCAAGCCTTTACAGATGCGGATCATGTCGGATGCATATTGGATAGGAAAAGCACCTCCGATGGTTGTCAATTTCTTGGAGGAAGACTGGTAAGCTGGTCTTCACGAAAACAAAATTGTGTCTCTTTGTCTACCGCAGAAGCCGAGTACGTAGCCGCAACGAGCTGTTGTTCTCAAGTCCTTTGGATGAATACTCAACTGATGTACTACGGATACAGAATGTTGCGGATACCAATTTATTGTGATTCAGAGAGTGCTATAGCGATTTATCATAATCCTATTCACCATTCAAAGATGAAACACATTGAACTTCGGTACCATTTCATCAAGGATCATATACTCAAAGATAACATTGAACTAATTTTTGTTCCATCTCACGAAGAGATTGCGGATGTGTTTACAAAAGCACTTGATGCAACGAAACTTAACAGTTTTCTACAAATGTTAGGGATGATGAATCCGGATCCACAATTCTTCCTGAATTGATAGGTACCGCAGACCTCTTCTGGTCTACATTGCGGTCCTAGTTAAATATATCTATCATACATGGTTTCAGTATACTCCGTGTACCGCAACTATATATCATACTTATATTTCTTGGGTTCTTATTGTTTGTTATTTCTGATATTGTGTCAAGTGTTCTTCAGTTTATACTACCGCAGTCGCATGACCATCCACCGCAGTGAAGAATCAATCCGCATTGATGAATCAATCTGCAATCACATTGAATAAATTCTCATCAACAAACTTCATAAATGCTCTGGAACATTGTGTGCTATTTAATGTTTCTCATTAAATAAAAAATTCTTCATATTAAATTCATACATTCGTTTTGTAGCATACAACGTTTCAGTCCTTTCTCAAATAACCTTTTGGTGTCAGACCTATTTTAGGGATAATGACAAATAAAGCAGTTTTCCATAAAAGAAATCTTTTCCTTAAACTGTCCAATCTCCTTTTCAAAATCTTTTAAATCCTTTACCCGAAGCTGTCAAATCTATTCCATATTCCACCTTTATTCAACGGATTATTGACCCTCACCACACGTTCTCCAAACGTGTGTAAGTGGGCCTGACAATTCATTAATTGCCCTATTTTTGGAAAAATAAATAAACAATACAATAACTTCTTTTGATTTATTTTATTTACGGCTAATGATGATTAAAACCCAAGGGTTTTTATCATTAACTGCCATAGATAGGGTGAATTCAATATCTGTTTGGAATCCGGAACTATAAAAACCCCTTTTTCCCTCCCAAGGAAGTTTTACGCTTTCTGAACTCTAGACGATCTTCATCTTCTTCCTCTTGCAATCAAAACCTTTAATCAAGTTCTTCAACTATTTTTAAAATGGTGAAATCTAGAGTATCAAAGAAGCAATCCAAAGCTTCAGGATCAGTGCTACCCACTGGTTCTGAATCCACAACTAGAAAGCAATCACAAGCAATTGCTTCGAGCAATTTTAGGGCAATTTTTGAAGATCATCCCTCCTACAACGAATCATTTCGTCTGACGATCAAGTTCTTACCTTCACAACAACCCGCAGACTTATGGATGATGACTACAGGCCAGTGCTGACATACGCTGAGCCTCCGGAAGATGGCTACTGGAATATTCCTATTTCACCAAATGCCATGTTTTTCACAGTTTTTGAACCATTTGACCTAAGCCTCCCTGATGATCAAAGACTACCTTTGGAGTTTGAACGTCTCAACAAGTTCCATGGAAAGCATGGATCCAAATTCGAGGACATATAGTCGAGTGATAGGCCTTCCAGAGTCAAGAACTACAAGGTCCGTAAATTCATGAAGTCCGAGTTCATCCAATACATGTTGACAAGAATAGGCTGTGATTACATCCGAACTCAGGCTGACTTCCCGTGTATGAATCCGGAAGAAGTATTCTTAATCGCAAGAGTGTTTCAACTCAAATCCGAAAAACACTCCAAAATGAAGATAACGTGAAGCGAAGATGTCATCCGCAACCTTCTTTACAAAACAAAGACTTAGTATTTTTAACTTATGTATTTACTATATTTTGTCCAGTGTACCTTGCATGGACACTTCTTTTAGTCTTTGTTTATTTCTTCTGTAACTTTCATGGGGCTCTATAAATAGAGCCTTCCGCTTCAGTTTGCAATACACATATCTCTTCCATCTTATCTTATCTATCATTACTTTCTTACTATCAATATCTTACTGAACTTAAATCTCTTAAGATTATAATCTATCCTCGGAGCAAGTCACTCTTGACTTAATCACTTTAAGTTGATCACACTTATTAACTTGGTTTGATTGCAATCCTTGTTACGAATCAGCTTAAGTGTTTACTTGATATAATACTTGTTGTCATTTATATTTCCTTATATTTTCGCATCTAATTATCTAACTCTCTAACTCTAACTCATTATTGTTGAGCTTTATGATCCTTTGAGTTAAAATTATTCCGCAATATAATTTGTTCTAATGTTTGTTCAAGTGTGTTTCTCAAGTTTTTCTCTCAACATGGGTAGATCAAGCTGGTCCAAATCCTGAGTTGGGAGGTCATAATACATGAAAGGAACAATATCCAGATCATGAATTATTCCTTCTTTGCAGGGAGGAGAAATACCTAGCATCAGATTGGGGTTATCATTCAGAGCTTGAATTAAGATGCTCTCTTCAAGAGCTTGAGCGATCTGTTCCTGAGACCAACCATCAGGCTTCTTGGTGATCTTTTTGGAACTTTGAAATTCCGAGATGGGCTTTTTGCCCTTATCTTGTTGCTTGTTGAGGACCGAGATGATGTGTTGCATGTTTTCATCAATGTTGAATTCAGGACGAGGAGGAATCAGGGGCTCTTCAGGAATGTTATCAGGTTTCCGAAGTGGAGAACCTTCGTCGATTGGAGCGATTCTTGGTGAGGGAATTGGAGGTAGCATTGACTGAGTGTCTCGGAAAGCTTTGATTGTGAGCTCAGTCTTTGCCTTAGCCAATTCACGGCTTCGTTGAAGTACGTCAGCTAGGGATGATGGCCATGATACAGCAAACCATATCTGTTGCTCTTCCTCGGAAAGAATTTTGGTAGGGAACTTCCTTGGAGCTTGAATTCCTATCACTACATTGGTGATATACTTGTCTTCATCATCATCGTCACTGAATGGGGTACATGTGGAAACAATTTTAACTGACTCGTCATCTGACTCATCTCAGAGTTTGAATTCTGAGGCGGGCTTCCAAGAGATAAATTGATCTCTTCTACTTGTGCCTTCTCCCCCTCTTGCATCGAATGGCCTGGAAACCGAGGAAAGTAATGTAAAATGTTGGAATTCCGAGAAACGATTGAACACCTTCTCAAAGTTGGTGTTCATCTGCAGGGTGAGAGCGTCATAGGCTTCAGCAGTCGGAGCCTGAGCCTTGAGATGGTCAAATAAGCATGCAAGAATGGAAAACATTTCATTGAACTTAACATCCACAATGTTCCATTAGGCCCTGATGAGTTTGATTAGAACTTGTTGCATAATAAGATTCCTCTCCTCTTTCTTCTTAATCTCCTTCTCCATCCTCTGAATTCGTTTCTCATGCCTCACATGCGTCTGTTTGATCAGCTTATTGGTAGCACTGATCATATCATCGTGTACTTTCAGCATGGTGGTGATGGTGTCGAGATAGTGATCGAGACTGGAATTATACTTCTGTTCAACCTCCTCGATGGTGTGCTTGAGATGGAGGGAAATAAGTTGATCCAACTGTTGAGCTCTTTCTTCATCTGAGGGCACTGGCTTCTTGACATCCGAGAGAGATTTGAGAATTGCATCCAGCTTAGTGTCAATAATTGACACTTTGACATCAAACTTGGAGTCTAGCTGGGAAAGCGACTTGACCAGTGATTCTACCTTGGATACTGCAGCAGAGACATTGTCTCGGAGTTCCATCAAGGCAAAGGTATCAGCATAGTTTCCTGTTGATGATCCCGTGTCCGAAGACGAACTTGCAGTCTTGTCTTTATCATGGCCTTGATTCACAGGTGGTTTGGAAGGGCCTGGATTGTTGGAAGTTGTTGCTTGATCATCCTTGGGAGGATTGGTTCCGGTTTCTCCTTCAAGATCGTTGATGTTAATTTCTTCATAAACTGGTTCGGATGAGGATGAAGAGAGTCTGAAATCATATGTTGGCCGGGATGAAGATGGTTTGTGAAAGAGATGAATGGATAACCGAATAGGATGAGCCGCAATGGAAGCACTGTCATCATCGAACAAGAATTCGAACGAGTGTTCCTCATCAGGATCATGATGGAGTGTGTCATGGTGGGGAGACTTTGGAGTATTTTCCGAGATGATGTTGTCGTCGTCAGTCTCTCCAGATGCAAACTCCTGGTTTGTTACATCATCAGCTGGAACAACGAAAGGTATGTTGCTCTGAATCGCTCTACTTCTCATCGAGATGAGAGTTGCCTCAAACTGTGATCTGGTAATCTCAGGATGCCTTGTATGAGCCCTGCTGACAAAGTCTGACCATTTTGGATCATTAGAACTTGATCGTCCTGTACCTTTTCCAGGTATCAGAACAGTTGTGGTATCCTAGGTAGGAGGGACAACTCCCGCTTCGGAATGCTTGGGATCCGAGACAGGGGTCTCAGATCGTGCTTGTGTGAAAGAAGGAGGGATTTCCGAGATGACTCGTGGGTTTGTTCCAAGGGTGCAAGGAACTTTGTTCAACACCGGTGTGGCCTTGTTGGGAAGGTGAGGGTGGATTATGAGGAGACTCCCCATGAGTGTGTGTAGTGGTATTTGAAACTCTGAAGGGTACTTCGGAAGAGTGGGTAGGTGGGGTGAGCTGATGACCAGAGTCAGTTGAAATGTCTTTGACAGATTCCTTTTGAGAGGTAGTGTCGACTTTGGTTCTCTTTCTGGCTTTAGGTTTCGAGGTAGAGGTCTTTCTCTTTGCAGCCTTCTTTTTCTTTCCGCCAGAGGGAACTGGCTTGGCGACATCCGAGGTGGGCTCAACTGAGACAGGGGTAGCTTGTGTAGGGCTATACACAATCGAAGTCTCCAAGTGTTGTTTTAAATGGGGGGACTCGGATGGTAAAGTGGCCAACATGTGCTTAGGCAATCTACGAATAGGTCCGAAAGATGCCTCGCTCGGAAGGCGATAAGTCTTAATAGTTTTGAAGGATAGAAATACCTCTTTCGGAATTGTGTCGACTGGGATGGGATCTTGCATCTCACGGTAGAGTTGTTGGATAGTCAGAGGCCAAAATTTCTGACTCGAGATCTCTTGTGTCTTACCGTTGATGGAAAACTTCCAAAAGTCTTGCCACAAGACTTCTGTAAGACCGACTTCGTTCGTCTTCCCGAAAAGATGTTGTAAACGGCATAGAGCCAATCCTTGCTCATCGTGTCCGTACCTCCATGTTTCCCAGACAGACCTCTAATGATTAAGTGCATAAGGACTGTCCATAGCCTGGGAACAACAGATTTCTGAATTTTTTCGCTTTCAACTCTTCAACGTACCCGATGTGGTTAAGGAACGTCTGAAACTCTTCAGCAGATGGTTCTAGAACCTTGAAACCCTTAGGGTTTTCCGAAATCCTAATGGCCTTCAAGAAGGTTGATTTGTGAACTGGTACAATACGATCACCAGTGATTCTTGTTTCAAGAACACTGTCTTCTATCTTGATTCTTTCAAATGTTGTGTGAAGGAGACGAAAAGGAATGGGTCAGTCAGGAATTTTGGTGAGTGGAACTGAGATGGGAAGGCGATCAATAAACTCGATCATGACCCGGATGGACCCATCGTAATCCATGAGATCCAAGGAGAAGAGTTGTGTGGTATCACAGAGAGAAGGTTCAGTTGATGATGAGGAAGCGGAACCCTTGGATGATTTCTTTTTAGGAGCAGTTTTGGTGATTTTGGGAATGGATTGTGAAGATGTCATTATTGCAGGTTATGAGAGCTCGAAGAACACTTTTCTTGCAAAGAGAAAGGGATGAATGTTCGGTGAGCGTAAAGTGACAAAAGGGTTTTTGAAAGGTTTTTATAGGTTCGAAGTAAATGAGTCGGGTTGAAAAAGTGTAATGATGATATCTGGATGTGGATATGGACCGCATTTAATGTGTTGACACATTTGGAATGAGCTGGCCTGCAAATACGAAGGAATACTATGGCAAGACGTGAAAAATGGAAACCGTCAGTTGATTGACATGATGTTCACTTTTAGGGAGACGTGTGCAAAAAGGTGCAATTTTCTAGGGTTTAAAGGATAATCATCAATAAAAAAATAACCGTTTGGGTTATTCAAAAAACGTTTCACAACTAATGACGAGAAACCTTTTCAACTTCTTTTCAAGAGAAAGATTTTTGAGCCAGAAAGTTCTGAGAAGGATTTACAAAGTGATTTCGAAGCATGAAAGTTCTGAGGTGAATTTACAACAGGATCTCGGAGCATGAAAGTTCTGAGATAGATTGTCATAAGATACTTCCGAGATGAAAAGGAAAATACTAGTACATGATATAGAGTCTGAGATTGCACAGACTCAGCCTGGATATCAGAGGCAAAAGAAGGAAGATGAAAACACATAACACACTTTGAAACAGATTTTGAAGTTCCGAGACGAGAAGGAACTGATCTCGGACAGGGTAAGAGATGAAAACACATTACCGTTAGGAATTGAATTCTGAGATGAACTTCATAAGACACTTTGAAACAGATTCTGAGATGAGATCGAACAAAATACCAATGTGACTATATTGGTCATGAAGGTCTAAAGATTAAGTGAGCTGTATAACTTACAACTAGAAGAAGAGGTTAGATAAAAAGACACATAAAATGATCCTATTTATTCTGAGAGGATACAATTCTGAGATGAAAAATTAAATTTGACTTCGGAATTATTTCACTTCCTGATGATAACATCAGAGTGTGCAAGCCTCTTGAAAGAATTGAGGATCAGGCAACATCATACCCATTTTGTTCAGAAAACCATTGAATTTGGTTTCGTCTAATGCTTTAGTAAAAACATCAGCAATTTCATCGTCCGATGGAACAAAAATAAGTTTAATGTTTCCTTTTAAAACATGATCTTTAATGAAATGGTATCGTATATCGATGTGCTTCGTCATGGAGTGTTGAATTGGATTGTGTGAAATCGCAATGGCACTTTGTGAATCACAATAGATGGGAATTTATTGAAACCGGTAACCATAATCCATGAGTTGTGATTTCATCCAAAGAACTTGAGAGGTGCAACTAGCAGCAGCAATGTATTCCACTTCGGCTGTTGATAGTGCAATGCAGTTTTGCTTCTTTGATGACCAGCTAACCAGTCTTCCACCCAAAAATTGACAGCCACCAGATGTGATTTTTCTGTCCAATTGAAGACCGCCATAATTCGAATCGGAATATGCTTGAAGGAGGAAACTCTCATTTGTTGGTACCAGATTTCCAAACTCTTTGTACCTTTGAGGTATCGGAATATTTGCTTAACAGCCAAAAGATGAGACATCTTTGGATTGACTTGAAATCTGGCACACAAACATGTGGAGAACATGATGTCCGGACAACTTGTTGTTAGGTAGATTAGTGATCCAATCATTCCTCTATACTTCTTTTCATCAACAGCGACACCAGATGGGTCTGAGAACATCTTGTGTCCGAAACCCATAGGTACCTTTGCACAGGCACATGTGTCCATCGAATACTTTTTGAGAAGCTCAAAAATGTATTTTTCTTGGTGAATAAAGATTCCTCTATTAGTATGTTTTACTTGAAGACCTAGTAAGAAACTTAGTTCATGATTCATACTCATTTGGAATCGACTAACCATTAACTTGGCAAAATCAGCAACCATTGATGAATCTGTGGATCCAAAAAGGATATCGTCAACGTAGATTTGAACCAGAAAGAGATTCTTTCCATTTGATATTCAGAAAAGGGTATGATCGAGAATTCCTCTTTGAAAACCAGAACGATTGATAAAGTCGGTGAAAGTCTCGTACCAGGTGCGAGGAGCTTGCTTTAGGCCGTAAACAGATTTTCGGAGTTTGTAGCAATAGTTCGGATAGGAATGATTGACAAAACCGGGAGGCTGTTGGAGATACACTTCGATATCAAGTTCACCATTAAGAAAAGCAATCTTAACATCCATTTGGTAAACTTTAAAGCCTTTATGAGCTGCATAAGCAAGAAAGATTCTGATGGCTTCAAGATGGGCAACAGGAGCAAAGGTATCGTCATAATCAAGTCCTTCAATCTGTGTGAATCCTTTGGCCACCAATATTGCTTTGTTTTGAATGATAACTCCTGCATCGTCTAGCTTGTTTCGGAACACCCATCTCGTACCTACAATGGGATGGTCCTGATGAGGAGGAACGAGAGTCCACACTTCATTTCTGTCAAATTCTGCCAACTCTTCTTGCATGGCTGTAATCCAGTCAGCATCTTCAAGTGCTTCCTTGATGGATTTTGGTTTAACCATTGAGATAAATTCCGAGAAATGACATTCATTTTGGATGTTAGTGGCAGAGCGAGTTTGAATACAGGCGTTTAGATTTCCAATGACTTGGTTTGGAGGATGATCCTTGGTGCAGATGTGTAGTATCGGAAGCTCTTCTGCAGCAGATGATCCGAAATTAACGATAAGGATGTGTTGCTCCCACTGAACAACTTGAATTGGAGGATGATGCTCCCCCTAAACTTCTGAACCGGAGATATCAACATCATTTTCATCTGGAAAGTCAAAGATGTTGACGTTGTCGTTGTCGTTTGGAATAGGATCGAATTCAACAAATCGATCAGCTGCATCTTGAAATCCATCCACATTTGATTCAAGGGAAGGTAGACCATTCTCCCCCTTAACCTGAGAAGGTTGAAACGGTTCGGAATCAAATGGATGAAAAGTGGGAGTTGGACCAGAAACATTTTGGGAGTAGGACCAATAACAGATGAGGATTGTCTTGATCGAGATTCCGAATCAAGATCTATTTCTAATGGTCCGAACATGGTTTCAAAATCGACTTCATGAATTATTTGAGGATTCGGACATTTTGGCGGTGGAGCATCAGACTCAATGATGTGAGTTGTGACATGTGTTGGGCCAGAATTCTGAACATAGTTGTCATCAAAGGTGACATCAAAGCTTTCTTCAAGAACACGAGTTCTTCGATTCAGAACCCGGTAAGCTTTTGATTTTGCTGAGTATCCGAGAAAGATTTCTTCATCTGCTTTGGGCTGAAATTTTGTGAGTTGATCATGATTGTTCTTGATAAAGCACCAAAAGCCAAAGACCTGCACAAAATAGATACTCGGCTTACGACCATTCATGGCTTCGTACGGTGTCATATTGAGGCGCCGATTGATGATGCTACGATTCTGAGTAAAGTGTGCAGTGGATACAGCTTCATCCCAGAGATACAGTGGAATATTTGCAAAATTAAGAATCGATCGAGCAGCTTCAACTAAGGTTCTGTTCCATCTTTCGACTACACCGTTTTGTTGAGGAGTGTAGGGAGCTGAGAAGTTGTGGTTAATTCCTTTCTCGGACAGGAATTTCTCAATGGTGACATTGGTAAACTCCAAACCATTATCACTTCAGATTCGACGAACAGGCAATTTTACTAGAACTTCAATACCCTTAATGAAGGTAATAAGTTCTGAGGCAGTTTCTGACTTGATCCTGAGGAAGAAAACCCAGGTGAACCTTGTAAAATCATCCACAATCACAAGAATGTATTTCTTATGATGTAGACTTTCTACAGTGGAGGGTCCACAAAGATTAATATGAAGCAGTTCTAACGGTTCCGAGATAGATATTTCTATGATGATAGGATGACCCTTCTTTGATTGCTTTCCACATTCACAGGCAACACAGAGATGATCGTTTTCAAACTTGAGGAGGGGCAAACCTCTGACCATTTCACCGGAAACAATATTGTTCATATATCGAAAGTTAAGATGAGCAAGCCTTCGATGCCATAACCAATTGACATCAAGAACTGCCTTTGAGAGAAGACAGAGTTGAGGCTTTCCAATGATCATGTTGATGTTAAGAGGATACATGTTCTTGTTGTGATTTGACTTCATCAGACATTCTTTCCGGTCTTCGGACATGACATAGATGTGTTTCTTGCAGAATTCAACTCGACGATTCGCATCGGTAAGTTGAGGCACACTGATGAGATTGTGCTTCAGGTCAGCTACATATGCAATGTTTAAAACAGAGAAGTTTCCATTGGTGAGGATACCATAACCTCGGATCTGAGAGTTGGAGTTGTTGCCATACGTCACATAGCCAGCATTTGGTGAAAGTTTGAGATCACGCAGAAAGTATTTCTGCCCATTCATGTGCATGGAACAAGCACTATAAATATACCATATTGTATCTTGTTCCGAAGCACAGAGTGCCTGCTAATATTAGTGAAGTTTGGAGTTTTTAGGCTCCGAGTTAGGTTTTAGGACTTGGGAACGGGCTTTGGACTTTGGCAGTGACTTTTGAGCAACAGGTGTTTCGGAAGGCTTGTTCAGAGATGCTTTGGGAAAGAAGCAAATTGCTAAGGTCTTTTCATTAATCCAGAAATCATATTCAACAATAGGTTGTTTCGGAACAACTTTTCTCGAACCAACGGTTTTTAAAGCTGTAGGAATCACAGTGTTATTTAAAGTTGCAAAATCTTTTTCAACACTATTAGCTCTCCACTCAAATTTTTGTTTAGAATTCTTTGAAAAGGTTTGAGTGACAGTGTTTTTAACCAAACGTTCTTTGATAACTGTTTTTGATGGTGCATTCGGTTTTGAAAGCTGTTGAGGTCTAAAAATCGTTCCATCGGATTTAGCAATGAAAACAGAGGAAATAGTCCGAGGAGAGTTATTTCTTGTCGGACAAGTATCAACAGTCTTTTTCGGTATGGGACTGACAACTTTGTTTTGAACAACTGGACTAGGAAGATTTGAGGGTCTCTTCAGAATCTTAACAGGCACAAAGGTTTTATGGTTCCTAGTGGTTGGGCTTACAGTCGGAGATACTTTCTTTTTGGAATTCTCAATGAACCTAGAACTTTGTCTTGACCTAATTTCCTTTTTGAGTGCATTTTTGGCTTCATTCTTAGGCTCTACGACACCTTTTCTAATCAATGAAGGTTTCTTCCTGGAGTCAAATGTTGACTTGGAAGTTTGGCCAATGGATGGGTTGTTAAACTTGGGTTTGATTGGCACTAAGGTGGTTTTAGTAATCACTTGAGAATCCGAATCACACGAATCGGATGAATTGTCACTTATGGTTTCTACTTCAACGTCATTATCTAAGGATGCCCAAACAAAAGTTGATTTTTCAGAGTCAGGCCCAATTGTCTCAGGAATAATTTCCTCAACAAGGCAATTTTTAGGAGGAGTGTGGTTCGAAATGTGAACTACAATGTTGGAAATACTGGGAGAAAATTATGAGGTCTGATTCACGTCCAGGGGTATCAGAGGCGGAAGAGGCGTGGAATCAGGACACTTAACAACTATTGGTTGAAACTCAGGAATTAGTGAAGAAAAATTGTCTGGGGTCTCATGAAGGGGTGACAAAGGTGATACAGGGGTATCCGAATGCTTGCGGTTTGGAATGTCTCCCATAAAAGTTAGGTTCTGTAACTCCTTCAAGGGATGAGAAATTCGTTTCGGAAACTCGCTTCCGAGACCAGGTGCTTTGGACCAAGGATGACGAAAATTGTGAGTCATCCTTTTTCGCTTCAATAATGTCTATGGAATGATGTAAGGCATTAATTTTGGCATTTAGACGTTTGTTATCACAAATGAAAACATTTCTTTCAGAATAAGTGATTTCACATTTGTCTTTAAGAATGATGAATTTATCTTTTGACATTACAAGTTCATGTTCTAAAGACTCTATTTTAAGCTTCTTATCCTCGAAACGTAATCTAAGACGACTTAATTCACGCTCCATATTCTATGGCTGACTCATAGGCTTTGTAAATGATGTTCATATCTGATTGGATATGGGTTAGATATGGTTCACAAAGAGATAAATCAAAGTTATTATCAGTAATCATAGATTTTACCTATTGAACGATGCTGCTACCGGGTGGGTCGTTGGTCGCCATGTAGCAGTAGTTTGGTTTAGCATCATCATCTTCCTCTGATCCAGATGACCAGTAGCCTTCATCACATTCAATGGTTTTTCTAGCCATAAGACACATGTTTCTACCAGTACTCACATCATCTTCATCTCCATATGACCAATATCCTTCCACATCTCTCGACACTGTGATAACGAAAGCTTTCTCACTAGCAGCCATCTCTTGGGCTCGACGTGTATAGTATGCAGAGTCCTTGACCTTTGGTTTTTGTGGTGCTTCGGCCAAACAGTCTTTGGCAAAGTGGTTTTCATTTCCACACTTGTGACAAACAATTTTTGGTTTGTCTGACTTCGGAGTCCATGACAACCCGAAACTTTTTCCGTTATCCTTACCCAGTTTCCGTTAATAAAATTTGAGTTTTTATTAAATTCCGTCAAATTTCTGAGTTTGAGAAAGACTTTACGTTTTAAATAAATAATATGTATTTTATACGAGTCGGAATAAACCGGAATCGCAAAAAACTCGAACCTTCACTCAAAAATACCGAGTTCACGGCCAGAACGAGTTTACGGTCGAGTACGACCGTAAACCCGTTTACGGTCGGCGTCAGGTGGACCCCACCACCGACCAAACCCCAGTCTATAAATACTGAACCCCCACCCTTATTTTAACCTTCTTGACCCGAAACACCCACTTTCTCTCTCTAAACCTCTTGACCGTAAACACCATAAAGCCCTCCTTTCACCTGAAAAACACCGGAAATCATCATTTGGGGCCGTTTGGGAGCCTCTGGAACACTTTTGCGTCGAAAACAAGCACCCTTGTTCTTGAGTTTACGGTCAATCTTCATAGACCGTAAACTCATCAATCTTCATAGACCGTAAACTCACCAGATCTCCTTAGACCGTAAACACATGGGACCGTGAACCCATGGAACCGTAAACTGACTGTCGACCGTAAACAGTTCTTTCGTGGGGAAAAGCCTGTTTTCTCAATTCAACCAAGTCCCGGTAACATTCCTTAACCAAAAACAAGTGTTTATCTAACACTTTATCTAACGAATCGCTAATTTAGATACATATATGTATTTATTTGATATTCGGATTCCATTAAGTGCAACATACACCAACTCAAGGATCGTCCAGTTCATTCCTTTGCATCCAACCAACTGTGAGTTCATACCCCTACGCTTTTTCCGAGTTTTTCATGTTTTCAGGGGGGGAATACAAGCAAAAGTACTAGGAAACTTGTGCTCAAAGTATATTATTTTGTATAAGATAATTATATTCTCAGCATGCGTTTAAACACAGAAAACAGTTTTACCAAACGATTAAAAAATCAACTCGTAGAAACAGTTTTCAAACTAAAGTAATGAACTCGTGAAACATTTCGTAAAATGTATATCATACATATTTATAAACAGGATTCTTAGTATTATTACTTGTAAATTGTTAGTCTAAAGTTGGGGACACGTCCTTGTAACACTCCCCACCGAATTCGAGAGTGTAGGACTAGCACTTGTAACCAGAATCTCTTGTAGGGAGAGCGTGACTGTTGTGTATAGATCTATACGTGACTGACTATCCCGCACCTCGCTGCTAGCTACAGTGGGACCGGCAGGTCTACGGGTGACAAAGTCATAAAAGGATACTGGTCCCGCTACGTACCATATCAAGTTTAAGTACGGTTATGACACCCACAACCCAGATAACAGGAATTTACTTTTGTAATAATGAATCAAGTGAACTAACCTCAAAGTAATAACCGATTCGATTACTAGAGGGTATTAATAACACCCTTAGGATTTAGTTCACCACTTATTTATTAGTTTTATTTATGTAATAAGGCTAATACACCTCACAGGGAGCTAACAGGGTTTTTAAAGCAAACTACGTCTAACGATATAAGTATGGTAGATACTTGTACACCTCAGACTAGAAACAGATAACCAACCATCAACTTTTAGGGAAAATGTAGGATTTTCCTGGGATAACTCAACCTTTCATAAACGGACTGTTTAACAAATAACTAATGGATAATCAAACATCTTTCATAAGAAAATATAGGATTTTCTTGGGAAACACTTTTCAAAGGATCAAAGAAACATTTTTCACCAGAACTAAATACTTATGAACTCACCAGCTTTATGCTGATACTCTTTCAAACTGCTTGTATTCTCAGGGCAACAATAGACAGGTACTTTTATCAACTTTTGGAGAAGACGGAGCATTTGGAGTCACGTCTTTTACTTTTGCTATATACTCTTATGTACAAACTATGTTTTCAAACAGATGTAAATAATCATATTGTAATGTAATGGTTGTGTTTACTTGTGCTTACTATGATACAACTGTTGTGATACTACGTATGAGGTCGCCCGCCCCCGGACATTTCCGCCGTCCGTTCTGACGGTTCGGGGGTGTGACAGAGTCTCGTGAAATTCCGAGAAGTGAGTTTGTGTCGGAATGTTTGGCTTCTATGCAGGTGGATTTTCGGAAAGTTTTGGGTATGGTTGGGGATTATTTTGATGAGGAGCTTGGAAACGGTTGTGGTATGGTTTGTGAGTGGGATTGAAAGGACGTTTATATTTCATGGAGAGCAAAGCAAACTCTTGTTGAAAAAGTAGTTCAGAGTTCATTGCTTCAGGGTCGAGGTCTCCATCAAACTGATAGTTTGAACTAGCAAGAGCTGGTAAGGTTGGTGGAGAGGGTTGAACAGGTGGGATAGATGAGATAACAGCTTTGAAAGGGTTCGAAGCAGAGATGTTTGGAACTTGAGGATCATAAGAACTGACAAGAGCAAGAGGACCTCCTGAGAGTTCTCTCAAAGTTTGTGCAAGATTTGATTCATGACCTTGGAGCTCGTCAAACAGTTGGTAAAGCTTCAGCTTCTTCAGAGATCCATT